>NC_064627.1:162729398-163034298 GCF_023864275.1 Schistocerca cancellata | reverse complement strand
GCCGTTACCGAATTATCGGTTAGTGGATGGCAGGGAGCGGAAAACGAGGAATCTTACTCTGGGCTTGTCTTACAGGCTTTGGCGCTTTTTGTGTGTCTTCCAAAATCGAGCAGGGCACCAGACCAGACGGGCGTTTCTCAATTACTAGATCGCGTTATAGGATCGACAGACTATTGTTGTTTTAAGTACCAGCAAAGGGTCTTGAGGTATCGTCCGATCTGCTCCCCCGAAGAGCAGGAGTTACAGCTGTAACTGCTGATTCCAGCTGTACCAAAGTTCACTAGGTTACCTTTAACACTGTTTTTTTTTATTGTCACCTACACAATATCTTCGATATATGATTCACATTTTCCATCCACTACATCTACATCTACACCTACAACATACTCCGCAATCCACCATAGGGTGCGTGGCGGAGGGTACCTCGTACCACAACTAGCATCTTCTCTCCCTGTTCCACTCCCAAACAGAACGAGGGAAAAATGACTGCCTATATGCCTCTGTACGAGCCCTAATCTCTCTTATCTTATCTTTGTGGTCTTTCAGCGAAATGTAAGTTGGCGGCAGTAAAATTGTACTGCAGTCAGCCTCAAATGCTGGTTCTCCAAATTTCCTCAGTAGCGATTCACGAAAAGAACGCCTCCTTTCCTCTAGAGACTCCCACCCGAGTTCCTGAAGCATTTCCGTAACACTCGCGTGATGATCAAACCTACCAGTAACAAATCTAGCAGCCCGCCTCTGAATTTCTTCTAAGTCCTCCCTCAATCCGACCTGATAGGGATCCCAAACGCTCGAGCAGTAATCAAGAATAGGTCGTATTAGTGTTTTATAAGCGGTCTCCTTTACAGATGAACCACATCTTCCCAAAATTCTACCAATGAACCGAAGACGACTATCCGCCTTCCCCACAACAGCCATTACATGCTTGTCCCACTTCATATGGCTCTGAAATGTTACGCCCAAATATTTAATCGACGTGACTGTGTCAAGTGCTACACTACTAATGGAGTTTTCTGACATTACGGGTTTCTTTTTCCTATTCATGTGCATTAATTTACATTTATCTATATTTAGAGTTAGCTGCCATTCTTTACACCAACCACAAATCCTGTCCAAGTCATCTTGTATCCTCCTACAGTCACCCAACGATGACACCTTCCCGTACATCACAGCATCATCAACAAACAGCTGCACATTGCTACCCACCCTATCCAAAATATCATTTATGTAGATAGAAAACAGCAGCGGACCTACCACACTTCCCTGGGGCACTCCAGATGATACCCTCACCTCCGATGCACACTCACCATCAACGACAACGTACTGGGTTCTGTTACTTAAGAAGTATCTATCTGCTGTCAGTTACATCATGTGTTGGAAGGGTAGAAAGCTTTAGTGACTAGGGATAAATTACAAAGGGAGCCCCACAGGATTGCATTTTGGGTCCTCTCTTATACCACAATATGGGAATGACTTTATATTTAATATTCAACAAGCAAAAGAGGTACGTTTTGCAAATGATACTAGCGTTATAATGAATCTTTGGTAAGTGGACTCGAGCAGGGTCTACTCAGTTTTGTCATGCTAACTGAGCAGCTACTTGAATGAGAAATGGCGACTCCATGGTCTGCAGAGCAGAAAACGGCCGGGAGGGCGGTGTACTCACCTCACACCTCTCCATACCGCATCCAAATGCAGTCATTGACTAAGGATGACACGGCGGACGGTCGGTTCAAATGGCTCTAAGCACTATGGACTTAACAACTGAGGTCATCAGTCCCCTACACTTAGAACAACTTAAACCTAACTAACCTAAGGACATCATACAAATGCATGCCCGAGGCAGGATTCGAACCTGCGACCGTAGCAGCAGCGCGGTTCAGGACTGAAGCGCCTAGAACGGCTCGGCCACAGCGGCTGGCGCGGTCGGACGGTTCTGACTGGTGTGTCTGAGGCCGCATCGGTGGAACTTAATTGCAGACTGTAAATGACCGATTCTAATCACTTTTGAGCATGTAAAAATGATACGCTTATTGAAATCAGGATTCATATTAATTTTTTATAGGTGGACCTGTTTTATTTATGCTACGATCATCTGATAACATTTTCTTTTACTTAAGGAAAAAACATTAAATTCCAGTAATTTATCCCACGCCCGGGTTCCCGGGTTCGATTCCCGGCGGGGTCAGGGATTTTCTCTGCCTCGTGATGGCTGGGTGTTGTGTGCTGTGCTTAGGTTAGTTAGGTTTAAGTAGTTCTAAGTTCTAGGGGACTGATGACCATAGATGTTAAGTCCCATAGTGCTCAGAGCCATTTGAACCATTTTGAACCAGTAATTTACTAGATGATAAAAGGTTGCTAGGTCAGTCGTAAAAGAGGGTGTAACACTAAATAGAGAAACAAGGTGATCGCTGCTACTACCACTATCTCGCGTACTTCGCGGGAATTTGCTCACTTAAAATTTGCTACTGCAGCCTGAATAGTCTTGGTTCTGGTTCGGTAGTTAAGGCCGTGCATTTCAAAATGTAAGATCCAACCTATCTAGCCTTGGGCTAACTTACGTAATTCACAGCACGTGGAAAAAAAATGGCCTGTATTCAATTGCTGCACAAGGAAGTTCTGTAGGATACGCCTTGGATCACAGCTGGATGGGGCGTGGAATGGATTTAGGTTACAGAAACCCTGAATAGAATTACGGCAGAAAATGAGCATTTGTTGGCTTCGGTAACTAAACTAACAACACTAGTGAACATGATAAAATGTGACTATTTCTGGCGCCTGATACATATTTAGATCCATACTTGACAATTCTTGAACCTTGCTTTTGAGTCCTCTACTAAATTCGTGATTTGTGGAACGGGAATAGTTAAGGATTGCGTAATCATACACGCACTGAACTCGCACATCTAGTTGATCAGGTTTACACAAAGGAGAAAAGGAAAGAACGAGGCTATCAAGGAGATGATGCTCCCTCGATTTTAAAATGCGGAATGAAAACTTAAAGTTACCGTTGAAATATACGAACAAAGGGCAAAACATGCGGCAAGAATTACATTTAATTTAAATGCACAACGTAAGAATAAGATTGCGGAAGCTCTAGCACAAAACAAGTCTCTTAAATTAGAGCACGAGCATGCGATGGTAACGAACAAAGCAAATACCGAACAAATGGGAATTTCAGGGTACACTGATTGGAATTACACTGAATTGGTCTAGAACGTAACACGGTGTGAAAGATGGAGGCCCTTGAACATGAAAACTATCATGTGATGGTAATCAACAAGGTAAATATCGAAAAATTGGAAGTACAGCGCAAAACAGATTGAAAAATCACTGGCAAAATCAGAGTGATATCACATAATGCCCACCCACTTGCGGTTACAAAAATTACCAGGCCATTGAACTAAATCGTTACCCACTCAACACATCTCCATGTGTTCAAGTGACTAGTGGAATCAAACGATAGCCTACTAAAGCATTTAATTCTAGAAGTATTCAACTCTCGTCTTGTTAAAATGAAGTTCGCCACACGAACTGTTAGACTATAAAGTTATAAGAGAAAAGCGTTAAGGTTTCGGTTAGAATGAAACCCTACACAAACTGAAACATTCACTAAGTTATCGAGGACAATATTTTACGGGCAACACATCTTATCAAGTTCCCAGAGAGCAGTGGCGAGCTCCTCTCAAGAAACCGGGGTTTATCCCTCCAAGGAAGTGACCAGAGAGGAGGCCTACTGTATTGTGCCAGCCCACACGAAACGTTCGACCAAGACAAACAGAGACCTTTTTGCTACCCACCAAGTTTCTAATTAGGATGGCCATAATGTCGCAGTAGCAGACTACTTTATTCGCACGGTTATGCATACAGAATTCGTAACTTCACACACATATAAATTCGTTTTATTATTCCAATAGAGGAAAGAAATGACAGGTACAGTGGACTAGCACTGAGACATTGTAAACTTTAATATGGGCGTCAGGGATGTAGCAAAACCTAATGGATCTTCCATAAGTGCATCTGAATCGGACAATTAGCAGACAAGTTTAGCATAAAAAACGAAAAATTTGTGAACTGTGACTGATACGAATGCAATGAGCTGCTCACGCTCTTTACACCGGAGGAAATTTAGTAATGTCACCTTAAATTGAGGGTCCAGAGATATTGTGATGAGGTTACCTTAAACAAAATTTCATGAAGAGGTCCGATTGGAGACCCTTCAATGGACACTACTAATAATATGGATTATTAATTTCTCTTCAGTTATGGGCATCTAAGCTGTTCAAGAACTAACACGTCCTCTTTAAGCGTTTAAAGAGAAAGATTATTTCCTCTATAAACGTCCTTCGCAGTCCAAAAAATTTATTATTCTTTCGAAGGGTAATAGAATTTCTATTGTGTTCTGATTTCACTGGAATCACATTTCGGAGTTCGCTTACTATCTACACAATGTAGCACGCTGGAATCACGTAAAAGCCACTCTAGAGAAAGTTAGATGTATTCTACAGCGTCCCATTTAGTTATTTATGGTGACAAGAGAAAATACTAGACAACTGTTTACAACAAATACATACATTTATACAGATACACACAATCTCGGGTTCATGATGGGTTCATATCCCTAAGTCCATGCTTAAAGTCCAGCCAGCCCGTTCACAAACTGTGAACGTCTTGCATTGTCCCTCTCAATGTTCTGAGGGAACATTCAGATGTTGTGTGATGTACAGTTCGCTTTCGTCGCCTCAGTCACGCTGAGGACAGGAGCCCCACCCCCGTTGGTCCAGCAGTTCTTCACATCTGCCCCCGTCAATTCCAATCCGATTCAGCATGCACCTGTTCGTCGGTGTAGGCGAAAACCTGCTGGTCGCTCATAGAGAGTTTTAAGTAGTTGGTGCTGCGTCAAGGAAGTTTGCTCCAGGCACTGACTGTTACAGGTATCTTACATGTGGTAGTGACTGTTCTGCAGACTGACTGCTGTGCTCCACGGTGGTTTCCTAGATTTAAATCGCTGAGGTTCTGATATTTTGAATGAACTGGTAATTCTGGGTTGTTTTTTTCATTTTTGTCCACACATTCAGCAGTGATGGTGGTGAAATATTACTAACTACCAGTAGCCAAACGAATCTGATGAGGCGCATTGCTTGCTTGAATGAGCCGTGTGTCAACCATTTCAGTGTGAGCACTATTTGTCTGGGTCGAACTGCGCCCCATCGAAACTTACCATGGCAAACACATACTACTTGCTGCCTGTAACTCCTCAAGTGATAATTTAACTGATAGATAAGCTATAGTTTGTGAGCTTCTAACGTATGTAATATTCTGCAGTGCTTATTAAGAGTTGGGGTGCTTTACAAAACTATTGTTACTAAAATGATGCCAAAAAACTTCGAGTGGAACAAATTGCGAATAGGAAGCCATGTCAGGAAACGTCGTCTAACGATGCAGCAGGGCATCAAGGTCACAGGGTTCAACGCCAGCCTGCAGGCCACTCCTCCGGTAGCAGACGTCTGTAAGGTGACATTGCACTTACCGGCCTCCAAAGAGCTGCTGTGACAGATGGGGACGCGTTAGGCGCCACCTAACGCCCTGAATGCTCTTATTGTCTGTTTGCATGATGACTCATAGCTGTCTAAGAGTTTGTCTCGCAGAGACTGCCTTTGCTTTCTTTAATTTAGACGCTCCTTAGCTCCTTAGCATCATCGTATATGTTTTCCTGTCCACAAATTGTTCAAGATGATACCCTGTACGACCCCTTGAAGTTTCTCTGTGTCGTTTTGTTACATCGTTTATGGAAGGATTCGACATTACTTTGTAGCTATTCCTTTTTCTTTTTTAAGTTTTAACATATCATCATTGTATCGTCCCTGTCAAAAGTTTATCAAGAAGATGTATTTAATAAGCCACACGACAACCTACACTTCTAAATCCTGTTCACGCTGCAAGTCCCAGCTGCACATTGCCTGGTGACCAAGGAGATATTGTGGAGGTTCTGGGGTGTTCTCCGTACCATTGGCTTACTCATTCAGATTGCAGCGATCATTAAGCAAGATGTCTATTTCAACAACTTCGGTGACGAAGTGTCATGTCGAGCACGCTGTATTAAGCAAATAAGGAAAAGCTGAAAGGTAGAAAGAGTTTACCATAAAGGAACTTGAAGCAAATATTACAGAAAGGAAAGAGAACGTGAATGAAGATGAGACAGAAGATATGATACTGCGGGGAGAATTTGACATAACACTGAAAGATCTAAGCCTATAGAAGGACCCTCAGGCAGACGACATTCCATAAGAGTGGGAGAGCCAACCATAACAGAACTATTCTGCCTGGTGTGCAAAATGTATGAAACGAATGAAATGTGCTCAGACTTCAATAAGAATATAATAATTCCAATTCCGAAGAATGCAAGTGTTTATAGGTGAGAATATTACGAAATTATCAGTTCAATAAGTCATCGTTGAAAATACTAACATGAATTATTTACAGAAGAATGGAAAAACTGGTAGAAGCCGACCTCGGGGAACATCAGTTTGTATTCCAGAGAAATGTAGAAACACGTGAGGCAATAATGACCCTTTGATTTCTCTTAGAAGATACACTATGTGATCAAAAGTATCCGGACACCTGGCTGAAAATAACTCACAAGTGTTCATAGCGCCCTCTATCTGTAATGCTGCGATTCAATATGGTGTTGGCCCACCCTTAGCCCTGATGATAGCTTCCACTCTCTCAGGCATACGTTCAATCAGGTGCTGGGGAATGGCTGCCCATTCTTCACGGAGTGCTGCACTGAGGAGAGATATCGATGTTGGTCAGTGAGGCCTGGTACGAAGTGGGCGTTCCAAAACATCCCAAAGGTGTTCGATTATGAACAGGTGCTCGATCGTGTTGAAAGATGCAATCGCCATCCCCGAATTGCTCTTCAACAGTGGGAAGCAAGAAGGTGCTTAAAACATCATTGTAGGCCTGTGCTGTGATAGTGCCACGCAAAACAACAAGGGGTGCAAGCCTCTTAAATGAAAAACACGACCACACCATAACAATACCGTCTCTGAATTTTACTGTTGGCACTACACACGCTGGCAGATGACGTAAACCGGGCATTCGCCATAACCACACCCTGTCATCGGATGGCCACATAGTGTACCGTGATTCTTCACTCGACACAACGTTATTCCACTGTTAAATCGTCCAGTGTTTACGCTCCTTGCACCAAGCGAGGCGTCGTTTCATATTTAGCGGCGTGATGTGTGGCTTATTAGCAGCCGCTCGACCATGAATTCCAAGTTTTCTCCCCTCCCGCCTAACTGTCGTAGTACTTGCAGTGGATCCTGATGCAGTTTGGAATTCCTCCGTGACGTTCTGGATATGTCTTCCTATTACACATTACGAACCTCTTCAACTGTCGGCGGTCTCTGTCAGTCAACAGACGAGGCCGGCCTGTACGCTTTTGTGCTGTACGTGTCCCTTTACTTTTCCACTTCACTATCACATGGGAAACAGTGGACCTAGGGATGTTTAGGAGTGTGGAAAACTCGCGTACAGACGTATGACACAAGTGACGCCCAATCACCTGACCACGTTCGAAGTCCGTGAGTTCCGCGGAGAGCCCCATCCTGCTTTCTCACGATGTCTAATGACTACTGAGGTCGCTGATATGGAGTACCTGGCAATAGGTGGCAGCATTATGCACCTAATATGAAAAACGTATGTTTTTGGGGTGTCCGGCTACTTTTGATCACACAGTGTAGATGAAGGAAAGACAAAACTACGTTTATGGCATTTGTAGACTTAGAGAAAGCTTTTGACATTGTTGACTGGAATAAACTCTTTAAAATTCTGAAGGTAGAAGGTGTAGAACACAGGGAGCTAATGGTTATTTACAACTTGTACAGGAACTAGACGATAGTTGTAAAAGTTGGGGTTGGGGGGGGGGGGGTATGAAAGGGAAGCCGTGATGGAGAAGGGAGAGACACAGGGTTGTAGTCTGTCCTTGATGTCGTTCAATCTGCATACTGATATACAGAGAAGGAAACCAAAGAAAAGTTTGAAGATTGAATTAAAGTTCAGGAAGAAGAAATATTGAGGTTTGCCGATGACACTGTAATACTGTCAGAGACGGCAAACGACTTACAAGAGCATTTGAATAGAACAGACAGTCTCTTGACAGGATGATATAAGATGAATATCAACAAAAGTGAAACAAGAGTAATGGAAAGTAGATGAATTAAATCTGGTAATGCTGAGAGAGTTATGTTAGGAAACGACACACTGGAAAAGGTAGATAAGTTT
Source organism: Schistocerca cancellata (assembly GCF_023864275.1). Lineage (NCBI taxonomy): Eukaryota > Metazoa > Arthropoda > Insecta > Orthoptera > Acrididae > Schistocerca > Schistocerca cancellata. The sequence goes on along the minus strand of NC_064627.1, from coordinate 163,026,009 downwards.
CGCTATTTGGCTAGAAGAATAACTGAAGATTATGGAAGTAGAGAGGATATCAAATGTAGACTGCCACTGGCAAGAAAAGCGGTTGTGAAGTGCACACTAACGTCACTAGTTTGATGGACTTTGCACCTCGAATGACTCGCTAAATCACGCGATCTCAATCTGATATATAATATTTCGGATTAGCAGGTCAAATGTAACACTCAACATTCACGTAATTTGGAAGCGTTACGGTTTCTGTTCATCAACGAGTGGGTTTATCTAGGTATAACATTAGTGGAGAAACTCGCGAACTGTCTTCCTTGTCTAACTAAGGCAGTTGTCAAGCACAGGTGTAGTGTTACAGGGTATTAGCATATCCCCTGGTGGCCACTAATTATTTCTCCTGTCTCGTTAGTTTGATATCTGGCTCACGAGAACATAACGTTGCATGACGATCAGGCTAAGGAATCAAATAAATTTATAAATAAATCCCACTTGTCTTTCAAACACAATGCTAAATCGATGAAAATGTTTAAGCGCAATGGAATAGAATAATGCACTTGAATGCAGATGCATTTGAAACTTTTTATCGGCGTTAAAATTCAAATTCACTCACCTAATGGGCTAATATCACCAGATCTGTTCAGGTGGCTCCCGCATTCGCATTCGTTAGCCGCTAAAGCCGTCCGCATATCCCTAACAACTCGGCCGAGCGACGGGAGAGGACAGAAGAGAGGCACAAAAAAGGCACCGGGGATCCGTTCTGAGAGGCCGTCAGTGTGGGCGGAGAGAAATGGGGGTGCCCTCTCAGCTCGGGAGATTCAATTAGCGTCAATAACGGGGATCGGCCCGCACCTCGGCCGACGATTTGTCGGAAGACGTTAGGTTAGGGGCTGGGGCGCAGAGTGGCTAGTTTGGCGGGTGGCCGCGCTTCCAGGGGGCAGTGAACTCGTCAACTAAAACGCGCGGACGGATATGTCGCAGGGCGGCTGTGACAGCGCGCAGGCGAGCCGGATTTCGAAGTTACTGCCGCGATATAAACCAATGTAGTAGGCGCTAAGTCCTCTGAAACAAAGTGCGGACGAAATTTTGTTATTATTGTAACACTTCTGACACTAAATGTAACTGGATTTTCTCTTTTGATGCTAGTCAATTGTCAGGATGAGCATTACTCCAAAGGGCATTTGATTCTAAAGCATTATGTACAACATGTGGGCAGGTGGGCTCTTCCTTGGCTCGGGTATGAGGTAGAATGAAACAGCGTGCAGAACGGGGCTCGATCGGTCTCGGGATTGCTCAGTCCTTCCCGGAAGTACCTGCTACAGCACGACATTTCATTTAGTGCTGCGGTGTGACATTTTTCACTGAGCACAACGCTCTTCAGATCAGTAGAAAGGTGGTGTCAGCGCTGTTTATTCTTCGCTGTTCGTTCCTGGTATGAAGACCGTTCATATGTGCAGTAGTTGTTTGCACAAAAAGAGGCAGCCTGGTGATATATCGCAACAAGCCTTCAAAATTGGATGGGAATGACACGAGAGAGGGATGAGCATTCTTCATATCTATTACGCAGTCGCATAATCGGCGAGTACTGCAAATTTTATATGAAACAACATTGCAATACCATGTAGAACAAATTTAAAAATTTAGTTCACAATGAAAGAGTAAGAAATTACAACGATCGACAGAATAGGATTAACCGTTCGGCATATCAAGAAGTACTTTGTGCTAGATTCGCAGATATGCAATACGTGAAAAATTGTTGGTACGAACAGTAACATTTGTGACACCCATTTTTCCGCTGTCAAGAGGCAACAGTTTTCCACTGAACTGTACAAAGAGAATGGAGATTTTGTGTGTTAAAAATGTTCGAATGTGTGTGAATTCCTAAGCGACCAAACTGCTGAAGTCATCGGTCGCTAGACTTACACACTATTAACGCTAACGTATGCTAAGACCAACACACAGATCCATGCACGAGGGATGGCTCGAACCTCCGGCGGGAGGAGCCCCACAATCCGTGACTGGCGCCTCAAATAGCACGGCCACTCCAGATGTTCAAATGTGTGTGAAATCTTACGCACTACTTAACCTAAATTATCCTAAGGACAAACACACACACGCCCATGCCCGAGGGAGGACTCGAACCTCCGCCGGGATCAGCCGCACAGTCCATGACCGTAGCGCCCCCGACCTCTCGGCTACGACCACTCGGCGCGGCTTTTGTGTGTTATTGTGAAGTACGTTGGTTATGCCAATGGGCATGTATGGAACTATTTTTCAATTTAAAATACACTCTTATAGAATTTATAAAGCAAAAATGATGTAGGAACGGAAATTACAACATCCAGAATGAACAGCAGACCTCGCTTTTAAAGTGGACTTGACTGCACGCTACCCACAATAAGACACTGTAAAGCGTGAAGCCACTTATTTTTAATTTGAGAGGGATGCATTTAAAAAGAATATGGCATTGTAGAAGCGACAAACACAGTACAGTTCGCTAAGCTCACTGGCGTTAAAGAAAATACGAGGTCTGAAGAATTCATTGTCGTCTTGAAAAAATTATGAGGATGGTTTTCTAATCTTTCTGAGACCACTACGAACCTTAAATCTGTGTTCGGGCTGTTTTCGAGACCGTTTGCCACATCAGAGGGAGGCGCCCCTGCGTATGTGCAAATGGAACGGATTGATCTGCAGTACAGTTCCCGTTTCAGTGACAAATCCTTTTACGTTAAAACTGTCCAGGACATCTATATTGTTTTCCTCGCGTAGTCTCGACGTGTTCATAATGATGTAGCAAAAGTGGTACAATATTTCGACCAACATATGTGTGTAAATGGCTTTTTTTGAGTGTGCCACGTTTATGTGGCAACCTGGGTAGGAAAATCTGTGAAAGTTTCCTAGGTCCGTCCGTATGCCGACATTTTGTACCCGATAAAAATTATGTCTTCAGTGGGGCAAAAATGTTTCGATAATACTGAAAATTTGTTTTGTTTTCATCTATGTTGTCGCGAAATGTGATATATAAAATTAAGTCGTACATTGCCATTTAAATGCGACATGTTCGCAGTTTCCCTCTCCTAATGCTCAGACAGCATGCCGTGGTGGTGGGGGAAGTGTGCAGATAGGCTGAGTGCTCGTGCCAGGGTTCAAATAGTTCAAATGGCTCTGAGCACTATGGGACTTAACATCTGAGGTCATCAGTCCCCTAAAACTTAGAACTACTTAAACCTAACTGCTTAAACCTAACTAATCTAAGGATATCACACACATCCACGCCCGAGGCAGGATTGGAACCTGCGACCGTAGCGGTCTCGCGGTTCCAGACTGTAGCGCCTAGAACCGCTCGGCCACTCTGGTCGGCTCGTGCCAGGGTTTGGCTCATGACCGAATTCTTGGCCACTCCTAATGTGGAAGAAAGGGCGATATTTATTTACTCACTGAGAATGTTGAAATAAACGTCCTACTTCTGTAACTGAATGTGTATACGCAGGTCCTGGCCCGAATCACTCTCCAGAAAGCAATACAGAACCATCTCCGCCTTGAAATATGTCGTTCAAGCACTACGGGTTACACACGGTGCGCTCGACGCCTTGAATCATTTGAAATGAGGCAAACAGACGACAAGTCGAGCCACACCACACGCCTGAAGTCGGGTACTGTCCAATATCTGTGTTTCTTTTTTTACACGATAAATAGTTTTCCGTCCACACTGGCTCAAGTAACGAAAGGACAATTGGTACCACCTTGCATATCTGCTTCCCTTCCGAACTCTTTGTACAGCGTGGATCGTTCGTTATCATTACACTCAAGCACTTCTAGTAACGTTCCTGATGTTCAGAGATGCCGTGTACATTGTGTGATTTTATAACCATGATCCTGGATTTGTTACTCTATATCAATTTGTTGTATAAAGTTTGGATTTTTTTGTGGGCGAGTTGAGGCAAAGAGGAGGGAGAGGGGAAGAGGGGAGAGAGAGAGAGAGAGAGAGAGAGAGAGAGAGAGAGAGAGAGAGAGAGAGGGGGGGGGGAAGTCATTATTATAGTCATCACTATTAGTGGCAGCAGCAGCAGTATTATAAGTACTGCTAGTGTTAACTTCGTCAGTTCACAGTCAGTGTTATTTGCTCACATTGCCACTCAGACACTCAAATCATTTAAAGCTTGGAAGGTAGGAGACGAGATACTGGCAGAAGTAAAGCTGTGAGGGCCGGGCGTGAGTCGTGCTTCGGTAGCTCAGATGGTAGAGCACCTACCCGCGAAAGGCAAAGGTCCCGAGTTCGAGTCTCGGTCGGGCACACAGTTTTAATCTGCCAGGAAGTTTCATTTTAACGCTGTCTGTCATATTAAAATTGTAGTTTCTTAGGTAATTATGATGTAAAAAGGGCACTATATGTGTGAATCCCGCCGGCCGCGGTGGCCGAGCGGTTCTAGGCGCTTCAGTCCGGAACCACGCTACTGCTACGGTCACAGGTTCGGATCCTGCCTCGGGCATGGATGTGTGTGAACTCCTTAGGTTAGTTAGGTTTAAGTAGTTCTTAGTTCTAGGGGACTAGTGACCTCAGATGTTAAGTCCCATAGCGCTCAGAGCCATTTGAACCATTTTTTTGTGAAACCCTGTAAGTTTAAATAAACAGAGAAATAAATAAATAAAATAAATAAAGAGGGAAAAGAAAAACTAGAAAGTTAGTAACAGAGGTTTTTATTAGTCGTATCTGAGTTTACTAGAAGGTTTTATACAACTACGAGTGGTTACAGTATCTAAGCAGCATTTGTTTGTTATTTCAACGGCCAACCAACGACTAGTGAGTGCTGAGGTATCTATTGCAGCTGACTGTATCGTTCCCGGTTGTAGAACGAGTGGATGAACGGTAAATGAGCGGAAATAATCTGTTGATGCGTCTCACGCGCGGGCAGATTTCTTGTGTCGCCGAACCCGACCCAGCCAAAGAACAGACCTGAAGGAAAAAGCTGCTTCTGTCGCTGGAACCTGGACGGAAGTTTAAAGCTCGGTGGAATTTGCCTACCGCGCTCGTGAGCGACCGCAAGTTTTAATTACTGGCCGGGGTGGTTCGGTTTATCGGCTCCAGCTTCGTTAGAAGTCCGCAGGTGTCTTCCAAACTTTCGGAAGAGGGAGAAAATCTGGAGCAACGGAAAGGAGGCAGAAAAAAGGATAAGGAACGGGAAGTAGTTCCTGTGCTGCTCTTTCTGGCACAGGTGTTCCTGTTAACCATTTACCAACAGCGGAGTCACAGAGCACATGACAAATGCGTTCTGATAATTAAAGTGCACGTTTTTGTTGTCGTGCTCAGTCTGAAGACTGGTTTAGTGCAGGTCTCCACGCTACTCTAACCTGCGGAAGCCTCTTCACCTCTCCATAGCTAGTGCTACCTACAACCAATCGAAGCAGTTCAAGCATCGGTCTCCCTCTACAATTTTTACCTCCCCGTAACCAAATACCTCACAATGTGTCCAGCCTACAGATCCGTTCTCTTAGTGTTGTAACATTCTCCTGTAGTACTAGATTTCACACGATCTACACTGTTATTCCAAAACGTTCCGGGACTGATTTCATTCCCGACGTATAACTGACGTCAGTGCATTAACTACGGTGCCGATCTGAACTAACAACTGTAAACAATCAATGTGCTTTCAACTAGCCATTGTGAGCAGGTGATGTTAACTAGTGGACATGCGTCCGTGTGTGTCAATGTTTTTGTGTCAGAAGTCGCAATGGAGCAACATCTCTAAATAAAGTGTTCAAGACATTCTTTAGAATGTTTTTAAGACGGGAAAAGTGTTTGCAAATTCTGTCCCGCACTCCTTCACTCCCAAACAAAAATAGCGACGTGTGAACGACTGCCGCGACTTGACTGAAATGCAAAACGCGGGCAATTGTTTTCTTGAAAAAAATCATCACAGGTGACAAAATAAGGTGTTATCAATACGAACCTACCACGAAACGACAAAGTGCAGACACTCACACGAAGGGTCAGCGGTTTGATAATATGAAACGACATTCAAGCCAATGTGACAACATCCCAAGGAAGGACTTTCCTAACAGTTTCACATGGTTCTACGGAAGTTCTGTTCATTGTATTCAAGTGGGGGCAGACTATGTATAACACCTGAAGCATTAAAACCTCCATTTTAAGTTTTCTCAATTTTGTGTTCATCCAGTTTCGCAACTTTCCTGTCTCTACTATTTATCTTCTGCATTTCAATTCTGTACAAGGCCTCAATGCAGAAAAAGACCTTCAGAAACTACTTTCTAACACTTGCATTGATAGTGTTTATGTACATAACGCAACATAGATAGTGTCCCTAATAAGTTCGTGCAACCTTAATTTATTTCCACTTGAGTATTGATTCTAACTTGTTTTTATGTATGCTGGTACAGTTTTTACTGGGATACAGTATTATACACTTAATAATCAAGAGAGCAAAATTAGATACATCCTAAATAATGTATTAAAGTGTTTATTTCAAAATAACAGGAAAAGTACTCCCTAGAATTTATATTCGATGTTACACATATCTATTTTTCAGAAACGCTTTTCTTGCTGTTGCAAATTTGCATTTTGTAATTTCTCTGCTTCAGCCAGTTATTTTGCTGCCCTAATACTGAAACTGAGCTATAACTTTTGGTGTCACATTCCTTCACCATCGCCTGATTTAATTCACGTACATCCCACTACGGTTGTTATACTTTTATGCTTACAACAGACGAGAGTAACGTTAAATTTAATTCTGTGATTAACATTGCTGTAATGTACATGCTTATCTTGCGATGCAAAGTTATGTAATAAAGCAGGGGAAGTCGTCCAAGATTCTCTGTAGTTTTCTACCGACAGCGTCCGCCTGTCCTGTATGTATGTCTCACGTGTAGTGTGGTAAGCTGGCTGTGAATGTGGGAAGAAGTTATTTCAGCAGTTAGTCAGTTACATTCGACGTTCCGTTTTCATGAACGAGATGAGTAGATAACCATTGCCCGCTGTGCTGGATACTGAGTTTATTCTGCCACTGCGTGTATCAAACAGGGTGCTCGCGAAGTAGCTACTTAGCGTTTAGGAATTTTGATACTAATATATTAATAATGTAGTCTTCAGGTCGTAAAAGAACAAGATTTTCTACAGTAGTTAGGAAACAGAGATAGGGTTTTTACACATATCGAAAGATTCACGTTATTTTATTACGGATCGGTTGTGAATATTTTGGCTTGGTTTTGTAAACACAGTCATTATTTAGTGAATTCATTGCGTACAGACTTTCAAATATTGCAATTTATGGAGGGTGCCGATCGCCAGGAAAACTAGAAAATACCTGTTTCGTTACAGCACAAGTATTTTGTTTTCGCAGTTGCATTCCAGCACTTCTTCGTTGCAGGCAGTGCGAAGCCCCCTTTCAATATAAGCAATTCGGACAGAAAAATTTGTCCCACCAGGAGACACGACGCTAATACCGTGTAACACCGCTTCAGGCCTTCATACTGAAGTCCGTTCGGCGAGGGAGAGTGCTCACAAGTTCCCGCAGGTAGGCTACACCCAACTGAAGCCACTCTTGGTTAGTCAGATCCCGCAGACACACCAAACTGCGGTGACATTGATTGCTACGTTTCACCTGCCTTTGCAAACAGACACTGACACTTTCTATGGGATTAAGATCGAGTGATTTAGGAGGCCAGATGCACTGGCGTGCCTGCGTGTTCGTCCAACCAAGAACGCATGCGTGCGGCACTGGAAGACGGGACCGTATTCATCATGAAGATACAGAAGGACGGGCAATACCTGGTCAGCGAGATTGCTGAAATAAAAAATGCTCCTTCATGTGGGCGCAATCCCTGTTACGAAAAATACCCGTAAAACATCACAGAACTATCTCCGGCCTGAAGTACACTCTCAACACACGGTGCGTTAAACGCCTCTTTCGATGGTCGTTGCAATCTTCATATTACATAACTTGAAAAGAAGCAAAGTCGCGGCTATTCGGAGGACACACTGTACAACTAAACTCAGCTACTTTCAAGTTTTTGTGATTTTTGGCACATTTGAAACTGGCAACTTTGTGTGCCACTGTGATTAAAGACCTTTCGCGAGGTACTAGACTCCAAACGTCCATTGTAACAAGCCTCTCGCTTCCTTCTAATTATATACATGTATGGAATCAGTAGTATTATAGGCAGATTTTTTGCTGCAGAATGTAACACATACGTAACGCAGGTCTGGCATATGTTATGATTGCACAGATTTCCCATTCCTATTCCTAATTGTAATACACCTTGATGTACTGAATCTCTGTGTAGTTAGAGGCATAACTGCCAGCGTAGGCCGTTAGGACAGAACTGCAGGCCACGACGGAGCCTGGGGAACCGACCGCCCGGAAGCCATTGCTTTAGGCAAGGACCGCGGGCTATTTCGCCACAGTCCTTCAGGTAGACGACGGTTTCTCCGTCTCAGGAGATTAACGTTTCCTCCAATTGGTGGCACCTCGGCTGGCGTGATCCGCCAGCGGCCCTCTGCACTTCCATGAGGTCGCGATATTTTCTACAGAGTGTCTCCAAATGTGTATGTGAATTCCTAATGGGACTGCTGAGGTCATCGGTCCCTAGACTTACACACTACTTAAACTAACTTATGCTAAGAACAACACACACACCCATGCCCGAGGGAGGACTCGAACCTCCGGCGGGAGAGGCCAGAGCGTCCCCAAACTGCTGTTGACCATCCGCACAGTGGTCGGAGGTGTCCGGTTGGTAGGTGGTAAAAGCGTGCGACTTTGGGCGCCTTAGCCAGAAAAGATCGCTTCTTAATATGGGTCAAGAAAAACACTTTTAGTTTTGTAGATCGCCGGCACCCCACTGGGGCACATAGTACACATGTAGTATAGGTGGGAAAGTAAGGCTGAGCTCCGATTGGTCGGTGTTCGCTAACTATGTGCTTGGTGGTTTACCATTTGTCGGCACTCGCAACTTCCGGAAAAAGTCAGAGTATTTTGCATAATGAGCGTGCCATTTTTGAGACGAGATTTCCCTTTGGCAGAACCAGAGACTTTCATTCAGAATGGCTTACCAGTAGTTTTTGGGGCCAGAAGCGCATAAGCGGAGAGTGTAAGCTGGGACGGAGTCTTCTGTAGAGAACATTGAGGCAGGAGTCTTCTTGAGAGACAGTCAGGAGGTAGTCTTTTTCGAAGACACTTGAGGGAACAGCAGAGGCCAGAAGCTGATGCGTCGTATACTTGGCAGACCATTACCCGCTGCATTTCTTCTCCACTAATTTAGGGTGAACTTTTGTAAGTTTACACAGGAATGTTGCAAGCAAGTAAAACTCAGGAGAATATAGGCGCGTTTCACTTCGTGCTAGTAATCGGTCATGCTCTGTTTTTGATCTTAGCCATGACTTTGTTGTCTTTTCGCGTGCCTGTCCATCTCACTTATCAAATCGATGCAATCATCACGATCGCAACGATTCTGTGCATAAATTCAATTAGATTCTGCACGATGCTTTGTTACTAGAGTAATTTCAATTCCCCTATAAGCCATACCGCTCACCCCGACGATTTGCATGTTTATTTCACGAACTCAGGCTCAGTACTCATTTATTCCCAGAAAGAGAATTTGATTACTTGTTTTTGTCCAGTGGTAATTTACATGCGACTAAACTGTCAATAAATCGTAATGTTTCTGATTTCCCTTTTCATTTCAATAGCCGTCCACCCCAGTGCTACTGTCATATTTATTAATATCATACAAGACCCGCAGTTGTGACTGACGCGTCAGGGCCATTCTTACGTTCCGTTTTATTGTCACAGATTTGAATCGTAGTAGGGTGGTTTGCATATCGAGAAGGGGGACCCGGTGCTTATCAAAGGTTCATTTAGTGAAGTATAGTCATGAAGTCTGTGGCTTCTTGCAGTTGCATGCAGTTCCTTTCCCAATGTTCCCTCGAAAACTGATTGAGATGGACCTCCATTCACTGACAGCAGCAGCTGATGTTGGATTTAAAACGAATCGTCATTCACAAGGCTTGGCATTCGTCTCCCGTCCCAGTCAGGATTCTTTTACGACTACTTTTGTAACGCCGTGTTACACAACTGCGAGTGCTAAACCATTCCTCGTAGACACGTTGGGCAGTCCGCAGTGATACGCCAACAAATCGGGCATCTTATGCACCGTGCAGTCTGGGCATGTAAAATACGATAGCTCCTGAAACTTCCTGGCAGATTAAAACTGTGTGCCAGACCGAGACTCGAACTCGGAACCTTTGCCTTTCGCGTGCAAGTGCTCTACCGAAGTAGGAGACGAGGTACTTTCAGAAGTGAAGCTGTGAGGACGGGGCGTGAGTCGTGCTTGCGTAGCTCACTCTGAAACTCCGTTTAAAACACAGTTTGAGTGAAGACTCTGATAGATTTGATGGTTCTGCGGTTTACAAAATCATTTGTAGTAGTTGTGACAAATTTTACATCGGTCAGACTGGCCGCTCTTTTAAAATTAGATTCAGGGAGCATTTGCAAGCACATAACAAAACTGCATTAGGAACGCATTTAGCAGAAACCGGCCACACTGTAGACAATATCAAGAGCTGTATGCGTATTCTACACAGGGCAGAGAAGTGTCGCGCTGTCGACTTGTTGGAGGAGTTAGAAATTTACAAATCCAAAAGGCATGATCCCACTAGGGTACCCAACGCATACTTTGTTTTGTTTGATAACATACTACGATAACCAAATAATGCCTCGCGTATTTATACCTAGCCTCACTTGATGAGTTATGATGAGAACAGAAGGCATTTCCCTTACTTCCGCACAGTAGTCGCTCTAATCTTGTAACTGATTATCTCCTACCTATTCATGGAATGTATAGCCGAACTATATAATTTTATTTATTGAATGCTTATATGTTGTTTAAAAGCTTTTTGTGGAAGACATGTCACGATGCATGTAAAGCCCTCTATTGGTTAAGTTCTTACGATCAGTGCGCGCCTATATAAGATCCTAGCGGCCGACCCTACAGAGGGTCCACCAACACTAGGTACTCCTGTACCTCCACGTACAATAGCTACAGTCAGCCAGCCATTACCATGTGAAAATGTATCATTCAAGTCTATACTAAAATTAAGTCTACAACCACGGAAAACACAAGGTCCGTCGACAAGTGCTTGGGCAGCAACAGTCTTCACAGCATTCTTCTTCTTGTCTGCAGCAGATGTTGAGAATTCAATGCCCGTACGCGCATACCTAGTAAGGCCAGTATGCGCGTACGGCATAACGTCAAAAATTGAAATTCAAAATATTGCATATTTAACTATGACAATCGATGTACCCTTGTCCTATCGACAAACATGCCAAATTTGACACAAAAATATTAACAAATACCGAAGTTATTAACAAATCACTATTTCAGAGACTAAGTCCCATAGGGAACTCCATGTATACGGACTTTAACTTCGGGCGCTTAATCTACTCGCGAGAATTCTAAGTCCGAGCTTTGTAGACAGAGACATTATTGCCTACCGTACCTATCATATTGCTGAACTTGCAAATAAAGACTTTGGTAAATCTGCTTATATGTCTACCTCTGCATTGTCATTGTATACTCGTAACAAAAGAAAAATATCTGTAAATGAGTCTGTATTTATTTGGATTAAAGGTAAAGGAGTATGGTTGGCTTACTGTAGCCATTGTACGAGGTGTCTGTCTCTTTTTTTTCAGCTGTAATATAGACATTTTATCTTTCATAAGTAATTTATAGGTTGACACAGGCAATGTATTACGCTATATTAATTGTTGACCCTAAATTCACCATAAAAATGGGTCGGACCTATACTCTTAATATATTTTCTTTTAATAATTTTAGATGTGTAACTGATGATAGTCATCAATTTTAAGAAATCTGCTACATGCATTTTATCTAATGTGCTTTTATCAGATTATGTTTTTGCGTAAATGGTGATACATATAAGCAAGCCCACAGTATCGACATCTAGGGAGGGTGTAGGCAAACAGGTTTCTGGATGCTTCTGTACCTCAGTAGCTAGTTGGCAATAATCTCTATGTGGACGATGTGGCCTATTGTACACCATATTTTAAATCTATGTGACGATGCTATGCTGATTATATTTATATGTTTTGACGATGCCATTATGGCCGTGTCACTTTAGGACATGGTGTAAAAAAAGGTACGTTATACCATATTTTATCTGTACGTTTCCCTGGTGTATGACAGTATATTGTGATACGTATTGCTGTTTTATGTTAAAAGACACACTGCTCACTAGATGTATATATTTATATATTTTAGATCTGAAGAAGGTCATTACAGACTGAAACCGGTCATCGTCTAAGGAATTTATTTGTGATCAGAGACTGGAATAAAAAAGCATTTGACCAATATTGTCATTAATTTTTTTTTCATCATTTTCAGCAATTGTTTTTGTAGAAAGTCGATGTGGAGAAATAGCACACTAGCTGCGTTAAAAATTGCTTTTTTAATGCAGCTGGTGTGTTGTTTCTTCACATCGGAAATCTTGTTATTACATTCATATACCCCTCCCCCCCCTTCCCCCCCCCCCAGTGCAATCGGAGTTGTTCTTTTGCGCGACGTATACTTGCTTCAGGCAGTCAATGAGAGAGATTGCACACGATGAGAGCTCATAAGTAGTAGGATCCTTTCACACAGTGAAATTAAAATTATGTCCTACTATAATTTCATAAGAACAACTTCAAATATTTTCTGAGAATTTTGAAGAACATATACGAGGGCTATTCGGAAAGTAATGTCCGATCGAGCGCGAAATGTAAACCACAGTGAAAATCCGATAAAGGTTTACACCGATGTGTTGGACACTGTCTCCAGTAATGCCGTCGATCGCGTCACGTCGCTCGTTTCAGTTCTGACCGCACAGTGAGCACTTAAAGATGCCTAGCTAAAGAGTATCTCCAGCAAAAGTATGAGGGCCTGGTGAGAGATTTCGCCTGATGTCATGCAGCCCACATAACACAACTGTCGACCGTTTCCTTCTTCATGACAATAGGTTGGTTGGTTTGTTTGAGGAAAGAGACCAAACAGCGAGGTCATCGGTCTCGTCGGTTCAGGGAAGGAAGGGGAAGGAAGTCGGCCGTGCCCTGTCAAAGGAACCATCCCGGCATTTGCCTGGAGCGATTTAGGGAAATCACGGAAAACCTAAATCAGGATGGCCGGATGTGGGATTGAACCGTCGTCCTCCCGAATGCGGGTCCAGTGTTGCAAGACAATACTCCCGCACTATGCAGGGGTAATGAAGATGCCTCTGCAGCGTTTTCGATGGGAAGTGTTTGATCACCCACAATACAGCCCGTAACTGCATGCTCCTGACTTTCATTTCTGCTGACATGAACCGCTGGCTTTGAAGACAACTTTTTGGCACAGTCAACGAGTCCGGAAAGAACAGACGGCCGCCTTCTATGACGAGGGCACTGGAATGGGGGTACAATGCTAGGAAAAATGTGTAAGTCGGAGCGACGACTATGTAGAGAAGTAGCTGAAAGGTGTAGGTAGCTGTAGCAAATAAAACATTTTTGTTCTCACAGTGGTTTCCATTTAGCGACCGATCGGACCTTACTTTCAGAATAGTCCTCGTAATCTAAAAAAAAAGTATTGGCACTAGATATTGCCGTTTTGATATCGATATATCAATATATCGGCGGAAGAAAATACGCCCATATTTATCAATATATTTTGGAAAATATAGCGATATTTTATCAACAGCCCTAATACGAAGTGAACTCCCGAATCCCGTTGTAGTATTTCTTTGCGTCGGAATGCCTGTAGGGATAGTTTATGTTGCCAAAACACTCATGTAGCATCGGCCTACAAAATTCTTTTTATGAGTATTTTATTTCTGTGTATCGTGTCCATCCTCTACTGGCTGCAAGGACACTTTTTTTTAAAGGGGGTAGGACGTCAAACGGGCAGACTTGGAGCAGGAGAGGCACCGCAGGACATTTTAATTTCCACTGTCTATACTTTTACAAGTAAATTCATAAAACTTTGTCAGCATGACCAGGAAGGATTCAGGATTCACACTCGTAGCAGCGGAAGTTCAAAAACATAACAAAATAATTTTTTTTACACGTGAAATTTCATCATTTTCTCACTTACTATTGGCTGCATTTGTTGCTATAGATACACTTTTCTTCATAAGTAAGAGAGAATGTTCGATGAATTTTGCACAGCATGCTAACCATACTTACAGGTGTCTGAAACTCTAGAATCTATTTAATTTATGAAAAAATGAATGAGCTGTTACGTTTTAAACTTTATGTTTAGAAAAAAATCAAATTTTGTAGTTAATTATCTCAATTTTTCCCACAGTTTTTAACAGATTTGGAAAATTCTAGAGTTTCATACACCTGTTAGTATGGTTTGTATGCTGTGCAAAATTCATCAAAGAATCTCTCTTACTAGTGAAGCAAAATGTACCTGTAGCAACAAATGTAGCCAATAGTAAGCGAAAAAATGATGAAATTTCACACGTAAAAAAATTTATTTTGTTATGTTTTTGAACGTCCACTGCTATGAGTGTGAATCCCAAATCCTTCCTGGTCATGCTGACAAAGTTTTATGAATTTATTTGTAAAAGTATAGGCAGTGGAAATTGAAATGTCCTGTGGTGCCTCTCCTGCTCCAAGTCGGCCCGTTTGACGTCCTACCCCCCTTAACGCGATTTTCTGTCAGCGGTCCAGAACACGGTGCATCGGAACTCGCAGTGCAGAGGGTTCCCGAGAGACGGTGCCGCTAAGTACGTGTGAGTGGCGCGGCGCGCGGCGGCTCCGAGGCGACGTAATTGCGCTCTCACGGGCCGGTTGCCGGTTCCTGGTCGCCGGGTGCCGGCTGCCGGTTGCCGGTGGCGACCCCCGCTGGAAGCACGTTCGGCCGTTTAATTGAAGAGCGCCCTCCGCGGCGCCGTCGTCCAATTACAAGCGGGACGCAGCACTGCAGAGTTGCCCGCCGTGCTCAAGGAGTATCCCGGAGCCCGGCCCTCCGCCCCCGCCGACAAAGACTGCCGCGTCGCCTCGATTAGCCAGCATTACGTTCTGTTTGCCGCCCGCTTAACGCTGCACGACCCTCTTCGAAATACCTTTTTGCCCGCGAGAAACAGCCCAACGTATGGTTTACCTGTACTGCAGTGGCGCGTGGTCCTATCTGCGCGGGCGCTAAATACACTGCGTAGATTGGGGAGTGCTATGACCCCTTCAGCTGCAGCTTGACGTCGTTTTCATATGAAGTGAGAGGCAATATATCAGGTCACCCATGACTGCGGTTGGAAGATGCAAATGTCATGCCTCCATTGCCACTCATACACTACTGGCCTTTAAAATTCCTATACCAAGAAGAAATGCGGATCATAAACGGGTATTCATTGGACAAATATATTATACTAGAACTGACATGTGATTACATTTTCACGCAATTTGGGTGCATAGATCCTGAGAAATCAGTACCCAGAACAACCACCTCTGGCCGTAATAACGGCCTTGATACGCCTGGGCATTGAGTCAAACAGACCTTGGATGGCGTGTACAGGTACAGCTGCCCATGCAGTTGCTCGGCCACCATTGACCAGATGTTTTCAATTTGTGAGAGATCTGGAGAATGTGCTGGCCAGGGGAGCAGTCGAACATTTTCTGTATCCAGAAAGGCCCGTACAGGACCTGCAACATGCGGTCATGTATTATCCTGCTGAAATGTAGGGATTCGCAGGGATCGAATGAAGGGTAGAGCCACATCTGAAATGTAACATCCACTATTCAAAGTGCCGTCAATGCGAACCAGAGGTGACCGAGACGTGTAACCAATGACACCCCATACCATCACGCCGGGTGATACGCCAGTATCGCGATGACGAATACGTGCTTCCAATGTGCGTTCACCGCGATGTCGCCAAACACGGATGCGACCATCATGATGCTGTAAACGGAATCTGGATTCATCCGAAAAAAATGACGTTTTGCCATTCGTGCACCTATGTTCGTCGTTGATTACACCATCGCAGGCGCTCCTGTCTGTGATGCAGCGTCAAGGGTAACCGCAGCCATGGTCTCCGAGCTGATAGCCCGTGCTGCTGCAAACGTCGTAGAACTGTTCGTGCAGATGGTCGTTGTCTTGCAAACGTCCACAGCTGTTAACTCAGGGATCGAGACGTGGCTGCACTATCCGTTACAGCCATGCGGATAAGATGCCTGTCATCTCGACTGCTAGTGATACGAGGCCGTTGTGATCCAGCAAGGCGTTTCCTATTACCCTCCTGAACCCACCGATTCCATATTTTGCTAACAGTCATTGGATCTGGACCAAATCGAGCAGCTGTGTCGCGATACGATAAACCGCAATCGCGATAGGCTACAATCCGACCTTTATCAAATTCGGGAACGTGATGGTACTCATTTCTCCTCCTTATACGAGGCATCACAACAACGTTTCACCAGGCAACGCCGGTCAACTGCTGTTTGTGTAGGAGAAATCGGTTGGAAACTTTCCTCATGTTAGCACGTTGTAGGTGTCGGCACTGGCGCCAACCTTGTGTGAACGCTCTGAAAAGCTAATCATTTGCATAGCGCAGCAATTTCTTCCTGTCGTTTAAATTTCGCGTCTGTAGCACGTCATCTTCGTGGTGTAGCAATTTCAATGGCTAGTAGTGTAATACTGGACAAAGTACACTATCTGGTCGAAAGTGTTCGGAAACTTATTAGTCGACGGGAACACAGGATTTGTCCACCCTTCGCCTTTATAACGGCCTTGGCTCTCCTGTGGACACTCTCAGCGAGGTGCCTGATTGTCTGTAGAGGAGTGGTAGACCGTTCTTCCTCAAGAGCCGAAAGGGAAGTATGTAATGACTATGGACATGGAGCGAAGACGACGTTATGTCTCACCTCGAAGCTATACCCCCGAATTCAGGTACTGACTCTGAGCAGACCAGTCCATTTCAGATATGTTATAGTCACAAACCAAAATAATGACAACCATAACGTGTAGAATGGAATGACGACAATGAAAATTTGTGTTGGACCACGAGTCGAACCCGGATTTCCCGCTTATCGCGAGCGGTCGCCTTACCAATTGGCTATTGATGCACGGCTCAGGGCCAGACCCAAACTTCCATTTCGTCAACCACAACGCAGACTATGCAAAATCGTACAAATTTTCACTGTTGTAATTCCATTTTACAGTTGATTGTAGTCCTTATTCGCAATGGCGAATTCATTTGATGTGTTTCGTAACGGCTGTGGTCACCACAGTCCCTGCTCCTTTGGACATGCATGCCTGTCAAAAGGAACAGAAGAACACAGGCACTGCAATGCCGTATTCTCTCAAAGATACTGCTGTAAGGCGAGATTTTGCCACCTTGGCTTTGATATTCTGATATATTTACAGGGTGATAATTATTGAATTGTATGAAATAAAATCGTCCTAACTTCTGAACAGTTAGCTTTATGACGTTCAAACTGCACGGATGGCCGCGGGGCATTATGGGAATTAGTACGGTATGTGTGGTTTGGGCTAATGACGAAGCCCACTTTCATTTGTATGGGTTCGTTAATAAGCAAAATTGGCGCATTTGGCGGACTGAGAATCCGGATTTCGCGATCGAGATGTGTCTTCACCCTCAACGGGTGACAGTGTGTTGTACAGTGTCCAGTCACGGAAAAATCGCCGCGATATTCCATGATGGTACGATGACTACCGAACGGTACGTGAAGATTTTGGAAGATGATTTCATCCCCGTTATTGAAAGTGAACCTGATTTCGGCAGGATGTGTTTCATGCAAGACGGAGCTCGACTCCATCGAAGCAGGAGACTGTTTGATGCCCTGGAGGAGCACTTTGTGGACAGCAATCTGCTTCTAGGGTATCCAGAGACCACTGGCATGAGTCTCGGTTGCCCGCCGTGTTCTCTGAATTTGAACACATGCGACTCCTCCTTGTGGGGCTATATTAAAGACAAGGTGCACAGCAATAATCCCAAAACCATTGCTAAACTGAAAACAATCATTCAGGAGGTCATCGACAGTATCGACAGCATCGATTTCGCTATTCGTCTGCACCAAATCTCCGTCAATGATGGCAGGCGTATCGAACATGTCATAACCTAAATCCGAATGTCTGTAGTGACGTTTACATGTTGAACACACACCATAGTTTGTAACTAATTTACGTTTCTTTTCATATAGTTCAATAATTGTCACCCTGTGTATTAGACCACTGCTTACGATGCACAATCGGTTCACTGGCTGATACTCGCTACCACCGCATACTAACAGTTTCTGTAGTGCATCATGTCTGCGAGTGAATTAGGACTGAGCACTGACAGACAAGGTGGAGTGGGCCACGTGTTTCTCACAAGCGGACACAGCGGGATGGAGGTTGGCCTCTGGTGTGACGGAAAAATTTTCAGAGTACCTGAAGAAAGAGAGTCAGGGGAGGAAGAAGGCGAAAGGACTTCCTTTCAGTGCAAAGGAATGCTCGGGGTCTCAAGACATCCTTTGAGGAATCTTCTCACGGGAAGCGCCGGGGCATATTTCCCATAGAAAAGCAGAGATGGGTCTTTGATTGGCAGAATGTTAAGGATGTAGGAGCGGAAACAGAACTTCCCAGAAAACCATCTGAAAGGAGTATGAGCTTCAGGTGATCGACTGACAGGTTGATGACGCATGTAGTGGGAGGTAATGTTTTTGTAACGGCTCCTGAGATTCGTCGCCTGAACCCAGACGTAGATTCTGTGTATCCAGGAGGGAGTGAAGTGAGCAAGGGCTTCCGTCCGTGGATCAATCGAGAGCGCTTCCTTGCCTGGAGCTATCGAACACCGTTTCCTCCAGGGATCGAGCTAGAGTCTCCGCTGGCGAGAGCCGCAGTGGATACTCTAGCGATTAGATTTTGAGATGTGTTGCTTTCGACAGAGGAAGCACATGAAGTCCTCCCTCCATGACAGAGTTGTTATTCTGTTACTAGAGTGATGATTCCTTAGCTCTCCGTGGAGTCGGGCACACACTGAAGTGCTTCTGTATGGGAGAATACTTGAGCCGAATTTCTGTTACTGGCTAGTGAGCTTACAGAAATCTTGATTCGCGTTCTGTTTGCTGACGGCAGCCTGCGTCCACTGTGTCGGAAGAAAATTGCAGGTACGCCACTTACGAAATCTGCACAACGGCCAACGCCCCCACGAGCAGATCATCGGTGCAGTACAACTGCTGTCCGTACCTCAGTGGGTGATATGCGCACTCTGGTTTGGCGAATAGTAAAAATCTAACAGTAAACGTCATGACTTTCTTAAAGTGCCAGTCAGAGTGAAGGTCATCTGTGTCTCAACGCTAAGGAACTTTATATCTGTCTAATAATGGGGCGCGCGTCCAAAGGAAGTCAAACGTATGTTGCGCCAGTCTCGAAAATATGAGTAAGATAGAATCCGATATTGTAAACTTCATATTTACACAATTTTTTGCATTTTACATGTTTTTTGAGAATAAATAATGTGCAGTATCCACGTTGTGATTCATTCTAGTGGCATCCCACTAGGAATCAATGGTTTGACTCTCCCTGCTTTTCACTGGGAAGTGTCCCCGGCGCTTCCCGTGAGAAGATTCCTCAAAGGCCACCTTGAAGTGAAGTAAAACAACAACACGATACTTCGTTTTATGGTACAAATGGCTCTGAGCACTATGGGACTTAACTTCTGAGGTCATCAGCCCCCTAGAACTTAGAACTACTTAAACCTAACTAACCTAAGGACATCACACACACCCATGCCCGAAGCAGGATTCGAACCTGCGACCGTAGAGGTCGCGCGGTTCCAGACTGTAGCGCCTAGAACCGCTCGGCCTCGTTTTATGGAAATTCCTATATGTAGGTTGCTAATGGCAGGGTCGTATTAATCTTTTGTAGACGTGAGAATTTCGTTACGGAGACAACATTAGGCAACCACACATACACAGGCCATATGTTGCGAACACCCCCAGTAGCTGAGTGATCAGCACGACAGAATGTCAATCCTAAGGGCCCGGGTTTGATTACTAGCTGGGTCGGAGAATTTTCTCCGCTCAGGGACCGGGTGTTGTGTTGTCCTAACCATCATCATTTCATCCCCATCGACGCGCAAGTCGCCGAAGTGGTATCCAATTGAAAGACTTGCACCCGGCACATTTACCACGGGAGTTCACACTGCTTCATGACAAGGTGCATTGTCATGTTGATAGAATCATCGTCTTTGAATTGTTTCTCTACTGTATGCAGTACTCAGTGCTGTAAGTTTCTTAAGCACAATGCGGGGACCACCCTCTAATCACAAACACACCCCCATACCGTAACACCACCTCCTCCTTATTCCACTGTTGGCACTAAACATGAAGGCAGGTTATGTTCTCTAGGCGTTCGGCAAATCCAAACTCTCCTAGAGATTGCCACATGGTGCAACGAGAGTCTTATTCTAAATCACTGGTTTCCAGCCATCCACCGTCCAATAGCGCCTCTCTTTACACCATCTCGAGCGTCGTTCAGTACTTACTACAGCTACTCGGCCACTGCTATGCATTACTTTTAACACACTACGCACAACCACTGTGTTAGCTAGAATGTTGGTACCACTTTGGAGCTCACGAGTGACTCCTTACGCTGATTTCACGCAATTTTTTATAACCACCCTCCGAAGCGCTCGACGGTCTTTGTCCGTAAGTACATGAGGTCTGGGCTGGTTTTGGTTTAGCTGTGTTTCGTCCTTCACGTTTCAACTCCACAGTCACATCATCAGTCGACTCGGGCAGCTTTAAATGGGCTGAAATATCACTGATTCAGGTGACATACAAAGACCAGCACACGTTCAAAGTCACTGATCTCTCATGACCGACCTATTCTGCTTTTAGTCCTTTTCTACTGATAATACAATTCTTCCCTGCTCTTTCATACTGTCGGGTCCTCCTCACGTGACTGCTAGAGGTCAATTCCATATTACATAGGGTTTTCCGAGTACTTTCGCTGAAATGGTGCAGGGAGAGCCATTGCTACTGGAGCGACATAAGAAGTTTTCTGGCACACATCAAAAAAAGTTTTGCTTCACCCCGGTTCTAAGAACTCCTGAAGACAGACGTTGACTGTGGATATTGTATCACAGACACAGTCCCTTTGACTGTTCAGAGATGTCATTAAGCCAGCCCAAAGATGCAAACAACCATACATGAGCAACGCCTATTAGACGGAGGGGGTCGGACAGCCGATGAGTTCCAGTAATTCCACCAGGAAGGAGAAACACGGCTCGTGTAGTTTGTAGTTCAATCATCCGTAGACGGTCAATACCGCAGTTCGATCGTGTCCGCATTGTTACTTTGTGCCAGGAAGCGCTCTCAACAAGGGAAGTGTCCAGGCGTCTCGGAGTGAAACAAAGCGATGTTGTTCGGACATGTTGGCTCAGGCCGCCCAAGGGCTACTACTGAAGTTGATGAGCGCTACCTATGGATTATCGCTCGGGGGAACACTGACAGCAACGCCACCATGTTGAATAATTCTTTTAGTGTAGCCACAGGACGTCGTGTTACGACTCAAACTGTGCGCAACAGGCTGCATGATGAGCAACTTCACCTCCGACGTCCATGGCGAGGTCCATCTTTGCAACCACGACACCATGCAGCGCAGTACAGATGGGCCCAGCAACATGCTGAATAGACCGCTCAGGGTTGCCATCTCGTTCTCTTCACCGATGAGTGTTGCATATGCCTTCAATCAAGCAGTTGTCGGAGACGTGTTTGGAGGCAACATGATCAGGCTGACCGCCTTAGACACACTGTCCAGAGAGTGCAGCAAGGTGGAGGTTCCCTGCTATTTTGGGGGTGCATTATGTGGGGCCAACGTACGCCGCTGGTAGTCATGCAAGGTGCCGTAACGGCTATACGAAACGTGAATGCCATCCTCCGACCGATAGTGCAACCATATCGGCAACATATTGGCGAGGCATTCGTCTTCATAAACGACAATTCGCATCCCCATCGTGCACATCTTGCGAATGACTTCCGTCAGGATAACGACATCACTCGACTAGAGTGGCCAGTAAGTTCTCCAGACATGAACCCAATCGAACATGCCTAGCATAAATCGAAAAGGGCTGTTTATGGATGGCGTGACCCACCAACCACTCTGAGGGATCTACGCCGAATGGCCGTTGAGGAGTGGGACAATGTGGACCAACAATGCCTCGATGAACTTATGGATAGTGTGCCACGACGAATACAGGCATGCATCAATGCAAGAGAACGTGCTGCTGGTATTAGAGGTACCGGTGTGTACAGCAATCTGGACCACCACCTCTGAAGGTCTCGCCGTATTGTGGTACAACATGTAATGTATGGTTCTCATGAGCAAGAGAAAGGGCGGAAATGATGTTTATGTTGATCTCTATTCCGATTTTCTGTACAGGTTCCGGAAATCTCGGAACTGAGAAGATGCATAACTTTTTTTGCTGTGTGTAGTTGATAAGTTACGGCGAAAGGATCGTTGCGCGTCGAGTTCGTTTTATATTCTCGCATCTTATGGGCGTTGTTCTGAGGTAGCATTATTTCTTCTTACGGTATTTAGGCTAATAATCTTACAGACATCTTCAAGATTAATCGCTGACAGGAACTTCAACAACTTGAGACAGTACTGTGGAATAAACGCGCTTGCTTCAGGGAAAACACTCTCAGCAACATGAGCGTCAGAGATAAAACTTAGTGCGCCTAAGAAAAAAACAAAGCGAGGCCACAGTCACAAAATCCACACCGCTTATGAATTATGTGGCTTATTATTAAAATGGGTCGCATGTATTGGAATGCCAGGCATTGAAGTCTCACAACAACATATCTCCTGAGAGCTCAGAGATTTCCATGGTTTGTCGAGTTGAAAATTCTCGTCTCCGTTGAGCAAGTTGTCTGCTAATTGTATTTCCATGGCTTCCCTGACTACGGGATCCCAATAGGAAGAGACTGTGGCGAGTACCATGACTCTGCCGCACTCCATGGAAAATCCAGTGGGATGTTCAGCGATTGCAGATTTGTTGGACTGTAGAAGCCAGGTGTGTCGCTTGTATTCGATGCAGCAATTCTTGTACAGTGTCTATAGTTTATACTATGTTCTTTTTACCACACTTAAAAGGGATTTACTATATGTTCGCGTTCCGTAAAACACAAATTCTAAGTTGTTTGTTTTCTATAAATTAAGCTCCTGATTAAGGGGTTTTTCCGATCTCAGAGCTGTATTTTAAGCCCATGTTCAATATTTTTCTGTAAAATGTTTTGTATAAAAAATTGTTATTACCAAACATAAATACATATATGAAGCGCTATGAAAATAATTTTTGGCCGGTAAATTTATGAGCCTATGCAGAAGAAAATTGCGGCCAAAATACCTCTGCGCGGATTGCGCAACTAAACGGTTCGCACGATTGAGGATGAAGTACAGATCTGCAGTCAAAATGAAACAAATGTACAACATTAGAATTACATTCTCCACGGCTTGAAGTTCGAAAATAAAAGTGTGTTTCCAAATGGTGGCCACTTGAACGCGTAGGTACTGAAAGTCGACCTATTTTGTTGCCTTTAAATATAAATAAGAAACATTATGAAAAATGTCTCGTTTTTTGAGATTCACGGCGAAATTACAAATGTCTTTTTTATTAAATCTAACATGGCATCAATTTTACTGGTTAATTTTTTTTTATCAGTTTAACAAAAATTGTCTCAAGAATTACGCATTTAAAATTTTGAGATCGATTTTTTTGTATATAACATAACATTTTTCACCTTACCATTAATCTGCTATTTCTGGGCCGTACAGTAAACTCTCGTCTTCTCTGAAGATCTCGTTTTCTAAAGCGCGCGTCTCTCCAGTCGCAGTTCTAGCCAGTCCTAACGCTCGAAGCGTTTCCCGTCCCTTTTCGTGGCGAATGAGCAAACCCTGCTGCCGATAACGACTCTCATGTTATGCGCAACACACTTATATCCGTCGTTAATGGCGCACGTCTGATTATTTGCAATTTGGACGACTTTTACTCACGAAAATATGTGTTATGGAACGTAAGTCCAAATTAATGAATTCAGAGTTTCATTTTCGTTCTGCATATACGTTCCAAGGCATCTCTCCATCAAACTGTCGTCAGTCACACACAGTCTGCACACAGTCACAGTCACACACAGTCAGTCACAGTCTGCATACATCAGCAGTAGCTTCAATAGCTTCACCACTCAGTGGCGGCTTATGATCAAAAGTATCTCATCTTACTTCCATTTACACCACCAACTTCCGCAACAGTAATCCTGCTGCGGATTGCCATTCGTTGAACTGCTGCGACAATGCGTCGCCATAATCGATTTTTTCATCTCACTTTCAGCGAGAGCACGTACTTGAGACATCTGGTGGACAAGTGCAACACCTATATCAGTATGTTATTTGACCTAGAACGTTGTAATATTTTTGCAGAGAAAGAGCTTCCAATTGTAGATGCAAACGATCCAAGTGCCGAGAACGGCTAGAGTGGACGTAGCCACTCTTCCATTTAAACTTGATTTTCAGGTATAAGCAATAATTTCCTGACAAAACCATTGTGATCACTTGTTCTTGAGAGTATAAGGAGTCAATATATAAAAACAAGATTGTTTTAACAATCGAGATTAGATCACCACATTAGAAGATAAGAAAATTGCAACCCCAACTCCCAGCATTTCCACTCCACAATTCCAACGTTGTTCGAATTTCATTAATTGAAATTGAACGTTCGCACACCGTCGACGAAAATAGAAGTATGTACGAAATACATAGACTTCTTTTTTGGGAAATATGATTGAATATTCCATTGTTAAACACACAATACCTCAAGCAAATGTTTCGCTTTTTGCCGAATAATACCTTATTTATGACTCTTCCGAGTCCGCTGGTCATAATTGTCCGTCAGACATTGCTGTTCCTTCGGCGAATTCTGCTTACGTAATCAGTAGATTCGTGAACGATCAGACATCTATGGTACGCAGTAGATGTCTGCTGGTGAGAGGTGACACAATACGCACTTCTCCGCATTTTAAATTCGTTTTCATTCAGTTTTAGCCGTTCGAGTTATGGCACTTTCATTGTTAGTATATCTATTCATGTTTCACTCAAGGGAGAACGGTAGTATTCATCAGAACCGACAGTAATATCTCCTAAAGATTAGTTCAGCGATTCCTCTTAGTCTACCTAGCAAAGCTTGGAGCATGCTCAACAGTGGACGGTCCGTAAATGGTTACCATACCAGCTCAATATTCGTCTCGGAACGAAGTTTTCACGGCGTGGCTTCAGTGTTTGCAGCCAGCTTTTTCAGCTGCATAGCTCGAGAACAAACCGCGGCGTGGTAACAGTTTCATCGCGCCAGTCCCAGAGACTGCAGATTGTAAAACACGAATTCTAACAAAGGAAGTAATTAAAGTGTAGCTCCCTCAGAATGCAAACACCAATAAAAATATTTGAGTGTCAGACTGCGTAATAGAGAGGTCAGGCAGAAACAGCTTGGCGGTTCATAAAAGGAATGCCGTTTGCAGCGCAGAAAAGTATTTGTCGTGTTACAAATGGACGCATCAGTCCCGAAGTTTTGTCAACGACTGGAAGGTAGTCAAAGCCAGACGTTGACTGCATTGCAAACAGCTTCCCCTCTTGCAAATAATGTGGACACTACTAAAGTTTGCCTACCTCCCCATAGCCTGCGAGACAAGCATTAAACATTATTCTGTTTATACTATTCCAAGTTCTGGAACACGATCTCTCTCATTTTCATTACAATCATGCTGTGTGTGCTGTAGCGTTCTAACATATAGTAAAGTGCATCTGTGAAGTCATGGTGCAGTTTCAATCACAGAAAAGCAATGAAACAAGACAGAAGTGAGAAACAATATGGAAATGAAAGAGAATCCCTCCAAGTGTGCGTAACTGTTCAGTGCAGTGCGATATGGCTTCCATTTATTGCCACACACACACACACATCTCAATTACAAACAAGTTCTTCCATCTGGTGAAACACAATGAGTAACGTCTGCGAGTCTCTGTTTTAATTGATTAATGTCGTTCATACGTTCCCTGTACACACAGTGCTTCACATGAACCCAAAAGTAAAAGACTAATGGAGATAGGTCCTTGGCTCGAGGTAGCCGTGACTTAAAATCACCCCTTCCCACCCAATGCTGGCGAAATTTTTTATCCAGAAACTCGCGAACACTGTTGGCAGAGAGTGGAGGAGCGCCGTTTTGTTGGAAGACGACACTTTCTGGAAATAGTGGCGCTGCATACAGTTCCAAGACGCGAAGATATTTGTTCGACGTGACACCCTGCTCCGCAAAGAAAGATGGGCCTGTAACTTTATGATGAATTAGAGAACACCACCCGTTCACCGGGGTGTTACATTCGTACTCAAAGTAGACACGAGAAGTTTTCAGAAGCCGATAAACTGACGTTAAAGCGATAAACATGACCAAAGACGTGGAATGTGGTCCAATCGCTAAACACAATCTTCTTCATAAATCGTTCATCGTAGTCTATCTCATTAAGCATACCTTTAACAAACTCGATCGTTTGGTCTATCAGTCGGTCTGATAGCGTGCAAAAACTGTACTTTGCAGTCCCAAAAGCGGAGACGTTTCTTTAAAACCCTATGAACGTAGTCTTTCTTAGGTCTAATTCTCTAGCACAAGCACTCACCTGTTTTTCGGGGCTTCTTAGGCAGCTATTGGGAATAGCTCTTACTAATTCATTTACCGATGGCCTGCGGTTTGTCTAAAAAACTACTGGTATCGTTCAATTGCTTATCTCATTGATTGATGTTATTTATATGTGATGGTTCTTCGTTGTATATACAACGATATTCAAGGTGAACATTGGTCACAGATTCGAATTCAGGAAGCCATAGAACATATTGAATTTTCCTTCTTACCGTCTACATCTCGACTGAAGTGGCCTGATCCGCTGCTGCCACACGGTTCGTTACGTTGCTTCATCACCTGGGAGCGCACACGATGGAACATCATATTACAGTAACTCTTTGCGATACTGTTCAATGTAAGCGAGGAATGACTGCTATTCATGAACATGTACTATCAGTGAGCGTGCTGTTCGTGTGCAGAATGGGGAAGGCGCGAGATTTATTTGTGTTTGACGAGGGCAGATTGTGAGGAGGTTGGGTTGTTTGGGGAAGGAGACCAGACAGCGAGGTCATCGGTCTCATCGGATTAGGGAAGGACGGGGAAGGAAGTCAGCCGTGCCCTTTGAAAGGAACGATCCCGGCATTTGCCTGGAGCGATTTAGGGAAATCACGGAAAACCTAAATCAGTATGGCCGGTCGCGGGAGATTGTGAGGGTTCCAGAAACTCGACACGAGCATTTTGGAAACGCCACGACCTGTTAGTTGTTCCAGGAGTGCTTCGGTGAGCGTCTTCAACACGTGGCGAAACCAAGGTGAAACCACGTCCAGACGTAGTGGGGTTGGCGGCCACCCCTCATTACAGATGTTGGACGTCGTAGACAGGACAGACTGGTAAAACAGAACAGGTGGCGAACTGTGGCAGAACTAACATCATACTTTAATGCTGGGTAGAGTACAAGTGTGAATGACCACACAGTCCGCCGAACACTCCTAACGATGGGCCTCCGCAGTCGACGTCCCATGCATATGTCAATGTTAACACCAGGACACCGGCAACTTCAATTAAAATGAACAAGTGACCATCAGCAGAGTTTTGCATAGCTTGGTGAGTCCCGATACCTTCATCGTGCCGGTGGAAGTGGGAGGAATCCGTCGTCTTCCAGGGAAACAGCTGCTTGACACCTGTAGTGTGGGATGGAGATGAGCTGGAGGCTGCTCCATTATTCTCTGAGGAACATTCACGTGGGCATCCTTGGTTGGGTCCAGTGGAGCTCGTGCAAGGCACCATGCTCGAATATCATGTCGTTTTTGGAAACTCAGAATCTGCTATGTAGGAATCAACATGGATTCCGGAAACAGCGATCGTGTGAGACCCAACTCGCTTTATTTGTTCATGAGACCCAGAAAATATTAGATACAGGCTCCCAGGTAGATGCTATTTTTCTTGACTTCCGGAAGGCGTTCGATACAGTTCCGCACTGTCGCCTGATAAACAAAGTAAGAGCCTACGGAATATCAGACCAGCTGTGTGGCTGGATTGAAGAGTTTTTAGCAAACAGAACACAGCATGTTGTTATCAACGGAGAGACGTCTACAGACGTTAAAGTAACCTCTGGTGTGCCACAGGGGAGTGTTATGGGACCATTGCTTTTCACAATATATATAAATGACCTAGTAGATAGTGTCTGAAGTTCCATGCGGCTTTTCGCGGATGATGCTGTAGTATACAGAGAAGTTGCAGCATTAGAAAATTGTAGCGAAATGCAGGAAGATCTGCAGCGGATGGGCACTTGGTGCAGGGAGTGGCAACTGACCCTTAACATAGACAAATGTAATGTATTGCGAATACATAGAAAGAAGGATCCTTTATTGTATGATTTTATGATAGCGGAACAAACACTGGTAGCAGTTACTTCTGTAAAATATCTGGGAGTATGCGTGCGGAACGATCTGAAGTGGAATTATCATATAAAATTAATTGTTGGTAAGGCGGGTACCAGGTTGAGATTCATTGGGAGAGTCCTTAGAAAATGTAGTCCATCAACAAAGGAGGTGGCTTACAAAACACTCGTTCGACCTATACTTGAGTATTGCTCATCAGTGTGGGATCCGTACCAGATCGGGTTGACGGAGGAGATAGAGAAGATCCAAAGAAGAGCGGCGCGTTTCGTCACAGGGTTATTTGGTAACCGTGATAGCGTTACGGAGATGTTTAACAAACTCAAGTGGCGGACTCTGCAAGAGAGGCGCTCTGCATCGCGGTGTAGCTTGCTCGCCAGGTTTCGAGAGGGTGCGTTTCTGGATGAGGTATCGAATATATTGCTTCCCCCTACTTACACCTCCCGAGGAGATCACGAATGTAAAATTAGAGAGATTAGAGCGCGCACAGAGGCTTTCAGACAGTCGTTCTTCCCGCGAACCATACGCGACTGGAACAGGAAAGGGACGTAATGACAGTGGCACGTAAAGTGCCCTCCGCCACACACCGTTGGGTGGCTTGCGGAGTATAAATGTAGATGTAGATGTAGATGTAGATGTAGACGGTCAGGGAGTATCGCACAGTGGTCGGACACGACGTACATTCCTTCATGACGATCATGTTTCCCGACGGCAGTGGCAGATTCAACAAGATAATGCTCCACGTCGCACTGCGAGGAGTGTGATAGAGTGGTTCGAGAGAGACACTGGCGAGTTTTTCAATTGATGTGCTGGCCGCCCCAGCTCGCCAGGCCTGAACGTGATCGAACACATCTGAGATGTGATTGAACGTGGCGTCAGAGCTCTTCGCCCCCCTCCCCGGAATTTATGGGAATGAAGTGACTTGTGTGTGTGGAGGTGGTGCCAGCTCCCTCCAGTGCCCTACCGAAGCCTTACTGCTTCCGTGCCACGATGCGCCGCCGGTGCTGTCTGTGCCGAAGGTGGATATAGCTACATCTACATCTACGTGCATACTCTGCAAATCACATTTAAGTGACAGGCAGACGGTTCATCGAACCCCCTACACAATTCTCTGTTATTCCAATCTCGTATAGCGCGCGGAATGAATGAACACCTATATCTTTCCGTACGAGCTCTGATTTCCCTTATTTTATCGTTGTGATCGCTCCGCCCTAGGTAGGTCGGTGTCAACAAAATATTTTCGCATTCGGAGAAGAAAGTTGGTGATTGGAATTTCGTGAGAAGATTCCTTCGCAACGAAAAACGCCTTTCCTTTAACGATTTTTAGCCCAAATCCTGTATCATTTCCATGACACTCTCGCCCATATTTCTTGATAATACAAAACGTGTTGCCTTTATTTGAACTTCTTCGATGTACTCCGTCAGTCCTACCTGGTAAGGATCCCACACCGCGCAGCAATATTCTAAAAGAGGACGGACAAGCATAGTGTAGGCAGTCTCCTTAGCAGGTCTGTTACATTTTTTAAGTGTCCTGCCAATTAAACGCAGCCTTCCCCACAACATTTTATATGTGTTCTTTCAATTTAAGTTGTTCGTAAAAGTAATACCTAGGTATTTGGTTGAATTTACGGCTTTTAGATTAGACTGATTTATCTTGTAACCGAAGTTTAACGAGTTCCTTTTCGCACTCATGTGGATGACCTCACACTTTTCGTTATTGAGGGTCAACTGCCACTTTTCGCACCATTGAGATATTTTTTCTAAATCCTTTTGCAATTTGTTTTGATCTTCTGATGAATTTATTAGTCCTTGCGTCATCTGCAAGCAACCGAAGACGGCTGCTCAGATTGTCTCCCAAATCATTTATATAGATAAGGAACAGCAAAGGGGCTATAACATTACGTTGGGGAACTTCTGAAATCACTTCTCTTTTACTCGATGACTTTCCGTCAATTACTACGAACTGTGACCTCTCTGACAGGAAATCGCTAATCCAGTCACGTAACTAAGACGATGTTCCATAACCACGCAATTTTACTACTAGCCGCTTGTGTGGTACAGTGTCAAAAGCATTCCGGAAATCCAGGAATACCTGTTATTAGGTAGGCGATCATAGTGTTCTGGCTGATCTGTGTATAAGTTCAAATGGCTCTAAGCACTATGGGACTTAACATCTGAGGTCATCAGTCCCCTAGACGTAGAAGTACTTAAGCCTAACTATTTAAACCTAACTAATTAAACCTAACTAACCTAAGGACATCACACACATCCATGCCCGAGGCAGGATTCGAACCTGCGACCATAGCAGCCGCGTGGTTCCGGACGGAAGCGCCTAGAGCCGCCCGACCACAGGGGCCAGCTGTGTATAAGTGATACTTTATTAATGCAAAACTAATGCCGGCCGGAGTGGCCGAGCGGTTCTAGGCGCTACAGTCTGGAACCGCGCGACCGCTGCGGTCGCAGGTTCGAGTCCTGTCTCGGGAATAGATGTGTGTGATGTCCTTAGGTTAGTTAGGTTTAAGTAGTTCTAAGTTCTAGGGGACTGATGACCTCAGCAGTTAAGTCCCATAGCGCTCAGAGCCATTTGAAGCATTTTTGCAAAACTAATGGCGTGGACATGGATATCAAAACAACAATGTATTATTGCAGATTAAATTGACTGAAGACGCTTTAATATTAAAGTATATCGCGTCTGGAACGTAAATGAATAGAATGGAGCAAGAAAACGTAGGCCCAATTTATAAAACGAACATGTGTATGTTTTACACACTTGGCCAAACAGCCTTGGGGTACTTTTAAAATTACGTTTAGATCTAAGTTGACAGTTACCTTTCATAAATGTTCAGCACGAACAAGATTAGTCTATTCAACAATGAATAGAAATTAACACTTTACATAAAATCAACAGCCACTGATAGTTCAACACAAGTGTCGAGACTTTTTTTTTAAAAAAAAAAAGAGTCTTTACGACCGTTATCTCCAGCCGGTGTAACCAAGACGTCAGAAAATCATACTGACCCATAGCGACTGCGGCTGGCTTGAGGCAGTACCTGGTCGCCAGCTGACTGAGTGGGTTAAGGACGCGCGAGAACGCAGCGGAGCGTAGCGTAGCGGAAATCCTAGCAGGCGAGGCGTCTGGCGGGCAGGAATGTCCGGTGGAATGTGAACCCACACACACGCACACCCAGATACACCGGCCGGGCGCCAAGGACGTCTGCGCCGTCTCGGACATCGGCTCGGCCGTTCTCGAGGTCGTCTGGTTGGCGAAACCCACCGCCAGTCCTCTCCCCCCCCCCCCCCCCCCCCCCCCCGCCGCCAGTCCAGCCTAGCCCACACTACCAGTTCGGCCACACATTACATGGCCCGGCCACTGGCTGATGGTGGCGGTGTGACGGTGACACGTCGTTAGCGGCAGAATTATACCACCCGGAAGTGCCTGTAATAGTTTTTGACATGTGATGCACCTTTCTTCATAATCTTTGCGTACGCTAAACGTACCTCGTTTCACTTTCAGGAATTTAAGCTGTCGTCTTAGGTTCCTGCCTTAACACACTCTCGGAAATTGCCACATATTCGGTAATTAACAGCAAAATACAGTGTGTTTATAAATGAATATCAGGGTTTTAACGCTTCATAATATTTATTATATTAAACGTACAGTTATAAATGATATGTCAAATGAAAGAGCAACTCAAACAGTTTTACCAAGAACCTTATAAACGTTGAATGTGAGCACGATTTGTCACACGGCACACATCAACTCTGTAGCCGAGTTCTTCCCAAACGTTGATAAGTGTGTCTTCAGTGATTGTAGCAACAGCTGCTTCAATCCAGTTTCTTAATTCAGGGAGGTCTGCTGGTAGCGGAGCCACGTACACACGATCCTTGATGAAGCCCCAAAGGAAAAAAATCGCATGGCGTTAGGTCGGGTGAACGTGGAGGCCATGTAAAGCAAATCCTGTCATTGGGCCCCTTGCGGCCCATCCAGCGTTTGTGTACAGTTAAGTTCAACCAATCGCGTACTTCACTATGCCAGTGAGGTGGCGCACTATCTTGCTGGAAAATGAAGTTCTCTGGCTCATCTTCTTCCAACTGAGGGAAGAGCCGTTGCTCTAGTGTATCGAGGTAAGAAGTCCCAGTTACAGTAGGTTCACCAAAACAGAAAGACCCATAAACTTCCCGCCAGGATACGGCACAAAAAGCAGTCACTTTAGGGGAATCTCGTTGCATTTGTACTACGTCATGAGGATTTTCTGAGCCCCAGATGCGCGCATTGTGGGTGTTAACATGCCCCCTAAGGTGATTGGGTTGGATTGGGTTGTTTTGGGGAAGGAGACCAGACAGCGAGGTCATCGGTCTCATCGGATTAGGGAAGGATGGGGAAGGAAGACGGCCGTGCCCTTTCAGAGGAACCATCCCGGCATTTGCCTGGAGTGATTTAGGGAAATCACGGAAAACCTAAGTCAGGATGGCCGGACGCGGGATTGAACCGTCGTCCTCCCACTAAGGTGAAAGATCGATTCATCGCCGAAGACAACATGATCCAGAAAATCTTCATCGTCATGAAACAATATTTCATTTGCGAAGTTGGCACGTAATCCATGGTCTGTACTAACTGTAAACGGTAAGGACGTAGTTGCACGCGTTTTCTTAAAACTTTCCAAACAGTCGACACGGGAACTTGTAATTCACGACTAGACTTGCGGACTGATTTCTTTGGGCTACAGGTGAACGACTCTCTCACTCGCTCAACAGTCTCTTCACTAACTCTCGGTCGTCCTGTGCTCTTCCCTTTACAAAGGCATCCGGTATCTTCAAATTGATGATACCATCTACGAATGTTATTACCACTTGGAGGATCACAACCGAACTTCAGCTGGAATGCACGTTGCACAGTAACTACAGATTCGGTCTTTGCAAACTGCAAAACACAAAACGCTTTCTGTTCACTGGTTGCCATCTTCGCTAGACAGCGGATTGCGGCGGAAACATTGCGCGCTGCGCATGCGCACTGGTGCCAAACAAAACTGAGTTGCTCTTTCATTTGACATATCATTTATAACTGGAAGTTTAACGAAATGAATATTATAAATCGTTAAAACCCCGATATTCACTTATAAACACCCCGTATTTATTTCATCCTTCGTTTCCTACTCAGACAATAAAAAAATAAACAAATAAAATAAAAAAATGGAAGAAGCTCGTTCCTGAGAGAACGAACATTTTTATGTAAATAACACCCAACATTGCACAACATACTCGTATTACATTCATAAGAAAGTCCAAAACTGTGTTAAAACGCTAAGATAAAAAGAATTAGCATATAGCGTAACACGAACTTTTCTTCGACGTTGTAGTCTACGTCCTGATACACAGCAACATGAAAATTATGAAGAAAAACATTCGTAGTATGATAATGTGCTTATGGTTCATAACTGAAGTTATAGTGCGACCTCTAGCATGCGACATGAGGAGAGGAAACGCAGATGCCACCCAAAAACTCGAAGAACTGTAAATAATCACTTATTTACCTAAGAAGCAAGACGAACGGTTTTGTAATCTATAAATATCGCATACCAAAACAAAACTGCATCATTCTAGATTCCACTGAAGATGCCTTAAATTAAAAGGCGAAACGCGTCTGGAACAAATAAAATACTTTGTCACAAGAAAAAGGTCGTTTTCATTTACAAAACTAATATTTCTGTGCTTGCTGCAGATGATGGCCACGCAAACAAACTGGTTAATGCCAAAACTGTTTAAATATAAAAGATACTATTAAAACTAAAATTGTTTCTCTGCATCATATGTATGACCTAAAACGGGGAAAAGTAGCTGTTATGGTAGTTCTGCAAATAAGACTGGGTATTGATCATCAACAGTCATCACAAGAACTAAATGGCATACGTGTGGTATGAGTCTAGCTTTTCTACTCGACAGTACACACCTTCCTTTGTGTCAAAATCGTTACTGGCTGGTTAAATGTTTGAGCGGAGAGTAAACAAGACTTCCTTGAAATTACACTATAGATTACTGTCGGTGAGGTCTAGTTCTGTAAAATAAGATCTAATTGCTTGAAAGTAAACAGTGTAATTCAGAAAAAAGTAATTAGAGATTTGAGGGGAAAATTCAAATATTTCACCAACAGTTGCCGCTAATTGTGAAAATGAAGTGTCAATAAATATCAAACCTGAGCATAAACTGAAGCTTTTTTGTTTTCTATTTTGGTATATGCCTTAGTAACAACTGAATACCGATGGATATTTAAATACTTTCTGAGTAAAACTTGAAGCTAAAAGAAATTGAAAAAAGTAACTGTCAAATTTTTTGTAAGATGGTTTGCCTAAAACTATAAATTAAAATTATAGATTAAATAAACATTTGGTGCGCCTTTGAATGAGCCTCAAAGTCATATACAGCAAATGAGAAGCCGATCGGGAATTTAAAGTTTGGTTGTTAACTTAAAATCTTAGAATTTTAAAGAGTAGTGGAGGGTATTTACCTGGTGGAAATTCAGTCGCAAGGAGACCGCGCCTACTCGTTACCACCGATTTCGTTGAAATTTAAGAAATATACAAGACTTGGCCAGAAATAAAAGTAATAGACGTGCAGGCTCAGAGGGCCACGTCTTTAGAAAACAAAATAACATTTATAAAAAAAATGTTCAAATGTGTGTGAAATCTTATGGGACTTAACTACTAAGGTCATCAGTCCCTAAGCTTACACACTACTTTACCTAAATTATCCTAAGGACAAACACACACATCCATGCCCGAGGGAGGACTCGAACCTCCGCCGGGACCATAACATTTATAGAGCTGGTCTTTTGCTTATAGTTTTCAGGCAGCGGTTGCATCAGTGGAAAGAGCACAGGACGGTTATCCGAAGGTTGTGGCACCAAGGAAGTTTTCATTTTTTTTCAGTTTTTATGCTCCTTATGCTGCAAATAAACCGAAATAATGCTTTGTATATTCTGCACTAGCGCCAAAGAAACTGGTACAGGCATGTGTAATCAAATACAGAGATACATAATCAGGCAGAATACGGCGCTGCGGTCATCAATGCCTACATATGACAGCAAGAGTCTGGCACAATTGTAGAGCGGTTACTGCAATGGCAGGTTATCAGCATTTAAGTGAGTTTGAACATGGTGTTATAATCTGCGCAGGAGCGATGGGACACAGCATGTCCGAGGTAGCGATGAAGTGGGAATTTTCCCGCACGACCGTTTCACGAGAGTACCGTGAATCTCAGGAATCCGGTAAATCACCAAATCTCCGACATTGCTGCGGCCGGAAAAAGATCCTACAAGAACGGGACCAACGACGACTGAAGAGAATCGTTCAACGTGACAGCAGTGCGACCCTTCCGTAAATTGCTGCAGATTTCAATGCTGGGGCATCAATAAGCGTCAGCGTGCGACCCATTCAACGAAACATCATCGATATGGGCTTTCGGAACCGAAGGCCCACTAGTGTGCCCTTGACGACTTCACGACACAAAGCTTTACGCCTCGACTGGGCCCGTCAACATCGACCTCGGACTATTGATCAATGGAAACATGTTGTCCGGTCTGACGAGTCTCGTTTCAAATTGTATCGAGCAGATGGACGAGCACGGGTGTGGACACCGCCTCATGAATCCATGG
Source organism: Schistocerca cancellata (assembly GCF_023864275.1). Lineage (NCBI taxonomy): Eukaryota > Metazoa > Arthropoda > Insecta > Orthoptera > Acrididae > Schistocerca > Schistocerca cancellata. Next base: position 162,989,836 of record NC_064627.1, on the reverse strand, counting down.
ACCCTGCAGGTCAGCAGGGGACTTTTGAAGGTGGTGGAGATTCTATAATGGTGTGGGACGTGTGCAGTAGGAGTGGTATGGGAACCCTGATACTTCTAGATACGACTGTGACAGGGGACACGTACATAAGCATCCATTGCCGGCCTGTGTGGTTCAAAATGGCTCTGAGCACTATGGGACTCAACATCTTAGGTCATAAGTCCCCTAGAACTTAGAACTACTTAAACCTAACTAACCTAAGGACATCACACACATCCATGCCCGAGGCAGGATTCGAACCTGCGACCGTAGCGGTCGTGCTGTTCCAGACTGAAGCGCCTTTATAGGTTTAAGTAGTTCTAAGTCTAGGGGACTGATGACCTCAGATGTTAAGACCCATAGTGCTCAGAGCCATTTGAACCATTTTTGGACCTGCATCCATTCATGTCCATTGTGCATGGAATTCCATCAGGGCAATGCGACACCACACACGTCCAGAATTGCTACCGACTGACTCCAGGAACGCTCTTCTGCGTTTAAACACTTCTGCTGTCTACAAAACTTCCCGGACATGAACATTATTGAGCGTATCTGGGATGCCTTGCAACGTGCTGTTCAGAAGAGATCTCCACCCCCTCGTACTCTTATGGATTTATGGAGAGCCCTGCAGGATTCATAGTGTCAGTTCCCTACAGCTCTACTTCAGATATTCTTCGAACAGCATTCCATGCCACGTCGCGTTGCGGCACTTTTGCATGGTCGCAGGGGCCCTACACGACATTAGGCAGGTGTATCAGTTTCTTTGGCTCTTCATATATTTCTTGAAATTTTTGTAAAAGGCATGAGACTCGAAGGCAAGGGAAAATCTAGGATTACAAATAAATTTCCTGGAAGGGATAGTAAGGCTTGCACTAGAACTTCGTGCATAAAATTAGGTGTTTCTGTTGTTTTGCAATTGATGGTTTACACGTGCTGGGGTTACATCCATCGTAAAAACAGCGAAGCACTAATTTTCTCGGAATCTTGCACAAACGAGGCATTTTTACAATTACATGGTTGTTATAAAGTTTTTCTCTCTCGACGAGATACGAGCAGTTTTGATGATTTTCGACGAAATTATTTCCCTGATGTTAGAAATAGACATAGGACGAATCTTTTTAATACTGTGCGATAGCACTCCTTCTTAATCTTGAAAAAACTCTTCGCATATTTGTGGATTTGTTTGTCCTCCACTTTTACGTGAATATTAATAAATACAATATATCGAGCATTATTTCGATATATTCGCAGTGTAAGTATCGTAAAAATCAAAAAAAGAGAAAAATTTTCTGCGTAGGGCTCGATCCCGCGACCCTTAGATTACCGTTCTACACTCTTTACGCTGCCCCACATGCTGCCTGTAAACTATGCTAACAAGAATGGCTCAGCGTCGTCTTACCCACGCCAAAAATTGTAATTTTTCTAAACGCTTGCTGCCCATCTGGAGCCACCACTTCTGTCACTTTCATTTCTGGCCAAGAACTACACACATCATACGTGTAGGCGAAATCGATGCTGAGGAGTAAGCGCGGTCTTCTTGCCAGTGGTCTCCTTACGTCGCTAATGTAAGAGCATCTCAGTTGCTGTACACGATTTCGAGCGTCATTCAAACGCGTACCAAATCTAATCTGTTTCGTTCCTTACTATTACACAAATCACTTTACAAAATATTGACCGTTCTCCTTTGTATTTTTTACTACTGATGGAAGTGGCGGTATGGCAATGTATTGGACTCGCAATCGGAAAAAAAGAGGTTCGTATCACCGTCCGACTACCCACACATTTCACTCATTCGATAATGCCTTTGAGAAGGTCAGGTCCGATTTCTTTTCCCTCCATTCCACAACCCGATAACGCGTTCTGTCCGTAACGACCTCTTCGTTGAAACCCAGCTTTTCCCTTCTTTTCCTTTTTTCGTTTACGTTGTCAGGTAATTGTTAAATTGACATGCCGGTGCTGCATGAACCTCTTTTTCAAACTTTTTCACCACAGAAAAAAAATTCAAGACATTCACGGAAAAATCGAAACTGCAATACGTAAAAGTAATGCAAGCCACTAGGTCATAGAGGTGCTATATCAAAATAAATTGAAGCCATTTTACCCCGACTTGAAAGTTTCGTTGAGCCTTATGTTGCGCAGCCTACGAAACTGTAGGGGAACTTCCTGTTGCGCCAATTAGGATGGGTGGAAGCTGACGTCTCACGTATGGCACAATAGGCCTCTACCAGGGGCTCCTTCGAGCCCAGTAGAGCGCATGTCAAGTTGGGAAACGTGTGATCTTTTGCGACTAAACAAGGGTGTAATGAGTTCGAACGCAAAGCTACTCTCCACCGTCTCGCCAACTTCCACCAAGTGCCGAGCTAATGGCCCACTTAGGGCACCGCAGCGCCCAGATTTCTGCGTACCGCCGCGGCGTGAGCCACGTAACGATTGCGCTCGAGGGATCTCGCCAACTTTCGCCATACGACCGCTCCGCAGTTAGCTGCAGTTGAGCGTTTTCTCCCCTAAAAGTAACGCCGAGGCATGGAACCTTGCTATGCAGGTGAACGAGGTAGCTTTATTAACTAATTTAGTTCTTGTCTACAACAAAGAAGGCAAGGGCACTGAAACGACGTTGATTTCACAGCAAGTTAGTTTCTGTTACTTTTGGGCATGTTGAAAGTGTCTACTTGGTCTCGAGAATGGATGGTTAATATCCAACGGAAATCCATTCTAAATAGAATCCTTTAGTTTTAACAACTGAGAAGTAGGTGGCCTAATTCATACCTCAGTAATTCTCTAGGAGAGATGCACAATGTTCCAAAACTGGGGGCGCAGATGTAGCCCTTGAGAAAGGCAGCATATGGCATTGGACGATCGAGGATTAATGATGTGTGAAGTACATGACCACACTGGCATACCTGAAGAGAAAATACTCAATTTGGTTCGTGAATAATTATGTATAAGAAATATTTTTAGTTGCAACATACTTCCCAGCAACTAAAAATTGAATGATAACAATCTGTCTCACTGGTGGCCATTGGGTCAACAAAATAACCCTTAACATTCGCTACTGCGTAGTGTCGGCTATGGGGCAATTTTCAAATGATTATATAGTGTAACCAATGAAAACGGACATAAACTACCCGATCAAATGTATCTGGACACTTATTAGTAGAGACTAATATGGGATAGGGCCACTCATCGCCTTTATCACAGATAGAACTCTGCTGGGGACACTTTCAGTGTGCTGTCTGAATGTGTCTGGAGGAATGGCGTCCAAACTTCCTCATGAGCCGAAACCAGAGAATGATGATGATGATGATGATGATGATTTAGATGATTGGTTTGTGGGACGCTCAACTGCGCGGTTATGAGCGCCCGTACAAAGTCCCAATGTTTACACAGTCCAATCTCGCCACGTTCACGAATGATGATGAAATGATGAGGACAACACAAACACCCAGTCCCCGGGCAGAGAAAATCTCCAACCCAAGCGGGAATCGAATCCGAGAGCCCGTGATCCGAAGGCAGCAACGTCAGCCCCTAGACCACGAGCTGCGGACTGAAACCAGAGAAGGTAAGGATGTTAGACGCTGGGGTGTGGAGTGAAGTGGACACCTAACTCCTCCCAAACTGTACCACCGGGTTCAGGTCGGGACTCTGGATAGTCCAGTCCACTTGACAAATGTTATTGTCCAGACCCATTGTCTCGGCGATGCTGCTATACGTCACTGTGCATTGTCACCCTAATACAATCATTGTCCCCGAAATGTTCCTCTGCTGTGAGCAGTACTCATTCTGTGGACGTATTTTATGTCACTTCGTATTTAGCGTTTTCTCGCAGTAAAGGAACCACACCCTAACCACAAACACACCCCCACACCATACACCGTAAGTCTCCCCCTCCCCTTCCCATATCTCTCTGTTGGCACTACACATGATGGAACCCAAACTATTTAACGGATTACCACATGATACAGCGTGATTCATCACTCATGATCACTCGTTTCCATTCATCCTCTGCCCAGTGACGTCGTTACACCACCTCAAGCGTACCTCAACACTGACGACAAGAATGTACGGCTTCTGAGAGGCTGCTCGACCACTGTCCCCCATTATTTTTAATGCGCTACGCAGAGTTATTGTACTAGTTGAACAGCTGGTAGCACTTTGGAACTCACGAGAGATTTCTTCCGCCGATTTCAAGAGATTTTTTATAACCCCCCTCCGCAAGACTCCGCGCTCCTGTCTGTCACTACATGAAGTCCGCCATGACTTGGTCTACCTTGGTATCACCAACAGTCGACCTGGGAAGCTTTAGAAAAGTTTAAATTTCTCTGATGGATTTGTCTCTCAGGTGCAATCCAATGATCGGTCTCCGTTCGAAATCACTGAGATATCCTAACCGACTTATTCCGCATATTCCGCTATTACTGCTTCTTTACTGGCAACCCACTGATCCTTGCCTCGTTTTACACTAGAGAGTCCGTCCTTCGTGGCAACTAGCGATCACTTTCGCATTTCATAGGGGTGTCCGGACTCTTTAAAGCAGACAGTATACTTAAAAGTTTTCCACAAGGTGGATGGCACTTTTATACGCGCATAATACTGAATACGGGGAAAACGATATTCTCAGCCAAAGCTAGGAGGGTTTTAAAAAACTTGTTTTTGTTCATCAGTCTGTTAATGTGGACAAGACATGGGCGCAACACTTCTCACCAGAAAGGGGGGAGGGGGAGAGTGGGGGAAGGCGGAAATGAAGGCACTCCGTAGAATTCGATGCCCTCATGCTCTGTAATTAATCTTACACGTAGCTCATAGCCAATGTTTTCTAGGATCCAAAACGATTTATTGCTATTTTTTCCCTTGAAAAGGATAAAGAAATAGTTGCCGAATATGACGCAAGTTTTATGAATCAACTGGGTAAAATGAAAGGGATAAAAGTTTAACGTCTGGTCAACGGCGTGGCCACGCAGCGCATGCTCTGACTGCCGAAGGATAAGGAGAGAAGCAGGCGTAACCATCCCAGCATTCACCGCATTGATATAAAAAAGAAATAAAAAAATAAGAACAGAAAATCAGAGTCTGGATGGTCGGATGACGACTCGGAAGAAAGGAAACGTGAGGGAAGTGGTACTAATAAAAAACGCGAATAGAAAGGAAGACAGATATGTGATATTCACGGCTGCAAACATACTTTGTCAGCGGGAAAATACGGGATTCGACGTACGAATTATTTGGACGTCCTATCTGTTCACCTGTGTCACTTATCCAAATCCAGTATAAAGAAATTTTTGGCTGGAAACCTTTATGAGTCGACTGAAGAAGATTACTGCAGCGGTAAATGATTATTTTGCAGACCTAACAGAACTGAACTTCGTATATCGTAACCAGCACCTTTAAAAATGTAGACGGAGTGGAAATTTAAGGTTTCTATATCGAAAAGAAGTTAGCGGACTAAAAAACGATTTTAAAATGCCGTGTGTCATTAGTAGGTCTGGAAATTTTCACACTGTTCTCATAAATTTGTCTTTCGAAAAAATAACGCGTGCTTTATATGGCATGCGATAGTTCTTTCGTGTGGAAATACAAGACATCCACTGCACATGAGGCGAAGTCTCAAAACGTGTTATTTAGACGAAAAGTAATCTATTCGTTGCATGAATTGGGGAAACAAGACACAAAACCAAATTTCTACCCCAAACGTTTTATTTCTGTCAGCCTTATGAAAATAATGTACAGTTATTAGCTGTTTTTACTTCTCACTATATTCTAAATTACAATATACTCTGCTGTCTGAACATATACATATATCAAATGCGGTTAGTCTCTACAGCCGGCCTGTGTGGCCGAGCGGTTCTAGGCGCTTCAGTCTGGAACCGCGCGACCGCTAAGGTTGCTGGTTTGAATCCTGCCTCGGGCATGGATGTGGGTGATGTCCTTAGGTTAGTTAGGTTTAAGTAGTTCTAAGTTCTACGGGCTGATGACCTCATATGTTGAGTCCCATAGTGCTCAGAGCCATTTGAACCAAGTCTCTACAAATGTAAATCAAATAAAAGGGTTTAAAGTCCCGTCATTTAGTTACCGAGCACAAGCACGGATCAGGAGAGGATGGGAAAGGAAATCGAGCGTGCCCTTTTCTCAGAATTTGCCTGGAGCGACTCAAGTAAATGACGGAAAACCTACATCTGGATGACCAGACGGGAATTTACACCGTCATCCTTATCGAATGAGAATCCAGTGTGCTAACCACTGCGCCACTTCGCCCGGTATATGTAAATAAAGCCAGATATTCATAAACATTCAATAACAAATTTCAGTCGTTTCCAGGTCAGTTTTTACATAACTCTGACTCGTCCCACTCCTCCGCTTATTGAAACTTCACTGCTTGGTTTCTACTTGTTCTGTTTTTACAATTGCATTACCTAAGTCGTGCATTATTAATCTGTTAGTGTCCCAATGCATCATTCGTGCGTGACTTTTCTTCTGCAAGTTCTTCACCCATTTGCCATGAGTTGTAACGCTGGTATTGGATGAACTTGCTAGCAAAAAGTGAACTAACCGCTAAAGTAACTATTGTAGACTATCAATAATCTGAAATATTATAATAACTATCATTCTTTTACACGTGCTTTGTTTCAAGGTTAACAGCTTTTCATTATACAAACTGACCCTCACCTGAAGTTCAATTTCATGGTCACGCTATAACATTAATTAGGGCATTCGAAAACATTTGCCTAGCATGAATGAAGGGATCGCTGAAAGCAGCAGTTGGAATTGGGCCAAATTACGTATCTTTTTCTTAATTCTGGCGGTTATCGGACGTACGTTCACTAGTTTTTTTACTATTACAGTCTCAAATCCGATTATTACCCTCTGCGACACAGCAGCTGTTTTTTACTACATTAATAAAGTCAAGCGCCTATTTTGAGGATTTTGTATGTACAGAGTGTCCCAGAAATATTGCGACAAACTTCGAGTGGATGAAGAGGGTGCCTCAAGGAACAAATCTTGGATGGGAACCCATGTCCGGAAACGTCATCAAAGTACACTACAGAGTGCTGTAGTTACAGGCGCTGGCGCCTGCCACTAGGCTACCCGTTCGGCAGCAAATGGGACATTACGGACATTATACGCTGACGGACCATAGGCGGATCGTCTTGCTTTTTTGTGTGTTATTCATTGATCGCGACTGATTGTCCCGATCACCAATGGAGAAGAATGAGTTAGTTGCTACTTCTATGAATGCGATGAAACATACCTTTCGTCCTCAAACAAATATTTAAAATAATTTCTGTCACGACATTGAAAGCAAGGACTTCTCAGCATCTAAATGAAATTCCACGAAATGCTGGTATCTTGCATGAAAGATACCTCAATGTGGAAAAAGACTATAGAAAATAATTGTGTGTATATATTTGTGGCGTCGAAGGCTGGAGATTTCACAAGATGAAACTAACGATGACCTGTTAACACATGTCCACGTCTTGTGGTATTGGAAGGAAAATGAAAAGAATATATGATCATCAGGAGAGACTTTGCACTTTATGATGTACTTCTTGTCATCGTCTCTTTCCAGAGTGCTTCTTCTTATACATTAATTTTAAAAATTACTGTGCTTTTGTGTATTTATAAAAACGTTACATAATCGACAACTGGGGCACCGAACAGGTGCTCTAACAAGCCGGTGAAGCGAAATTTTAACTGATGAGTTTCGGCTAACTTTCATACACTCCATTAACATGTGTCAATCAATGAGCAATAGGCTGGGCATTTCTGGTAAAGCAGTGTTCGCTTTGCCGTTATTTAGTAATTACAGGTAATTTTCCGCCAGTGCCGTAATTAATTATCGTACTCGGTCATGGTAATGAAGAGAGACGAATTTTTGACAAGTACAAATATTCATGCTGTATGAAGTATGTAATATTTTAGTTAATTCACAATTACATTGTTTCAGCTTTTTCAACGATTAGCTGACGCGGGTGGTTTGAGAAGGAAGGAAGGAAAGTTAGAATCTAGCGTCCCCTCGTCAACGCAGACAGTTAAGACACAGCATTAGGTGCTAATTTTCTGTTTTGTTTAATAGTCCTGCAGTAATTTAGAAAATATATTTTCCACCTGGACTCCCGTTAACTGTACAAGGCGCCAATTATTGAACCATATGAAAAATAAATAAATTAGTTACAAACTACGGCGTGCACGCACTTTATTCAACATTTAAACATAACTACAGATATTCGGATTTAGGTTATGATACGTTCGATATGCCTGCCATCCTTGGGGCAGACGAATAGCGAAATGCTGCAGGACCAGCTGAACTGTCGGAACATCGATGCTATCGATGACCTCCTGAATGGCTATTTTCAGCTCGGCAATGATTTTGAGGCGATTGCTGTACACCTCGTCTTTAATAAAGTCCCACAAAAAGGAGTCGCATGTGTTCAGATCCGGAGAATATGGCGTCCAATCGAGGCCCACGCCAGTGGCCTCTGGACACCCCAGAACCAGAATGCGGTCCACAAAGTGCTCCTCCGGGACATCAAACGGTCTTCTGCTTCGATGGGGTCGAGCTCCGTCTTGTGTGAACCACATCTTATCGAAATCAGAGTCACTTTGGATAACGGGGATGAAATCATCTTCCAAAACCTTCACGTGTCGTTCGGTAGTCATCGTGCCATCAAGGAATATAGCACCGATTATTCCGTGACTGGACACTGCACACCACACAGTCACCCGTTGAGGGTGCAGAGACTTCTCGATCGCGAAATCCGGATTCTCAGTCCCCCAAATGCGCCAATTTTGCTTATTGATGAACCTATCCAAATGAAAGTGGACTTCAGCACTAAACCAAACCGTACATACCACACTAATTCTCATCATGCTCCACTGCCAACTGTGCAGTTTGCTCATCCTAACGCAAATCGTTCAGAAGTTATGACGATTTTATTCCAGATAGTTCAATAATTGGCACCCTGCATTTATAATCGCGATTTTTCCTGTTGTACTGTGCACAAATACCAATGTTATTCTGTATCAATGTTGTGATTCGGTTCAAGGTATACTTTTCCTGCCCGGTTTTTGACTGAAATGTCTGTTCGGAGCTGACTGTCACAAAAATTACGGAGATGGTTGCCATATATGACAACTACCCCGGTAGTTGTTTTTAGTGGCTTTTTCGTCTATTTCAGGCACAGATTATATGAAATCATAATAGCACGCAAAAAAGAAAGATTATCAATTCAGAAGCTGCTGATGATAATCAAATCATTTACAGGCCCTTATCTAGAGTCAAGGCTCCTGTATTAGCACACAAGGTTTCAGTTTTGCTATGTCTAATGGAATCGTTACGTTGTATACGTAAGTATACACTGCTAAGGGGCCTTTCACGAAGTTTTTCAACTCAGCTTTTGACAACTGGGTGATTAACAACCCAGAAGAACGCTGACAATTTACGATATCCAATATGTTGTTTCTCAAACATGAATACATCTATTATTTCTTTATGGGGCTGCAGAAAAATATCCACTACCAGTCACAATAAAAGGTTGTTTATTCGTCACACGACCGGTTTCGGGCTTGCGCCCATCTTCAGGTGTTTATACATTCAAGTACATGTTTGTACTGTTGGAGATCACTGTATAAATACAAAAAATTATTTGCTAGTGACTACACAGATACAAGTGGGACAATTGTAAGTGGTAAGGCAGCATTTGACGAAAATATATCTGTACTTACAAAAAGATGAAGCACCATTATTACAGCTATGCTGTGGTGATAGTTTTGCCACTTCGTTAGACACTTACGGTCATTTTCACGTCCATATATCAGTTTTACCATGTATAGTTCCATATTACACTATTATGATGTGCACTCGTGAAATACACTATGTTTACATACAAACATGTGGGCTGTGGTCAAAGAACTTAAATATAGCAGATGTAAAGATGTTGCTCACACAGAAGCTTGTAGGTTCTGGTCAAAGAACTTTGATTCAAATTTTTGAGAGCTATGGATATAAATTTCTAGCTCTTCAAGCAGATTCATTTTCTTTCTAACCCACCAGACCTTGTTCTGAACGAACAACTGGAACTTGCAAACAAATCCTATATTCACATATTTCATGAAATATTCAAAAACAGAAAATAATTATCCTCTGATATAATAACAAAGTAATATTCTATGGAAATACGATGTAGCAGTCATACAACAGTCCAAGGGTCATTATCATAATTTGTAATAGTCATATTGTAAACACAAACCGTAACTGGCATTCTATAATGTGTAATAGCTTTCAAAAATTTCATATGTGTTACATTATTGTACCTCCTAGATCTAAGTTCTCTGACAACAGTGTGGCTCAAAGCTGTCATTTTTTAAATTTGTAATAACTCTGAGTAATTTCACATATATAAGAACATTGTACTTCCTAGATCTAAGTTTTCCGTCAAAAATGTGAGTAAAAAAAAATTTCATAATGTGTGTCAAGAAACGTCGCAGTCTATAACAGCTTTTTAAATTTCTATATATTCAACACCTTTGCACTTCCTGTGGCTAAGTTCTTTGACCAGAAGCTACAAGTTTCTGTGTGAGCAACATCTTTACATCTGCTATATTTAAGTTCTTTGACCAAAGCCCACATGTTTGTATGTAAACATAGTGTATTTCACGAGTGCACATCATAATAGTGTAATATGGAGCTGTACTTGGTAAAACTGATATATGTACGTGAAAATGACCATAAGGGTGTAACGAAGTGGCAAAACTATCACCACAGCATAACTGTAATAATGGTGCTTCATCTTTTTGTAAGTACAGTTATATTTTCGTCAAATGCTGCCTTACCACTTACAGTTGTCCCACTTGTATCTGTGTAGTCACTAGCAAATAATTTTTTGTATTTATACAGTGATCTCCAACAGTACAAACATGTACTTGAATGTATAAACACCTGAAGATGGGCGCAAGCCCGAAACCGGTCGTGTGACGAATAAACAACCTTTTATTGTGGATGGTAGCGGATATTTTTCTACAATCCCATAAAGGAACAGTCACGGAGTCGATATTTTTCTACAACCCCATAAAGGAACAGTCACGGAGTCCGACAGCATCCACTATGGATAAAATGCATATTATTTCTTTAGTATTTCGGTGCACAGGAATACATGCATTAAACTTTGAGAGATATAGCGTTTGCACATAGCTGTGGGACCAACAACAGTAGCTGGCGAAAGAGTTTTCAAAAAAGCTTGCAAAACAGCTTTCAGTCCAGCCAAATGAACAGCTTTCAGAGGTATCTCAAGATAACTCAAATGAACGTCAACGTGAAGCCAGCAGCGTATGCAAGTCACCTCGTAGTACGATCTTTACCTTAGCTTGGGGATAGGAAAATACAGACAGAAATAACTCCCTAACAGGAGATACAGCAATTTTAACAGATTCATCACTGAACAGGAATCTTGAACTTTCAGGCTAGAAAAAGTCAACAAAACTAAGGAGAAAAGCAACTGAAATGCATCTGTATGCAAAAAAAAAAAAAAAAAAAAAAAAAAGTAAAAAGGAACGAAAATTCTCTATGAGTGAAGACGGGATGATGACTTTTTGTTTAGTTTTTCTTGAACCATTTTCTAACAGTAAAGCTAACGAAAAATGGACTCATTGTATAAAATCTAAGAAGGGGGTCACGAATTTTTTACCCTTTGGCCATTCAGCTTTAATACATAAACTAATGAAAAATGGATCCATTGTACAAAAGGCCAGCCGTTGTGGCCGAGCGGTTCCAGGCGCTTCAGTCCGGAACCACGCTACTGCTACGATCGCAGGTTCGAATTCTGCCTAGGGCAAGGATGTGTATGATGTCCTTAGCTTAGTTAGGTTTTAGTAGTTCTAAGTCTAGTGGACTGATGTCCTCAGATGTTAAGTCCCATAGTGCTCAGAGCCATTTGTACACTTGTACAAAATGTGAGAAGGGGGCTCAGGAATTGTGCACATCTGGGTTATACAATATATATCAAAATAGTGCGCTCCAAAGTGACTAGTCTAATGCAGGGTATCTTAAATATTTACTTAAATTACTACTATAATAAATAATATATTATCTAAATTGGTCTTAAATATGTATTAGTGCTCTAAAATATCACCAATTGATTTCTAAATCGATGTTACAACTATTTTTAATAAATAATTTCTTTTCTCCCATCTAAATAACCCGTAACAACCAGCCCCGACGTCTATGTCAACGAACCCTGTAACCCGGTGCGGCAAGTTATTACAAAAATTTGCTTAGAAGTTTTTTTTCTGGACTGTGGCTATAGCCTCACATTTGTGAAAAATATAGCCAATGCTACGTACTGAAACATACACTAATTACAGACGGGGAAACTAAATATTTCCTCTTCAAACATTAAAAATCATAAATTGCGACAACCCGCCTCGGCATCCTCTACTGGAGAAACATTGTGAAGGAGCGTTCATTAGTTTAGACTAATCGTGCAAAATTTTAGTCCTGATGCCGGCACAAGGATTTAACCACGTTCCTCCAGAATATTAAGAACCTCACACCGGGTTTCGAGGACTGCACGTCATTCGCACGAAAAACAAGCAGTGTCTTAGAGTATGAGGGACAATATGACAGAACTTACATATCTGCTAGATATGATTGTCTTCAGGAAGAATCGATGTACTGCGTGGAATCAGTTAGTCGACTATTGTCGTGTATGTCATTATGAGGAAGTCCTACCGTTCTACATACTTCTCTTGTCTTCGACCACTCTATGCTCTGTTACTGAGTAGTTCTTTTATAACGCCACGGATCGAGCATGTTATGTAGTAAGTAAGACATAATGAGCATTAAATCCGACTAAAAAATGCGAACGTCGAGCTGGGAGATGGTGCGACGTAATTTTACTCACGTGTTTTTTATATGTTTTACTTTGTTTTCGTTTCATAAATATTATCTACGTTACCTAAAATATGTAAAATTGTATGTATGTAGGTCATTAAAGTATATTTTCCGTTTTATGGGTGATTTGCCCTGGGACGTAAGTATCTGTGTAAAACGAGTAATCGGACTGTAAGGAGAGAGTAATGGCGTGAATTGTTATGAGAATCGAACGTGCGAAAATGACTGAAGAACTAACAGTTAGTGAAAAGGGTATAGCAAGGAACGTTGAATTTCAAGTGATAAAAATTGTCTGCAAGCGCTTATGAGCAGAGAGGATCTGGTGGGCGGGCTGTAGACGACAGGAGAATGTGGCAATTTACTGAGTCCGGCGAGGAACGTCAATTATTAACCATAACATCTCCGAAGGTATAGCACATCTAATTCCTTTATGTGGTTTTTCTATTTAATAAAGGATAGCGTTTCTACAATCATACATGGGGAGTTACGGTCAAAGAACCGGTACTTATGAGTAAACTGAAAATATTAGTCTCATCTGGATATTCCTTGTATACTGCTCCAAATTATCTTGTAATTTTCAGACAAGTTGTTTAATTGAAATCAGTTTCTCGCACAAGGGAGTCAGTAAGTATTTCATACACAAAAACGGAAGAAAGGTGGAACTTCATCTCAGCAAAATCAGCGAAAGCAACGATTACAGCATCAGACACCGTCTTCGTACATGACGAGTGCGAAGGTACATAATGATGGGAGTGGTCATAACGTCGCGAACTTCAAGCAGTCATCCACCATGTTAGTTGCCCCAACATTAGCTTCTGGTGCCAGCTTGCGTCATTTAGAAGTGTACTGCTCATTCTCATTACAGTCTAAACCTTTAACCGTGGAAGACTCACATTTCAATCGTAAGTGGACTCATTCAAGTGATATTTTCTTTTGTGTACTTGAAGCATGGTTGCACAGTTAAATTTCACTGTAGTGGTTTTATTTCTGTATTTGACTCTAGATTTCCTTTCAGTCCTACTAGAGAAGTCTCCTGGGTGAACCCTGTGGGAAGACACCAACTAAGCACAGTAAAATATGCTCTCAGCTTTCTCGGGAAGAGGAAATAGACTTAACATCAGTTTCGTCAGCCCATATTAAGAAAAATACTGTATAACGAAATCAGGAAGATAAATAGTTTAGACAAGAAGAGAATAGAAGATTTCGGAATGTGGTACTACAGAAGAATGCTGAAAATTAGATGGGTAGATCACATAACGAATGAGGAGGTATTGAATAGAATTGGGGGGAAGAGGAGTTTGTGGCACGACTTGACAAAAAGAAGGGATCGGTTGGTAGGACATGTTCTGAGGCATTAAGGGATCACCAATTTAGTACTGGAGGGCAGTATGGGGGGTAAAAATCGTAGAGGGAGACCAAGAGATGAATACACTAAGCAGATTCAGAAGGATGTGGGTTGCAGTAGGTACTGGGAGATGAAGAAGCTTGCACAGGATAGAGTAGCATGGAGAGCTGCATCAAATCAGTGTCAGGACTGAAGTCCACAACGACAACAGCAACAACAAAAACAACGAAAGCAGCCTTTTCAAATCTCACACATCTCTTCTTCGTTGTGAAAAATGTATAACAAAACGAAAGTTATATTAACGAGGCGTATTACTATTTCAGTTGCGGTGTATTACTCAATAAATTGCTGTAACTTTTTTAATATGAGACAACTGTTGAGCGCACATGACAGAAATTAAGGCCCAGAAGCAACAGCAAACAGCAGTCTTCAAATGTTTAGTGACTTTCCTTTCATATTTAATGAAACATATCATTTTAGAAGTAATCTCGCTGGCGAAAATATAATACTTGGTCAGTACTTATAATTGCTTGGTGTTTCTGTTGTGCATGTCTTTAAAAAGCTAAAACAAGATTTGTTGCGAAGATGTGTATCTATGGTTGATAATAACTGTCGCTATTCTTCCTCTTTACTATGCGTTGATAAAATTTTTGTAGTTAGCATTAAACTTGCGGATGTGAAGTATTAGCAGAACTGTTGAAAGTTATGAAAATTCTATACGTATCGTTGTTGTGTATTTGATGTTTACATATGTGTCTCAATTTTTCCGCAGAAGTAGTGTTAAGTAGAGGGAGAACATAACTAAAGAAAGCTAAGGGAATCATCTAGAGCAGCACACTTAATTCTCTCAGCAGAACCTGTCGAGTGTTACAGCAGTGTAACACATCATCCTTGTCATGCTATGAGGAGTCAAACTGCTCCCACGGAACAGCCAGAAGCGGACTTTCTTCCTAGCATGCTTCTACGTGCACTGTCTTCTTCTTAAGAAACACTGGCAGAGCGCCTGGTGCCGACAATTCCTATTTTACATTTTACGACTCTCTATTGCCTTCCACGGCTGATGCTGCGAACTATACATCAACACTGCTGTCACCAATTCTCTCTGCTGAATTTCGCGGGCTCCTTCTAGGGATCCGGGAGAATGAAAAATGAAGTGCACCAGCTGTGGCTACAGCAATTCCGAACCTCGAATTACCGCAGAGATCGATAAGAAAAGGGCGCCATCAATACTGGCCCGCTTGCTCCTCGCTGCGTTCACGTATGACAAAGCGACAGTGGCAGTGGCGCCAGTAAGAAAGTCGGTGGCGCGTCCCCTGTTACTTAAAGGGGTTGGCCAAAAATATCGAAACCCAGCGAGACACGCATGTGTGAACGTAAATACAGACGCCAGCCAAGCGTGCAGGTTGCAGTATAGTACCTGACCACGAACGGCACCTATGCTGTGTCCTCAATACGCTGCAAGTATCAGCTGTGGTCAGTCATGGAGCCTCCCGTAACCAAGATAGCTGAAGTGTCTGGCGTTTCAACAGGCACCGTGTGGAACATCTATACCGCACGCAGGGAAAGCGGAGCAAACATAATCCGCTGAGTCACAAAACGGACGAAAGTGTGTGATGAGTGATCGGGACGAACGATCATTGAAGACGATTCTGATCAAAAGTGAGGGGACGACAGCTACAAATATCACTTGCGAAACCTGCCAGCGACAAAACAACACGAAGGAAACTGCCGGGCGAGATGGAATTCGAAACCACTTGTCACTGATGCAAGTGTCCGTAGCAGGAAAGCGTGCTGCGGAAGCCATAAAACCCGCGCTAGGTAGCAATGGAAGGATATCATATGGTCGATTAGTACACTTCTGGCCATTAAAATTGCTGCACCAAGAAGAAATGCAAATGGTAAACGAGTATTTATTGGACAAATATGTTATACTAGAGCTGACATGTGATTACATTTTCACGCAGATTGGGTGCATAGATCCTGAGAAATCAGTACGCAGAACAACCGCCTCTGGCCGTAATAACGGCCTTGATACGCCTGGGCATTGAGTCAAACAGAGCTTGGATGGCGCGTACAGGTCCAGCTGCCCATGCAGCTTCAACGCGTTACCACAGTTAATCAACAGTAGTGATTGGCGTATTGTGACAAGCCAGTTGCTCGGCCACCATTGACCAGACGTTTTCAGTTGGTGAGAGATCAGTAGAATGTGCTGGCCAGGGCAGCAGTCGAACATTTTCTGTATCCAGAAAGGCCCGTACAGGACCTGCAACATGCGGTCGTGCATTATCCGAAATGTAGGGTTTAGCAGTGATCGAATGAAGGGAGAGCCACGGGTCGTAACGCATCTGAAATGTAACGTCCACTGTTCAAAGTGCCGTCAATGCGAACAAGAGGTGACCGAGACGTGTAACCAGTGGCACCCCATACCATCACGTCGGGTGATACGCCAGTATGGCGATGACGAATACACGCTTCCAATGTGCGTTCACCGCGATGTCGCCAAACACGGATGTAGCCATCATGATGCTGTAAACAGAACCTGGATTCAACCGATAAAATGACGTTTTACCATTCGTGCACCCAGGTTCGTCGTTGAGTACACCATCGCAGGCACTCCTGTCTGTGATGCAGCGTCAAGGGTAACCGCAGCCACGCTCTCCGAGCTGATAGTCGATGCTGCTGCATCTGTTCGTGCAGATGGTTGTTGTCTTGCAAACGTCCCCATCTGTCGACTCAGGGATCGAGACGTGGCTGCACGATCCGGTACAGCCATGCGGATGATATGCCTGTCATCTCGACAGCTAGTGATACGAGGCCGTTGGGATCCAGCACGGCGTTTCCTATTACCCTCCTGAACCCACCGATTCCATATTCTGTTAACAGTCATTGGATCTCGACCAACGCGGACAGCAATGTCGCGATACGATAAGCCGCAATAGCGATAGGCTACAATCCGAACTTTATCAAAGTCGGAAACGTGATGGTACACATTTCTCCTCCTTACACGAGGCATCACAACAACGTTTCACCAGGCAACACCGGTCGACTGCTGTTTGTATAGGAGAAATCGGTTGGAAACTTTCCGAGTGTCAGCACGTTGTATGTGTCGCTACCGGCGACAAACTTGTGTGAATGCTCTGAAAAGCTAATCATTTGCATATTACAGCATCTTCTTCCTGTCGATTAAATTTCGCGTCTGTAGCACGTCATCTTCGTGGTGTAGCAATTTTAATGACCAGTAGTGTATTTTATTTCACACTGTTTCCAATTTCTGTCCGACTTTACGTCCCAAGAGTGAAACATGTCGGGGGCTAGGCGATGATTTGGGTACCCATATCGTGGTATTCCACGTGTCCCCTGGTTACTCTGCAAGGCCGCATTACTGCCAAGGGTTATGTGACAAATTTTGGTTGACCAGGTCCATTACATGGCTCAATGTTTGTTTCCCAATGATGATCCTGCGTTCCAAAACGACAGGGTCTCTGTTAAAACAGGTGGCATGTCGCATCTCCCCTCAACACCACAGTGACCAGATCTCAATATTATTAAGACTGCGTGATCGCTGACCACCTCTGTAGAGTCCTGCGGTCGGAGGGAAGAACTAACGATCAAGTTTGAACACACTTTATTGTAACTAAAACGCCTTCTTGGCATGCACTAATTTCCAAACGCAAGAACAACAAGAAGCGCAACAGTTCTTGTGGTGGCAAAAACTAGATAAGTGTAGAGGACAATGGAAAGAAAATAATAACCAAAATACTACTCTATACAATTACAAAGATACAACTTTCTATTGAAGGTTATGGCGAGTGTCTACCATGCTAGAGGCGGCGTACGTATTGGCTTGAGCTGTCCTATGTGTGGGTACATACTACCGGTCTGCTGGCTTGCTTATAATGCCGATTCGGCGGAGTGCTGCACGTAGTAACATTAGTTTCAATTGGTGGATCTGTGTCACATGGCTTTTCACGAAGTAGTTCGGTGTTTATGCGGAATGCCTGTTGTTGTTTACATCCACTGGCGATGTTTCAATCTGAGCTCTTGAAGGGAGATCGGCAGCCCACCTTGTTTGTCTGTTGTGCGGGATCTCTAACTGATAAGGGGCCACTACTACAACCTCCATGGTCGTCACCTGAACTTGCCATTATTTTGCAAGATAAATGGTGTAATATTCTCTCTAAAACTAGATAGGACCGATATTTATCCATTCCGAGGCAACTGGAAGCTGATCTGAATGTCATCACAATGTATTAATCACGCTAATATGCTGTGTTTTTGGTGTTTCCATATTTCTGTCTGAGTCTGTACGCCGGCAGCGACCATTGTCTGAATACAGGTAACAAATCATTTGGTAACTTCATAACACTGTCTCTTCAGTAAGACCAGATTGAATACTTAAATGAAGTGTAGTTCGAAGATATTAAATCTGTCTTAGATACACTCTATGTGGCCTCACGTAAGCTATATGAGGGCAATGTAGTTCTTAACGTGACATCATTTTTTATGAAATTTTAAACATTTGATTGGCTGTGCTCCAGTAACGATACGCTATTTAGTTACAGGACATATATACAGCCGATTCGGTTACACAAAATTTTGTCAGTTTGCCACGGTTTCGATTGCACTAGAGCAATCTTCATCAGAATAAAAAGTTACATGGAGTACATGTAATCACACCATGGTTTACAACGACTGAGCAAATATGCTCTCGTCAAACATGGCATTTTTGTTGTTGACGAGAACACTTTTGCGCAGACGTTTTAAACCATGGTGTGATTACGTGTATTCTATGTAACATTTTATTCTGATGAAGATTGCCCTAGTGCAATCGAAACCGTGGTCAACTGACAAAATTTTGTACAACCGAAGTGGCTGTACATATGTCCTGTAATTATTATTTTTTCGTTATACAGTCTACTCTTGCTAATTCGAACTTCTATAAATCGAGCTGCTTGTCAAGTCCCTTGAAAGAACCTCGATATATCGAAGAAATCTTGCGTGTTTTAGTCTATCGATAAATCAAAGTGAATATCATGACATAGCGCAACGCTTACAATACTGTTGTGTGCAGGAAAGTTGAAAAGATAGAAAATTATAGCGAAGTGCAGGAAAATCTACAGTGGATCTATATTTGGTACAGGGATTGACAGTCGACCCTCAAAATTAACAAAATTAGACATAGGCTACTGCACACAAGGAGGCGGAAAGTTCCGTTATTATGGTTACACGATTGTCAAAACATCTTTGGAAGTACTTACCACTATAAATATCTGGTAACACGCATTAGGAACAATTTAAAGTGGTGCGACCAAATGAAAAGAATCGCAGTTAAGGCGAGACTGGGATTCATTGAAAGAATTTTCAGTAACTGTAGATCATCCGCGAAGGACATAGCTTGGGTATTACTCGTCTGTGTGGAACACTTGGCAGATAGGATTGTTGAGAGAAATAGAGAAGCTCTAAATAATATGAACGCGTTTCATCGCCGGTTCGTCTAGTAAGTGCAAATGCGTCAGGGAGAAGCAGATCCAACCCAGGTGGCAGCTCAACGAGAGAAGCGTTAGTTGTCCGTATTTTCCCATAAGAGTTATCCAACGCATGGCTTCCTCCTACGTATATCTCACAAAGAGTCCACTAAAGTCAAATAGGTGGGCTTCGACCTCACACAGAGGCTTACCAGCAACCGTTCTTCAGGCACAGAATTCGCAACTGGATCAGGTAAGGGTGCCGCTTGTGGAGCAGCAACGCATATACAGATATATATTTTGTGTGCAGATTTGTTACTGTGAGTGAGACGTGTACTGAACATTCGACTCCAGAAATGAACGCAATGGAATGAATGGCTCGAAGCCACTTTCTCTGCTGCAAAGAAACGCAAATTCGACTTCATTTGCCGGGAAGGGAGCGGTCAGCATTTTCTGGAATTTTTTTTTTCTCAAGCAAAGAGCTGCTGCCTGTTATTATATAGAAAATCGCACATTGTGTGGTTTTACGTGTTATATCACACAAATTCATTTTTAATACTAGTAAATTTTTTGTTAAAATTTTTTTTAAAGGATAAATTAAAAAATAACAAGTTACGTATATATGTATAATAAGTACAAATGCATACTCGCGATTCAGTTTAAACTTGTTGCTAACTTAGATAATGATAATAAATAAGATACATAATAGGTTGTGGATGTATTTTAAATTAAAATTAAAAGTGTATTTCATGGAAGAAAGAAGAGATGGAAATTTGATTAGATATGATGTGACAATTCTTCCCTTTGTACCTTCTGCTTGTATGGTTACGTCTGGAATGAAAAACGAGTCATTCTTGTTCAGTCTTTCTCTGTGCAGTGGACTGTGCACTGTTTTGAAGTTTTTGGAAGATTAAAACTATGTCCCAGAGGAGGACTCGAACCCAGTACCATCCCTTTCACTTGGAGGCCTGGAAATCTCGTTCTGTAAGACCATTAGACGTAAATGGCAAGGTTTTGGGTTGCGTCCTAACAGGGAGATAGTTTAAAATATGCCAAGAAGTTTCAAAAGGAATTATTTTTTTTATTTTCTTGAAAGGAGTACACAACTCTTCTGATACAGTTCGAAACTAGGAGAGTAGAGGTATGTGCTGGAGGGGAAAAAAGTACGTTCTTCAGGTCACTTCATCTTCCAACAAATACTTTTTGCAGTGCGAAACATGAGTGATAAGAACCTTCAATTGTTCGAATATCCATTATATTCAAAGGATTTGGCATCTTCTGGTTCTCGCTATGACCACATTAAAAGAACTTCGTGAGCGGAATGGAATCTTTTTCTCAGGCAGTGTACTTTCTTTCTGATACGGACTATTCCAATTGTTAATGAATTGCTCTTCTCTGTAATGAATGCTAGTCCTGTATACAGCGAGTTATTTTTCGGTGTTAGTCCTGAATCTTTCGTCACACAGTCCTGAATCGTTCGTCAGACAGAAAGCGGGGAGGAGGAGGTGAGAGAGAGATAGAGAGAGAGAGAGAGAGAGAGAGAGAGAGAGAGAGAGAAGTGAGGCTAAAAACCTGATGAAACTCGCTGGAATCGTTCCATTTTAAACGAGACGGTCGCCGAATCCGAAGATCCAGCTCGGGCAGTGGCCCGCGACATGGTATTGTGTGTTGGCAAAGGCTCCTGTTAAGCCGGCGTCGGCTGGTGAGTAGGAAGGCTGCATGCACAATGAAGACATTGACGTACGAGGGCCGCGCGGAGCTTTATCTGTGCCGGGTCCGCCCTGACAAGCCGCTTACTGCCGTTGTTACGGGAGGGGCCTCCTGGAATGTTGCCCATTAGCTGAAGGTCGCGATTAAGGCCTCTGACACACCATCGGCAGCCTGATCAAAATACGAGACAGTATCCAAAAGTACCTGATACTTGTATTTTTCGCACGAATGCTTATGAGTTCACTGAAGCGTCGCTAGGTGACTCCCTGCACATACTTCATGGATCCGTCTGCGATGCGGTTGCGAAATGAGTTACATGGGTAGCTGTTAGTGACCATATACCTTCTACACTGAAGAGCCAAAGAAACTGCCCAATATCGTGTAGGACCCCCGCGAATGCACAGAAGTGCCGTAACATGACGAAGGCATGGACTCGACTAATGTCTGAAGTAGTGCTGGAGGGAACTGACACCATGAATCTTGCGGGGTTGTTCGTAAATCCGTAAGAATACGACGGGGTGGAGATCTCTTCTGAATAGCACGCTGCAAGGGATCCCAGACATGCTTAATAATGTACATATCTGGGGAATTAGATGGGCAGCGAAAGTGTTTTAACTCAGAAGAGTGTTCCTGGAGCCACTCTGTAGCAATTCTGAACGTGTGTGGTGTCGCATTATCCTGCTTGAACTGCCCAAGTCCGTCGAAATGAACATTGGACATGAATGGATGTAGGTGATAAGACAGGATGCTTCCTTACGTGCTATCTGTCTGAGTCGTATACAGACATATCAGGAATCCCATATCACACCAGCTGCACACGCACCACACCATAACAGGGCCTCCATTAGCTTGAACAGCCCCCTGCTGACTTTCAGGATCCATGAGTTCATCAGGTTGTCTCCATACCCGTACACGTGCACCCACTCGATACATTTTGAGACAAGACTCGTCCGACTAGGCAACATACTTCCAGTCATCAACCGTCCAATGTCTGTGTTGAAGGGCCCAGGCGAGGTGTAAAGCTTTGTGTTGTGCAGTCATCAAGGATACAAGAGTGGGCCTTCGGCTCAGAAATAATATTTCATTGAATGGTTCGCACGCTGACACTTGTTGATGGCCCAGCATTGAAATCTGCAGCAATTTGTGGAAGGATTACACTTCTGTTGCGCTGAACGATTCTCTTCAGTCGTCGTTGATACCGTTTTGCAGGATCTTTTTCCGACCGCAGTGATGTCGGAAATCTGATGTTTTACCGAATTCCTGATATTTACGGTACACTCTTGAAATGGTCGTACGGGAAAATCCCCACTTCAGCGCTACCTCGTAGATGCTGTGCCCCATGGCTCGTACGCGACTATAATATCACGTTCAAACTCACTAAAATGTTGATAACTTACCACTGTAGCAGCAGTAATCAATCTAACAATTGCGCCAGACACTTGTTGCCTTACTTAGCCGTTGCCGACCGCAGCGCCGTATTCTGCCTGTTAAAATATCTTTGTACTGAATGCACATGCGAATACTAGTTTCTTTGGCGCATCAGTGTAATTTCCTGTCGAATCTTCGACCATAGATACTAGTAGACTGGCCTTGCTGTGCAGAAGCTATGGGGCTAGTGTGGCTCCAACATAAACCACGTGACTGTTGGCAAAACGTGGCGGGATTTCAAATCAGCGGTCTGCCATCCTATGTTTGTATCGGATTTTCCCCACATTTCTCAATTGACTGCCAAATGCTTCCAACAAAAACTAGTTTTTTATTTGTGAAAAATTATGCCAGAACTACATTTGACCTGGATTTGTTCAAAGTACCATTTATAAAATCTAACAAATACATCGAACGCCACTCTGGTGGGCAGCGGGACGAAATTACTAGAAACTATCAATTATAGTAAAATGTCGTTAAAATTCTCGTGTCAAAACTTTAAACATTGTATTCGCCACGTTTCGAGCTTTAGTCACTTATAAAAGAAAATGGGCTAGGGGAATTGTCAACTATAGGTGTCAAAATTGTTTACTTTAGGAGCAGGTCCATTTTAGAGTATCAATTTTAGGTGCACTTCAAAGGTTCAGTTCCAACTATTTTTACAAAAGTTTAAACTATCAGTTTAAAAAAAAAAGATATTTTAGATGAAAGGTGAGACTTTGCAGTTTCAGAAAATAATTTTGGAGCCTAGGTTGAAAAATGACAGACACTAAATACAAATTATAGATATACATTGTAAATAATAACTAACCTATCAAAACACTTCTCCGCGAAGTGCTTCGAGCAAAGGCGCGTATGTGCAAACGGCTTAAAGTTTTTCCGTTTCAGGGCCTGTATCCAAAGCTGCCTTCGGTTTTCATCCTTACGGAACCTATGAGTAGGAACGAGAAACGATTATACTTACTTCTGTAACCGAATTATCACAGATACTTTCCAAAATGTAACATGAGTCTGACTTTACAGGCATCGCTATCAACACTTTAATTTACGTGATACTCTATTTCAAGTGTAAAAAACATTTAAAAGTCACTTCAGCAGATTTAAAAAAACGCATCTGCACTACCTTAGACACACTTACACGTGAAATGTAATGCCATTTACCCGACAAAACGCTGAGTACAGCCATAAGCGCAACATGAAACAACCATGTTTTGCCAACATTCACGTGACTTCAGCCCAGAGATGTTGGGGCCACGAAAATGACGTCAGGGCCAGTCTATTATATTTATGGTCGAAGTGTCGAATCGACATTTACCCGGCGTAGTGCAGCATCTCGACGTGGCACGACTCAACAAATTTTTGGAAGTCCCCTGCAGAAGTACATTGCCACACTGCCTCTATAGCCGTCCATAGTCCCGAAATTGTTGCCGGTGCAGGATTTTGTGTACTAACTGACCTCTCGATTATGTTTCATAAACGTTCGATGGGATTCATGTTGTGCGATTTGAGTGGCTAAAACCATCACTCGAACTGTCCAGACGCTCTTGAACCAATCGCGAACTTCTGTGGCGTGGTGACATGCCGCACTGCCATGGGAACATATAATCTGGACCAGAGGACCCAGTCCATTCCATGTAAACACAGGCCACACCATCTTAGAGGCACCACCAGTCTGCACAGTGCCCTGTTGACAACTTGGGTCCGTGGCTTCATAGAATCTGTGCAGCTCTCTAACCCCGCGTGCCAAAGCAAAGAGCGGATAGTGCTACACCTCCAGAAAGACAGAATTCAGCGCCCGCTGTCAACGCTGACTTAAGCAGCCGCCCATCCCTGCCCGGCCCCATTTTTGTCGCAGGCTTCGAGACAATCAGTACCGAATAATAGAAGGACGTCACTTAGCCTGTGTTCTGCGAGTAGTAAGAGACTGGCAATGTAATATGATGTTGGAGGCACAGGAAGCACAAGAAGTTAAGTATCATTTCTTCCCTTAACAGAAATAAAGTTTTGTATTAATCTGAAATTGTTTTGTGTAGATTATTTTGGATTCCTGCAAACAGACCATCGCAACTTCTCTCCTTCTTTGTTTGTGTCGGTGCTGACTCCCACACAATATACTGCCCTATTATACCTTGTGTACGCGATATTACCGGCAGGTGTATATCTGCATATCGCTGCCCCATGACTTTTGACACTCACTGTGCAATGTTGTGTTTCTGTGGGATTGCAGCTTAGCGATGGCTGGTGTGCCAAAGGGGCTTGGTTGTATAGAGTTTAGTTTTAAGCTTGGAGAAACCGCTGCAGATACGCACCAAGCCAAGCTTTGGCAGAAATTGTTTTAGGTCAGGTATAGGCTTACGACTGGTATACTTCGGATTCTGCGTTCTGGCCCTAGACAAGTCAATTGAGCCCGTGCGACCGCCGTGTCATCCGCTGCCAAGGCGTCAAACAATGCGATATGAAGGGATGTGTGGTCGACATCCTATCTGAAACAGGAAGCTGAACTGATACTGTTTGCTGATGATACAAGCATCATTATTAATCCAGTAAAAGAAAGTCCAATTGAAAATGATACAAATAAGGTCTTTGGAAAAGTCATTAATTGGTTTTCTGAAATGGGCTTGCTCTAAACTTTAAAAGAACACAGTACATCCAATTTTCTGCTGGAAAAAGTACAGTTCCTTCAATAAATATAACACATCAACAGAAGTCAGTAGACAGGGTAGAGCACACTAAGTTTTTGGGTGTACATATAGATGAGAATCTTAATTGGAAAATTTATATTTTGGATCTCGTAAAGCGACTAGGTTCAGCAACTTTTGCGATCAGAATAATTGTCAATTTTGAGGATATATAAATTAGTAAGCTAACATACTTTGCATACTTTCACTCTCTGATGTCATACGGAATAATATTTTGGGGTAACTCAACATTTAGACGAAAAGTATACACTGCTCAAAAGAAAGTGGTTAGAATAATGCGTGGGGTTCATAGTCGCACATCTTGCAGGCATCTTTTTAAGAGATTGGGAATTCTTACAACAGCCTCACAATACATCTACTCAGTAATGAAATTTTTTCTCAACAACATGGACCAGTTTAAAAACAACAGTGTCATTCATGATTATAATACCAGAAAAAAGAAAGACTTACACTATCCTTTGCTCAACCTATCTTTGGCACAGAAAGGGGTAAAATATGCTGCTATAAAAATTTTCGACAAATTACCAAATGAAATAAGGTGTGTGACAGACAGCAGTAATAGCTTCAAAAATAAATTGAAATCATATCTCCTTGACAACTCCTTCTATACCATAGATGAATTCTTGAATGGAAATAAATAAATCTATAAATACAGTATATGCATTTTCTGCCATTTAAGGGAGTGGGGTAAATAATAGAAATATTAATCTTTAACTCTGTATTATAATATATACATATCAAAAAATTTTGTTTCATATGTGCATTTCTTGTGCTCCTGACACATTCCACATCATAACGGCTATCGTACCGTAGGATTGATCAATGGAACACGCAACCAACTAAATAACTAACAAACCATTCTCAAGCCCATTGTCGGGTTTCGTGACATTGGAACCGCCACTAATCGGTCGAATACCTCCTGAGGTGGCCTCACGAGGCTGAGTGCACCCCATAACTGTCCTCCCACCCGGGAAAACTTGCAGGCAATGCCGGGATTCGAACCCGGCTCACTGTAGTCAGCAGCGCTGACCACTCAGCCACCGAAGCGGACTACAGCGTTTAAAAACGGGCGACCATAAAGTATGACGATGACCATTCCTGTCGGCCGTCGACTGGCAGCAGCCAGAGGATGTGAAGAGAGATCGCAGACAGACCGCCTAACTCTGCAAGACCTTGGGAATGAGGTACGGGACATGTCAAGAATAGAACACGAGAAGGATTGGGGCAAAGTTGGTGCTACGACTGCTTCATAGTGATCGGAAGTGAAATCGCGAGAAATATCCTTCAAAGCGATCCACGCATTCTGTCAAAGGTTTTCACTGATGATGTAAGATGTATTTATGGCCAAAGTCCTGAAACCTAACAGCATTTTTCGCGAATGAGGAGTCCTCCTCCTTCTCGACCTTTGTGTCTTTGTTGATCTGTTTAGTTACAATGGCGGAACTGTTCACACAGAGCTCGTCCCTCCTAGACAAACGCACAACAAAGACTGCTACCGAGATGCTCTAAGATGTTCGAAGATGGCATAAGGAGAAAAGTGCCTCAGAAGTGGTGTACGAGCGACTGGGTACTCCGCCACGACAATGCACAGTCGTGCACGGACTAGCTTATTCAGGAATTTTTGAATAAAAACCGAACCGCAGTTGTTCCGCATGACGTCTTGCTTTTCCTCAAGATCGAAATCAAGTTGCAGAGTCGAAATTTGATAGTGGAGGACATAAAAAAAAGATTCAGCTAAGACGTAATAATGTAAATTTATATACTTCGGGAACTTCTTGAGACAACCTCTAGTTTCATAATCGCACTAGTTCATGAAAGATAATAATTTTACATTGGACTGAAATATGAACCAACTGGCTTGTTCCATCCACGGTGAAAAAAAAAAAAGGAAGTTTAGAACTGAACGTCTTTTCAACGTCATGGTCAAAAGTTGAGAAGCATTGCCTGTAGAATCAGAAGGTCGTTGCTGACACGAAGTATTAGATGTGGTAATTGTGAGGTTTTTGCTTTTAAGAATTTCTTTCACCGTCCGCTTACGTGCTTTATTCTTTCCCCTCCCGGTTTGAGGGTCGTGATTCACATGTCAACTTACTTTCTGGGCTGCACCAATATACGACTCTCTTACGCCTTCCTATGAGAATGCACCCGAAATGATTCAATCATCATCTTTCTACTTTAAAAATGGCTACTTTTTATTTTCACTTAATGCAGCATTTAAAAATGTATAATCATAGTTGGTTCCGCAAAAAAATCGAAAATATCAACCACAAAGAGAGGAAAAATCGTAAAAACTTAATTACACGTCAGATCTGCAATTCTAAAAACTGTTTCATGATGTCAAAGTGTTTCGTATTTTTTAAACCTTGTCACGGGCGTTTCTCTCTTTGAATGCGTTTGATATTAGTTTACGGTAAACGCATGTCCTTAAATAGAACCGTACACTTCCTTACACAAGGAGCATATTAACAGTTACCCTATATTTCCATACCTCCAATCCAGATAGCTTTGCTTTCGTTTGGTTTGATGTCGATCTTCATTTCATTATTGTTTTTAATTTTTTATCGAATTTTTTACCCTTCTTTATCTTCCACACCAAACATCCCGATAATGTTTTCCATATTTCATTCTTTTGGTTTTTACCGATTCTTCCATTTTGAAACTACTTAGTCTTCGATATCTTAGCAGGCTCATCAACATGTCCAACCTGTGAGTTGTATGCACATATTTGCCATGTTTTGTATGAAACAGGTCTTCGTTTCTTGCTTCATCTGCCCTTTTGACACAAGAACAACTGTCCTTGACAACAATGTTGTAGACGCTTTCAGCTTTTGTCTTTTCTGGTTTGCTCATTTCGCTACCACGCCCTTCCATAAGATTTGTTTCTCAGTCACAAATCAGTTTTTTAGCGTCACAGATAGAATATTTGAAGATTAGTACTTATATTTCTCTTTGAAATGTCCAATTACTCTTTTTTGTGTGATGAATATATTGATCCCACAGGATACTTCTGTGTATCTTATTGGAAGCAGGTACTTCAAATTGACTAAGCAGCTTTTCGCGTGGTAAGTCAGGCTTGTTCTAATATAGTACCAGGGCCTTTCATGCTATTCTTCTTTTTTTCATACTTTTCATTTCTATATGAGCCACGTCTGCTGGCGATACCAAATACTTTCGTACTCAGTACCTGGCGTCTTCAATTTTTTACCGTGTATCACGGAACCCGATTACCAGTACCAAAGGCATTTATAAGAATGCAGCGCTGGTAATATGTGGAAAAATCGCAAATATCAGGAAATGAACTTTTGCAGTACACAGTGTTTCATTGCAGTATAGGTATATTCTGAAGTGTTTTGTTTCAAATTTAAGAAGTACGTTGTGCTTTCTTTTGAAAAGTATATATTACGAATCTTAAAACGAAACATTTAGCTTATAATTCCGCTATGTGTATGCTCTGAACCATTTCGAGAGAAAGAGATAAGTTTCATACAAATTCGATTAAACTTAAACAGAGGGGCACAAATGTTACAGTGCAAGACGTAGCATAAAAGTTACAGGCTTGTCCAGGGGATTAACATGGTCAACCATGCATAATGTGCCAGTATCATGATACTTTCAAAGAAATGTTAAAAGAATGCTCCTCATAAACTGAAACATGTCTGGTAGACAGAAGAAAACGAAATAACAAATAATACCGTGTCTTGTAAGACGGACGTTTAAATAAGAAACTTATGAAATAGTATATGCCTTCCTCCACACAATCTTAAGAGTTTAAATATAGATTCAGTACAACGCATTGCAATTTGAAATGAATCATAATGTGCACAAGCATAGCATTAGGAGATAAAAAACAAACACTGCTCCTCACTAAAGCAGTCAGCGCCTCAGAAGGATTCTCATTGTCCTGCAATAACAATCTTTCATGGTTTGCCCAATAACTCCAAATGCGGGATAGATAATAATGCAAAATTGTAAAGCCAAATTGCACACGTAGAAGACAAAAAATATACTTGCCACAAGAAAAACGATGTTGAACTAAAATTTAATAAACTGTAGGTTTGTAACATGTAGCCATACATACAAAGAAACTGTATGTAGGTAGCGTGTAAACTGATGCGCTATACGTCATGTCGATATAAAATGAATTAATTAACTGATACTGTAGTCTAACCTGTGAAGAAAATTCTCTACGCTCCATACTCAACGTAGGTTTGATGTTTTACACATTCTCGATTGTGTGTGTTAGTAGCAGTGTTAAGAAAAACTGTCCAGCTAACTGTGCTAAGAAAACTGTCCAAAAATGAGAGAAGTAGTTTCACAAATTGATTTACTATTCAGTTTGAGGGAGACTCGCAGTTTAAAGTACACTACTGACCACGGTGTAATTTGATATTTTTCACAATAACAAATTAGTTCCAGATGTAAAAGAAGTGATACGTAACAGAATGAAAATCTTATGGCGGATTGTACATCGAACTCAGGCCTCTTCATTTGTAATCTGCTATTTATCCAGTATTCGTTAACAAAAGAGCTTCCAACCTCCCCTTCTTGCCCTTCCTTTCAGTCATCACTACGTGTTCGCCCGCGATAGCATCACGCTAGTAAGTGAAAGGAAATGTTCGTCTGCTCTTAACCTTGGCATTCAGTCGCAGTTAACTGAGATTCCCTCAGTACAATACGCTAACTGCTCATGATATGATAAATAAGGCAATACTTTCTCCTCGCAGGACAGACGAAACGTTACAGGCGTAAAGAACAGAAAAATAATCACTGTTTCGTTTAGGATTCCTTGTCGAATACCTTGTTTTATTATATGCAAAATGTCGCAGATATTTTACTCTGACAGTATAATAGATTTACTTTATTAATAGAACTTGAAGTTCATAAACTTAATTTGTTACTATGAAAGCAGAGACACAACACTTTTTCGGCGAGCGTGAAAAGTTTCATTTCGTCTAAACACTTGAAATAATCGTCTCTGAATTTTTCCTAATGCTATTAAGTGTAAAACATTTCAGTTCACTAAATAAAATCGCCCGTCGCCACAACTGCATTTTTTTCCCTTATGTTATTATAAAAATATGATTTATAAGCGTACAGTACGCAAAAATGAAATGATTAAATATACTTTAAAAAAAGTAGTGACTGGTTCAATTCTCGATAGAAGCAGGTGTTTTATTTGAATTCAGTTTCTCTTAGTAAATTAACAAGTACGTGACATGGAGCATAATTTTTAAATCAAAGTAGCATTTTCGTTTTTAATTACTAACTGTATGAAAATGGAAGTATTCATAATGAATTACAGTCTGGTACGGAAACGCTGAACATCAAATATAAATTAAAATACCGTACTCTGTTATTTATAGAGATTATGAAAACCCAAGCATAATATTAAAAAGACAAATGTGTTGCAAAAATATTTAATTTTTAGTCAAAATTCATTTTTTCTTACGATTAGTTATTAAAAATGAAAATGCTACTTTGATTACAAATTGTTTCACGTCGGTGTATCACTTTCATAATATATATAGCTTCAAATAAAAACATCTGGTTCTAGGGGAAATCTTACGAGCGGGCTCTTGATTACGAAACTAAAACGCTACGCGCTGAGGCACGGGTGAAACGATTGAAATTGTTTACTCGCGAGTACTTTGGACTTAACGGTGCTCGAAATCGTCAAGTTTTCAAACTCTATTTTGTCGAGTATTTTTGAAAACTGTGTCTATAACTTTAGGAAATTTAGATCTGCGCACTGACCTCCAAGTCCCAGAAGTATGAAGAAACTGGAAGAGGACCGCTACGTATGGCCCTCTTGTGAGATAAAAATCTTACTCATTCCGGCCGAACCCAGAATGAAAATGAGGACTGACTAAGTGAACTGCCAAATATAGGCATCGTTGTTTCCGGAGACTATACCGGGGAAGGGTCCTTGGTGGTAATGGCGTGATACTAGGAACCGGTTATTTTATCGCGGCAATTGTAACATT
Organism: Schistocerca cancellata; assembly: GCF_023864275.1. Lineage (NCBI taxonomy): Eukaryota > Metazoa > Arthropoda > Insecta > Orthoptera > Acrididae > Schistocerca > Schistocerca cancellata. Next base: position 162,958,310 of record NC_064627.1, on the reverse strand, counting down.
CTCTTCAGCTACGAACACGGCCAACTACTGCGATTCGTGAGAAGTTGTGATATTGGCAGTACTGGGGTAGCAGTGGGTGGCTGCTCCAGTTCCCACCCAACCCTCTACGCCCCTCCTCTCTCTCTCTGCCTCAGCCAGCCACCTAGCCCACTACCCCAGTGTCTCGCCGCCAGCCACACTGCAGCCGGTAACGGCGGATGAGAATCGCGCAGCGGCAGTAATTTGCCGGAATGTATTCTGCTGCCGGCTCCCCACAGGTACGCGCTAATGCGCGGGAGACTGCACGCCCCTACCTAGTAGTAACTGATGAGACGGCTGCCTTATAAATTCGGATCTCTCGGCGCTTGTGTCGCAAGTACCAAGTTGGCGAGGTAAGGCTTTCTCGGAAGTGCTGGCGTGGCAGAGATGGGACAGGCGCAGCGGCGGCGAGAAAGGTGGAGGTGCAGAAAGCGACGGAGCGAAACCATTAATTCACCAGTTTCACTGGTGGTGTCCGTGAAATTCCGCTATGATGCGAAACGCGTCAACTACACAGCTTCTGCTGCAGTTCAAAAACTGCAATGTTCACAGCGACCCCCTAAGCCTATTGAAACGTCCCCTTAGAAAAATTGAGAATGACTGTGCTGGAAAAACTCTTACGTTATTTGATTTTCAAACAGCTGAGCAAAACTGAACGTTCTCAGACATTTCTCTCTTTACTTATTCTGATCAACAGTAAACTGACACACAATATATATTTTAGCGCAACGCAAGCTGACTTTCAATAATCGCTACAAAAGAATGGCCCTGACTAACAATAACCTATATCTTTCATGAATCGCTTGCCTCACAAAAATCTTCGTTACTCGAACTACTGCAATACAGCGATCGCCAATACTGCCAGCTAACTAAAAGATTCTAACTACTGAAGGCACTAACTACTGATAGGCATAGTCAGCAAATGAAAGATTTTGATAGAGAACAAACAATGTACTTACCTTAATAGTGTTCAAATAGCATTATATATATATATATATATATATATATATATATATATATATATATATATATATATATATATCAGTTCATGACATCCAGTCTTACAAATTTTCTTTTTCTGACGGACACACGTCTAGATCGTCCGCTCTCAAAATTCTGCCATATCTCTCCCCACATCCACCACTGCTGGCGGCTCACCTCCAAGTGCACAACGCTATGCGCTGTTCACATCCAACTGCCCAACACTACAATAGAAATCTTCCAAATATTCCAACTATGCAAACCAGCCACAGACTGCACACAGCACAGTCAGTGATTTTCATACAGAGCACTACGTGGCGTTACCAACATAAAAACCTAAACAGCCTACTTACACACACACACACATACACATATATATACACACACACACACACACACACACACACACACACACATATATATATATATATATATATATATATTGACTTTTGAACACTATTAAGGTAAATACATTGTTTGTTCTCTATCAAAATCTTTCATTTGCTGACTATGCCTATCAGTAGTTAGTACCTTCAGTAGTTCAGTAGTTAGTAGTTAGAATCTTTTATTTAACTGGCAGTATTGGCGCTCGCTGTATTGCTGTAGTTCGAGTAACGAAGATTTTTGTGAGGTAAGTGATTCATGAAACGTATAGGTTATTGTTAGTCAGGGCCATTCTTTTGTAGGGATTATTGAAATTCAGATTGCGTTGCGCTAAAACATATATCGCGTGTCAGTTTACTGTTGATCAGAACAAGTAAAGAGAGAAATGTCTGAGTACGATCAGTTTTGCTCAGCTGTTTGAAAATCAGATAACGTAAGAATTTTTCCAGCACAGACATTCTTAATTTTTCTAAGGGGACGTTTCACTATTTATGGTCTCCTCTCACCTGCCTGATTGTCACTGTCTCCTCTCTCTCTCTCTCTCTCTCTCTCTTGCTCCCACTGCGACTATTTCCGTCTATCTCTCTTTCTCTTTCACTGCCAATTTCTTCCTCTCATCTTCATCCTCGCCTTTCTCTCCCACTGGCACTGTCTCCTGTCTCTTCCACCGTCGCTGTCTTTCTGCTACACTCTTGCAGTGCGAATAGGTTTGCATGCCAAACTTTTTAGTGCGGAAGGTGGAATGGTGACTGAAGCAGCTGGTTCCCCATTTTCCTGTCGCAGTCTGTTAAAAAGGAACATATTCGCGTTGTTTGGCTCCGAAAGCAGCATTTTTCAGCAGGTTCCATTCTTTTCCCTCTTACAGCAGGGTATGGTGTACGAGGTGCATTCAAGTTCTAAAGCTTCTGATTTTTCTTCTAATTAACTACTCACCCGAAATCGATGAAACTGGCGTTACTTCTCGACGTAGCCGCCCTGCAGACGTACACATTTTTCACAACGCTGACGCCATGATTCCATGGCCGCGGCGAAGGCTTCTTTAGGAGTCTGTTTTGACCACTGGAAAATCGCTGAGGCAATAGCAGCACGGCTGGTGAATGTGCGGCCACGGAGAGTGTCTTTCATTGTTGGAAAAAGCCAAAAGTCGCTAGGAGCCAGGTCAGGTGAGTAGGGAGCATGAGGAATCACTTAAAAGTTGTTATCACGAAGAAACTGTTGCGTAACGTTAGCTCGATGTGCGGGTGCGTTGTCTTGGTGAAACAGCACACGCGCAGCCCTTCCCAGACGTTTTTGTAGCAGTGCAGGAAGGAATTTGTTGTTCAAAACATTTTCGTAGGATGTACCTGTTACCGTAATGCCCTTTGGAACGCAATGGGTAAGGATTACGCCCTCGCTGTCCCAGAACATGGACACCATCATTTTTTTCAGCACTGGCGGTTACCCGAAATTTTTTTGGTGGCGGTGAATCTGTGTGCTTCCATTGAGCTGACTGGCGCTTTGTTTCTGGATTGAAAAATGGCATCCACGTCTCATCCATTGTCACAACCGACGAAAAGAAAGTCCCATTCATGCTGTCGTTGCGCGTCAACATTGCTTGGCAACAGCCACACGGGCAGCCATGTGGCCGTCCGTCAGCATTCGTGGCACCCACCTGGATGACACTTTACGCATTTTCAGGTCGTCATGCAGGATTGTGTGCACAGAACCCACAGAAATGCCAACTCTGGAGGCGATCTGTTCAACAGTCATTCGGCGATCCCCCAAAACAATTCTCTCTACTTTATCGATCATGTCGTCAGACCGGCTTGTGCGAGCCCGAGGTTGTTTCGGTTTGTTGTCACACGATGTTCTGCCTTCATTAAACTGTCGCACCCACGAACGCACTTTCGACACATCCATAACTCCATCACCACATGTCTCCTTCAACTGTCGATGAATTTCAATTGGTTTCACACCACGCAAATTCAGAAAATGAATGATTGCACGCTGTTCAAGTAAGGAAAATGTCGCCATTTTAAGTATTTAAAACAGTTCTCATTCTCGCCGCTGGCAGTAAAATTCCATCTGCCGTACGGTGCTGCCATCTCTGGGACTTATTGACAATGAACGCGGCCTCATTTTAAAACAATGCGCATGTTTCTATCTCTTTCCAGTCCGGAAAAAAAATCGGAGGCCTTATAACTTGAATGCACCTCGTATATGCAAAACGAATTCTATAGGTCAGTTAAGTTTTGATCATTTATTTATGTTCTTCCACATATCTACATACTTTGACATATATAGACAACAAATAAGTATGCGTAATATAAGGTTAAAAAAATTCGTCTCCCATCGAACGTAAGTTCACCTTACACGACTATACATAAAAACGCACAACATCTTTAGTCTACATCTACACTATACCAAAACCTGTGATGTTTGATTTGCAAGTACAAATAATGTTGCAAGAGAACAAATTTTTTGTAAGGTTCTTACGCCACCAGGTGGCATCATCGGGAGATTTCCATATCAAAACAACCTATAAAAGTGTGAAGCGTCCATTATAAAGAGGCAGCGGGTCATAAAGTTTCATTGGTGGAGAAATGGCGATTAAGTACATATCTTGACGATCTTAGAAAGCTTGTGACGACCACACAACTCCCGTCATGAGTTAACTACCTTAGTCAAAACGATATTTGCGATTAAGACCAGATATTATGTGCATAAACATGGTAACTTCGAACCTCTGGACCTCATTAACGAATAAGATATCGAAAAAAGTTTCAATGTTCTCCGAGGACGTCATCTTAAGAACATATGGTAAAAATTTCCACGATTTGCCGTGACCAGAAATTTTAGAAGTAACCATCACCACAACTGGTACTTCTGGTACCCAAAAAATCGTAACAATCGTAAAATCGAAACAAAGGTCTTTATGCCCTTTCGGTACCAATTCTTGTCCTGGTGTCGGAGCCAGTGCGTCACTGTGTGAATCACCTCCTCATCGTTCTCAAAATGTCTTCAACGAATGGCACCCATTAATGGTCCAAACAAGTGGAAATCATCAGCTCGCTGCAACATAACAGGTGTGTCGGCCGTGCACGGTCTCCCCGACCGCTGCAAATCGTGGAGCTCCACCGAACTGCCTGCTGATGACCTCGTGCCCAGCGACTAACTCTACTTCTGTCGACACCAGATGCTCCATAGTCTTTGAACAAGCGTTTGTGAATATTCCCCACAGTTTCTTTCTGTGCAATGAGAAATTCAATGACGGCACGTTACTTGTAACGTACATTACCTACAAACGTCATTTTGGAACTGTTCTGCAGCTACGCTATCTGTCAGAAGTGACGGAAACTTAGTGCGCTCACTCAGGAGACTTCAATTATGCATATGTAACGTTTCGCATTCGCAGCGTTGTTTTCGGCTGAGAAAAAAAGAAGTGATGATTTACTTTCTGGGCAACCCTCTTACTAGCATTTCACATTTACAACGGCTTATCTCGCACTTACATTAACCTATGACCTTGCAGTGTTAATCACTTAAATATGTTACCTAGAACAACGTATTCTCGAAATTTCATTGCTCTGTATTAATTATTTATTGCTGTATACATTTATTCGTTAATGTTTTTTGTCGCTGATAACAAAAGGCGGTTACGTACTGTAGTGTTAACACATTCAACAAGATCTGGTTTAACATGAAGCCCAAGAAACTCGTCTGATCTTCCGTTAGACCCTGTGGTGTTACTCGCAGGAAACAAGAGAGCTGTACACAACGTAAGCATTACGCACGCCTCTGCATCTCTTCGCGCATAATGTCTCCTCCCGACTGCGAGGGAATCTTCCAGCAGGATAACTATCCGTGTCACAAGGCGATAGAAATGCTACCCTGGATTGAGGAACATGATAGTGGACTCACGTTGATGTCTTAGTCACCATATTCACGTCATCTGAACTCAATGGATCACACCTGGGACAATATAATGCTCCACGTCCGCGCCGCGGAAGAAACTTTATTTGCGGGAATTACATGATCTGGTGCCACATACTGAAACGTCCCCTTTGAAAAATTATACAAGACTGTGCTTAACCTGACACACAATATTTTTAGCGCAACGCAATCTGACTTTCAAAAATCCCTACAAAAGAATGGCCCTGACTAACATTAACCTATACCTTTCACAAATCACTTACCTCACAAAAATCTTCATTACTCGAACTACTGCAATACAGCGAGCGCCACTACTGCCAGCTAAATAAAAGATTCAAACTACGGAAGGCACTAACTACTGATAGGCATAGTTAGCAAAATGAAAGATTTTGATAGAGAACAAACAATGTATTTACCTTAATAGTGTTGAAAAATCATAATATACATAGCAGTTCATGACCTCCAGTCTAATAAATTTCAAAACTCCGCCATCTCTCTCCCCACATCCACCACTGCTGGCGGCTCACCTCCAACTGCGCAACGCTACGCGCTGTTAACATCCAGCTGCCCCTCTACAATGGCAGACATCAATGCAAACTAGCCACAGACTGCACACAGCACAGCCAGTGATTTTCTTACAGAGCGCTACGTGGCATTACCAATACAAAAATCTAAACAGCCTACTTACAATACCTACGGAAACTTACCAAGGACTTTTCGAATCCGTGCGAGCCAGAATTGCTGGAGTATTCCGTGGCAATTGTGGAGTCACAGCTTTATGAGAATAGTCGCAATATTTCGGCTTATCAGTGTAAAGTATACAGGGTCTCCCAGAAGGAATCGTCAATATTCTGGCATATGACAGAAACGATCATTCGAAGCAAAAGAGAGCTACTAAACATGGTCTCTAAAATGCATACCTTAAGGGCTATGAACAATTCTTTATCTTCGATATTGTGAAGCTAATCTCTTCTACTGCAAGCTCTTTACTTTCCAAACTTGGGGAGGAGGTATCATTGGCCAAAACAAGAAAAAATATGCAGTAAACATGGGCTAAAATGCATACCTTAAGGTGCAAGAGCACTTATTCAGTAGAAGAGATGTCTCTAGCTGTAGCGAAGGCGAACGAGAGGTCATAGCTCTTAAGGTATGCGTTTTAGAGACCATGTTTACCGGGTATTTTCTTCTTGTTTGGTCCATACTAGCACCACTGAAAGTCTGTAGGTAAAGTGGTTTCACGCTGTATAAATTAGGTGCATCTGAGGATCGATCACGACACAATGAAAAGCAGCAGAAGATCATTTTTGCTATCAGGTCGAAATTTATTCCTTTTATTAAAAATAGTTTTAATTTTCATTAAAAAGAAAAAAGGTTTTTGAGCCGCGCATCGCTCTCGTTTATCCTATTTATTGTTTGTCATCTTCTAGTACGGTACTGCCCCCTCGTTTTCTTATTCCGTTTACTGGCGTCACTAACTTCCTGCCTTACTTGCCTGTGAGCGGCAGCAGCAACGCGTATCGATAAGTGCACTGTCGTGACATCTCTGGAGCCACCGACAGTATTTCCGGGTCGTCGTGTGTCTGGCAGTCAGTTGGAGACGGACCAGCAGTGCAGTCGGGGACGGAACGCCGGTGAGGCGCCGACAGCCAGTGCTCACCGACCGCTGGCGACACACACGAACTGTCCGACGGAGGAAGATCGGAGAGGGACGACCGTTGGTTAGTCGCTCGGTTTGTCGTCTCATCGGTCGACGTATATTTGCCCCTTTCACCATTTCCGGGTCTTGGCGGTCGGTCGGTTGGCGTGGAGCAGCGAGGAATTCTCCACAGGACGTAGTTTGGCCGGGCCCGATGGCGGTCTCTCCGCAGTGTTGGAGTGTGTGGCGCTGTTCCCATTGCTTCGAGGTCTGTGGCTCACCGATCCCGGACACGAAAGTTGAGTTTTGATTTAACCTACCAGCAAGTCAAGACTGTTCACATGGTGTCGTTTGGAGTTGGTTGTCGGTTGTTGGGATATTCCCGTGAGCAACAACGTGGTTTTCAAGTTGGAAAATTCTCGCCATCCTCTGGTGGAGTCTCACTGTATTTGGTTATTTGAACTAAAGTGCACCAGCGGAATCTTCTGCCTTGCGACCGTTAACGTTCCTGTTACCTGCCCTGGCCATTGAAAAAAATTTCACGCAGTGTGGTTTCCTCATCATGTTGTTGCTGTCCAGCATGGTGTGTAGTTTGATAGCTCCATGTATGATTGGTTGTAGGCATCAACATCTTCTACGTTGTTTGGTTGAACTCCTTGTTGTGCCCTGGTCGGGTGAAGTGGAAGTTATCTTGTCGGTGAGTCCACTGACTGTCGGTCGGTTGGGTTGTCGTCGGAATGTGAATGGTCTGTCTGACCTAAGCGAGCGTTACCGCCCTTAGGGGGTACTGCCCTATTTTTTTAAAATTTGTTTTTGTTGAAACTTCCTGGCAGATTAAAACTGTGTGCCCGACCGAGACTCGAACTCGGGACCTTTGCCTTTCGCGGGCAAGTGCTCTACCAAATGAGCTACCGAAGCACGACTCACGCCCGGTGTTTTTGTTGTTTGTACTTGTATGGCATCTAGCCGATTTTTTTAATTAGAATTGTTTTGCTCTTAAGGTCTTCAGCCTAAATTAAAGAATTGTTTCACGTATAGCCTATGGTATTTAAAAAAAATTAATGTTATGAAGTTTTAAGTGTTAGGCCTTCAGCCGATTTGAATTTAACTTGTTTACTTCAACCTAACTAAGGAACTGTTTTATGATAAGGCTTGCCTTTTAAATTTCTGATTATGCTTGCGTTTTAAGTTATTGGCCTTCAGCCGTTTTTAAATTAAAGTGACTTTCAGCTGGTAATTAAGTCCTAAAGATTAAAGCTGTATGTTTAAAAAAATCTTTTTGGGCTATTGTAATGTTTGATCAAATAATAAAGTTGTACGTTCAAATGTAACTGATAGCCCCTTATTTTGGCCTCTTTCCACAATTTGAACTACCTGTCTTGTCCTGTGGGATAAGCGGGGCGTCTCAGGTTTATTTTTTCGAAATGAAAATTATAACTTTATGATTATGCTTCGTACAAACTGTCAATATTTTTCAAAGCGTTCAGCTGCCAAATTTTGTACATACCGTATAAAGGTCAACAGATTTCGTTCGCATCGTTACCATTTTGGGCCCCGTCAATACCTTCCATAACAATCAAACAATACTGTGCTAGCACTGTAGTAACTATTGTTGAAGGCTATGGTTTACTTTGTTTTGCTTTGTTTGTATTATTTTTGCTAGAATAAGTCATGAAACAGTTTCTGGTCTTTCGCGTGGGATAAAACACGATTCTCAAAGCTTACGTGGATAATTCGTGTTACCTCCAAGGTTTGATCGTGGAAGTGCGTGTCTAACTCGATACCATTGACGAAGTATGTGTCAGCACTGATACAAAAACGAAATTGTCGAACCCTGGGATTTCTCTTCGTAATGCTCTCTCTCACCTCCCAGCGGCATTCTCATCCCCCACAAGGGCCTTTGCCGCTCTTCTCACAAAGGGCACCCCACCGCGGCCATCTGCCGACATTTCCGCCCTCTTGTTGTGTGCTCAGGTCTTTCGCTCCTCCTACCGAGGCGTGTGCTACTGTGCTACACTCTTCCGCGATAAGCTCTTTGACAAGATGTGTGCCCCTACGCGTCAGTGTTTATGTTTGCAAATCCACTTGCTAAAAGAACATGGGCGCGCTCAGTTCAATAGACTATGAAGCAATCACATTTACGTTAGAAGTTCAGTAGCACCTTTCTTGACAGTTATTTTTTCTAGCAGCAATATGAGATCGTTAAAGTGGATGTTGTAACTAATTTTTTCCTATAGGCAAAAGGATACCTGCAAAGGAAATACCTGTAAGGAGGAAATAAATCAGTAGAGAGAACCAAGCAACGGAAACCGAATGGTTACTGAAAGTCAGAGACAGTGCTTATAGCTCTTAAGGTATTCATTCTGGAGTCTATGTTTAGTAGACTTTTTTGCTTCGGATAATCGCTCCCGTCATATCCTCTTGGGGCACCATGTATTGCCTAGCAATGTTGTCGAGCAACATTGCTGGTCACATGAATTGCATTCACATGTATGACTGCCACTGTTGCTCGAGGATTGTTTGCTGCAGTACATTACCGAGCCTGCGAAATGGGAAAAAGCGAGATAGTGGAAGTGATGCCAGTCCCCTGCATTTGCATTCCACAAGGAAGAACGTTAGCACGATAAAAAGAAACGGGGCTTTGTGAATGCGTTCGTTGTCGGTTAAGTGGACTACTTCAAGGCTTTCACTCGTGTACTGAGTAGGTATCTTTTCCCGCATATTCAAACACGATTCCGAATACCGTAAACCGTTTAAAAGCAATTGATCTGCGAGTTGCCACAACCAATTCTTTTATGAAAGATTGTATACCATTTACAAACATATTAGCAATCGCCCTTCATTTCTTACGTCCTGATAATTCATATACAAGTTTGAAGTACCGCTTGGAAGTATACTTCTCATTGACGTGCCTCTGGGTACCAGAAGTTTGTAGCACTTTGGTGCAAGGACTCAAGGAATTCATTAACGTGATTTGAAACAACAAAGTTTTGAGTGTACTGCTGAACCAAAATCAGCTTATAAATGCGGTACATCTGCGTCAGAGTTAATGGGGAGGGAGGGGGGGGGGGGGAGAGGAATGTGTATAAAGTATAAAAACAGGTCCCAAGTTGCTGCCCACGAACAGGAAAAAACTCGTGATTATGCTTTAGAAAATTTAGATGTCTTAATAACTACGTAGAGTACAATTATGGCTCACTGCTGCAGATCTAAAATGATAGCAGCGCGGATAACCTTTTTCAGTTTTCCATCTTTGTACATATTATTTTCTGTGTTCCATAGTTCTACATCAACATCCACACCCCGCAAGCCACCTGACAGTGTGTGGCAGCGGGTACCTTGAGTACCTCTATCGGTTCTCCCTTCTATTCCAGTCTCACATTGTACGTGGAAAGAAAGATTGTCGGTATGCCTCTGTGTGGGCTCTAATCTCTATGATTTTATCCTCATGGTCTCTTCGCGAGATATATGTAGGAGGGAGCAATATACTGCTTGACTCCTCGGTGAAGGTATGTTCTCGAAACTTCAACAAAAGCCCGTACCGAGCTACTGAGTGTCTCTCTTGCAGAGTCTTCCACTGGAGTTTACCTATCATCTCCGTAAGGCTTTCGGGATTACTAAATGATCATGTAACGAAGCGCGCTGCTCTCCGTTGGATCTTCTCTATCTCTTCTAGCAACCCTACCTGGTACGGATTCCACACCGGAGAGCAGTATTCAAGCAGTGGGGTCATATATGTATGTATCACGTTTATGAAATTAATAGTTCTCTTGTTTGCTCAGTTCTACGTTTCTGTAGACATCAAACAAGTCGAATGCCTCTACGTGGTTTCCCGTCTTTCCAAATGAAGCGAAATAATGTTGTTTCGCCGCTCGTATTACATGACTTGGCACAGTAGCCCTGTCGGCGTGAGAAACAAGAAGTAAGGCTGATGGCGAGAGGGAAGCATTTACAGACAGGGACAAGTATAAAGCGTGTCCCAGGAGGGATGGTCAGTACTCTCGCCATTAAACTAAACCGCTGAACGTGCAGTTGTCCTTAGTGTGTTGTGACTGAAGCAGTGCGAAGAGTTGAGAGTGTATCTTAGAGAAGTAGCCGTAAACTCTGTTTAAACACGCGCTGTCCAAGTGCCACACATCTAACTAATTAATGCAGGTATGGCGTATGTTTATGGCTTCTGCTGTCGAAGAATACCGTCGGCTATTTCCCACACGTTTATTTCCTGATCGTAGAGTGTTTTCCAGAGTTTTCAGCATACTGCGTGAAACAGGTATCCTTGAGAGTTCTCATTTTCTCTCCTGAGCATGTAATTGAACAATCTGTGAAGGTCCAGCAACACACTGTTGAAATGGTGCAGCATAGTCCAGCACACAGCAACTTTCTGCACGTATGAATGTCCTGGAAACACGTGAATGTCGAAGATAACATGCGGAAAACGTGTAGCGTCTAATTTTGTCACTGGTTAAATGACAATCGCCATTAGGTTCCATTAATACTATTCACTGATGAAGCTACCTTTACGCGTCATGGAATCAATAACACACGTTTCTGTCACCGATGGTCAGACGAAAAGCCACGCTCCACAGTGGAGAGCAGTTTCAAAGTTCGTTTTTCAATGAATATTTGGTACGGAATGATCGGTAACAAGTTGATATGTCCAGTCATTATAGAAGAGCGAATGACAAGACAGATTTACTCGCATTTTTTTTATTTTGAAAATTCGTATGTTGAACACCTCGAGGACGTTCCTCTGGCCATGCGCACCGCAGTGTACTGCCAGACGTGTGAGGGAACATCTCAGCCGCAGTCACCCTAATCGCTGGATTGGCCATGTTAATACAGTTAACTGGCCACCAAGAGCGCCTGTCCTCATGCCATTAATAGTTTTGTTTATGGGGTTGGATGGGACCTCACGTTTACAAACGCAAGGTGAATACGCGAAATGAATTGCTTGCTTGCTTGTAGAAGCACTCAGAGAAGCAACACATGTACTCCCAAGAGTGCACAAATGCACTGAAGTTGACGGTAGGGTATTAGAACATTTATTGTGAACTTCGCAACAGCTGTACTGCGACGTGTACAATAATGCTTAGAGGTAAATGTGATAAAAGTACGTATTTTTCAATTGATACTTTGTAAAACTATTGTACTACACAACTACGGTATTATCGCACTTGACCGTTATCAAAACACTTGATGACTACAAAAAACGCATCGCGTTGTCTATACTGTCGGGTCAGTGGTGCATAGACGGAGTACTATCAACATTGATTACGCGCTAAGTCACGATAAACCGACCGAAGCGCACTAACTCCCAGCTACAATAATATTGTACTCGACTAAGCGTGTGTACATGTGTAAACCTGACAGTGTATTGAATAGTACAGGAAATAAATAACACTATACATGAAATTTATTCTATCTCGGAAACCATTCGAATAGCGCATTTGTCCCTTTCAACTTTTTTGCGTCTAATAATCGTTTATTTTTTATCCCTGAATATTGACCATTCCTCCAGGTTCACCCTATATATATGGCCCGGTCATACGAAAAATTCTTCAGCCTTGGTGCTCAATGCCGGTGACACCTCGGCAACTAACTGCAGCACTCTTCTCCATCAACGTCAAGGCCGGCTCATATTTCTGTATTGCCTAGTATTGCAGCCAGATTGCAGCTACGTTGACACCAATAGTTGCGGCCACGAATTTCCGTAAAATATAGCCGAAGAAAACGCACCTTAAGAACTGCGGAGAACAGTGCACAGAATTAAGTCGCCACAAGTTGAACATGAAGTCTGTCCCTGATTACAAAAAATTATTTCTAAGGAACTATGGTAACTAGAGCTGTGCGGTTCGTTGCAGATGGTAGCGTAACTCAAAGTTTTTTTGTTCGTGGTGGATCGTTTTGTCTTTGCACATAAATTAAAGCGAGTTTGTTGTTTTGCCATACACGTTTTGCTTGTTTTATTTATGAAGCGTCTTCAGTGGACTATAATCTATATTTGTTTTTATACTTCTAATAAATGAGTTCTGTACTAGTTACAAGTATGTTGATAAGTTACGTTTCTCTGACTAGAAACAAGTTTCGCAGCACAAGTTTCGTGACGCTAAATTATCGTTTGTTGTTAGGATTTCCATTGCTGTTAGTTCATGTGTGGAGATGTGTTTACTCGGTTTACATACTGCAGATGACCGGTTTTCGGCGTTTTCTCGCCCACATTTATTACAACGCGCGCGCGCGTCTGTGTGTGTGTGTGTGTGTGTGTGTGTGTGTGTGTGTGTGTGTGTGTGTGTGTGTGTGTTATTCTTTTTGTGAATTTTATGCGGGATGGGACTAATTAATTATTTAGCCTGGTTTCGTTTATCGTTTGTGTTTCATACAGATGCACCTCCACATGCGCTCCGCTTGTTGCCCCTAGAGCGTGTGGCTAATACTCAATTTCTCTCCATATCCTGGCCACATCTCTTCCACCATCACTTCTACAGCATCTCGCATTCGTGTCGTATGACCTTGATCCTCAGCAACTGCTGAACTGAACATTATCTCCTTACCGTAACTTCAGCGAGTAAAACAGAAGTGATTTCTGGTGTTCCCCAAGGTAGCGTTATAGGCCCTTTGTTGTTCCTTATCTATATAAACGATTTGAGAGAGGATCTGAGCAGCCCTCTTAGGTTGTTTGCAGATGGCGCTGTCGTTTATCGACTAATAAAGTCATCAGAAGATCAATACAAATTGCAGAACCATTTGAAAAGATGCGAAAATTGGCAGTTGACCCTAAATAACGGAAAGTGTGAGGTCATTCAGTGCTAAAAGGAATCGGTTAAACTTCGGTTACACGATGAATCACTCAAATCTAAAAGCCGTAAATTCTATTAAATGCCTAAGAATTACAATTACGAACAATTTAAACTGGAAGGAACACATAGAAAATGTTGTGGGGAAGGCTAACCAACGACTGAGTTTTATTAGCGGGATAGTTAGAAAATGTAACACTTCTACTAAGGAGACTGCGTACACTAGGGTTGTCCGTCCTATTTTAGGATACGGCAGCGCGGTGTGGGATCCTTACCAGATAGGATTGACGCAGTATATGGAAAAAGTTCGAAAAAGGGCAGCACGTTTTGTATCCCGAAATACTGGAGAGAGAGAGAGAGAGAGAGGGAGAAAGAGTGTGTGTGTGTGTGTGTGTGTGTGTGTGTGTGTGTGTGTGTGTGTGTGTGTGTGTGTGTGTCAGTGACATGATACAGGTTTTGGGATGGAAATCATTAAAACAAAGGCGTTTTTCGTTCCGGAGGAATCTTCTCACGAAACTCCAATCACCAACTTTCTCCTCTGAATGCGAAGATACTTTGTTGACGCCGACCTACATAGGGAGAAACGGTCACCATGGTAAAATAAGGGAAATCAGAGAGCGTACGCAAAGTTATAGGTGTGCGCTCCTTCCGCGTTGTGTTACTTAAACATCGGTAGTTGACGCATCCGATATTATCGATAGTATCTCAAAAGCTATCGATGTATCGGTTAACCATCAATTGCTTAGTGCCGGTATTTAAAATTAAAAATAGTTTTCTAAGGATTTTTATTGCTTAAAATACAACAATAGGAGGTATGCAAATTTTTTTTCATAAAAAGTAAGGTATTTAAGTTCTTTTCCTTTCGTCTATTGTTTAAAATACAACAGTAAAAGATACAAGTAGGACGCTTAAATTCTTCTCGTTTAGACTGCTGCGTTTTTCAGTAATTATTTATCCTACCTTGGAGAATCCTTCTCTGCAAGAACGGAAGTCGCTGGACACAACAAAAATTTAGTGGCCATTACATGCAACACACTATTAGATTTTGCACAATATTCTAACACACAAGCATGCTTATCTATTACAGGTTTTTCAAAATATTGACGCAGGTCAATTCTGGAATCACTGACTGGTGTAATGACATGGACGTTATGCTGTTGGTAACTGGGCAAGAAAAAGTAGATCATACAATTTCAAACTGTTGACGTATCAGTGACGTATTAGCACTGCTCATGGATGCTTCTGTATCAGGTATTATTCATGTAGTTGTGCAGAGTTGTCTACCTCTTGAAATATCCTGAAACAAGCTTTTTAAACCAAGGATCTAATAATGCTTTAAATAGTTTCACTTTTTTCATTGACTGATTTAATCAAGGAATCCAGGACACTTCGTCCTTCATTAATTGTTAAGGTGCTTTACAAGTCTGAAAACTTTGCAGCAATATCTTGTACAAGAGGTATAATTAAAGATGCGGCGATGTTAGGCTCCCCTGAGATTGTTGTTGGTGCTACTTCAAAAGGTTCAAGAAGAACTATTATCTCTTGTATAGCTAAGTCAATTTCTGCTGTGAGGGTAGGCAGTGCTTTTGAACTTTCACTGATTCCAATCTCAAGATCACTTCGTACTTCCAAAATTCTTTTGAGCGTGTGGCACGAGCTGTGTGTCTTGTGTCAGTCTCAATCCTTTTTGTTTTGTTTTGTTTTGTTTTGTTTGCTCGTTTTTGAACATTGGTAGTTTGTCACTAGCTAGTGTAGAGCCGTGAAAGAAAGTCACAATAGCCTTTGTTTTTAATAAAATTTTGGAAAACGTTTCTGCTTTGAAACAATCTTGTACTATTAAGTTGATGCAGTGGGCAAAACGGTGAAAGAGCCTCCAAATAAAAAAAAAACTTGACACTCGACGGGTTGTGTTGTTACTACATTGAGTTTTGCGGGAGCTGGTGTTTCCTTGAAGGTGCAAGCTCCGCTAATCGAACACAACACGGGTGACAAACATATGAATGGTATTTGTTCTTCTACAAAAGCAGAAGTGACAAAGGGGCATTAGGATTGCGTCAGTGTTTTGTGTTTTCGAATCACCTTACACATTACAATGTAATGAATACCCTTAGCTGCATACAGGCGTTGATATAAGTCAACGGGGACAGTTGAAAATGTATGCCCCTACCGGGACTCGAACCCGGGATATCCTGCTTATATGGCAGACGCTCTATCCATATTTTTTTCATTTTGTTCGGTATTGTTTGTTGCGTTTGGTCTGGGCGGACGTCACAAGACATCCGATCAAGTTGTTTGTTGATTCCTTTGCTCAGTTTTTTTTTTTTTTATTACAGAGGGCGAATAGCGGGAAGGCCGCCAAGAGGGCTGACAAGGCGCAGAAGAACATTTCGAAGGGCGACAAGAAGAAGAGGCGCAAGAGGAAGGAGAGCTATGCCATCTACATTTACCAGGTGCTGGAGCAGACGCACCCTGACACGGACATCTCGTCGAAGGCGATGAGCATCATGAACAGATTCGTGAACGACAAGACGCTGAGCTACCGAGCCACCGAGCACACAGAGGATAGAGCGACTCCAGGGACTTATCTCTGGCAAGCCTCCCGTGAGATCCACATTCACAACTTATTGTCCTGCACTATATTCATAGTACCCCTGCCCATTATACTCATTACTCGTGACTTTACTGCCGATACCCCTAAGAGTTCGGGCACTGTTTGTGGATCTGCACAGAAGAAGATGGTCAAATGGCCGGTGAACTTTAACTATATATACAGGGTGGTCGATTTATCGTGACCGGGCAGAATATCTCACGAAATAAGCGTCAAACGAAAAAACTACAAAGAACGAAACTTGTCTAGCTTGAAGGGGGAAACCAAATGGCGCTATGGTTGGCCCGCTAGATGGCGCTGCCATAGGTCAAACGGATATCAACTGCGTCTTTTGAAATAGGAAACCCCATTTTTATTACATATTTGTGTAGTATGCAAAGAAATATGAATGTTTTAGTTGGACCACTTTTTTCGCTTTGTGATAGATGGCGCTGTAATAGTCACAAACTTATAAGTACGTGGTATCGCGTAACGTTCCGCCAGTACTGTTGTGGTATTTGCTTCGTGATACATAACCCGTGTTAAAATGGACGTTCACCAATTTCGGAAAAGGTCGATATTGTGTTGATGTATGGCTGTTGTGATCAAAACGCTCAACGGGCGTGTGCTATGTAAGCTGCTCCGTATCCTGGACGACATCATTCAAGTGTCCGGACAGTTCGCCGAATGGTTACGTTATTTAAGGAAACAGGAAATGTTCAGCCACATGTGAAACGTCAACCACGACCCGCAACAAATGATGATGCCCGAGTAGGTGTTCAGCTGCTGTCGCGGCTAATCCGCACATCAGTAGCAGACAAATTGCGCGAGAATCTGGAATCTCAAAAACGTCGGTGTTGAGAATGCTACATCAACATCGATTGCACCCATACCATATTTCTATGCATCAGGAATTGCATGGCGACGACTTTGAACGTCGTGTACAGTCCTGCCACTGGGTACAAGAGAAATTAAGGGACGATGACAGATTTTTTGCACGCGTTCTATTTAGCGACGAAGCGTCATTCACCAACAGCGGTAACTTAAACCGGCATAATATGCACTATTGGGTAACAGAAAATCCACGATGGCTGCGACAAGTGGAACATCAGTAACCTTGGCGGGTTAATGTATGGTACGGCATTATGGGAGGAAGGATAATTTGCCCCCATTTTATCGCTGGCAATCTAAATGGTGCAAAGTATGCTGATTTCCTACGTAATGTTGTAGCGATGTTACTACAAGATGTTTCACTGCATGACAGAATGGCGATGTACTTCCAACATGATAGATGTCCGGCACATAGCTCGCGTGCGGTTCAAGCGGTACTGAATAGCATATTTCATGACAGGTGGATTGGTCGTCGAAGCACCATACCATGGCCCGTACGTTCACCGGATCTGACCTTTTCGGATTTCTTTCTGTGGGGAAAGTTGAAGGATATTTGCTATCGTGATCCACCGACAACGCCTGATAACAAGCGTCAGCGCACTGTCAATGCATTTGCGAGCATTACGGAAGGCGAACTACTCGCTGTTGAGAGGAATGCCTTTACACGTACTGCCAAATGCATTGCGGTTGACGGACATCATTTTGAGCATTTATTGCATTAGTGTGGTATTTACAGGTAATCACGCTGTAACAGCATGCGTTCTCAGAAATGATGAGTTCACAAAGGTACATGTATCACATCGGTACAACCGAAATAAAATGTTCAAACGTACCTACGTTTGTAATTTAATTTAAAAAGCTACCTGCTACCAACTGTTCGTCTAAAATTGTGATCCATATGTTTGTGACTATTACAGGGCCATCTACCACAAAGCGAAAAACGTGGTCCAACTAAAACATTCATATTTCTATACGTACTACACGAATATGTAATAAAAATGGGGGTTCCTATTTAAAGAAATGCAGTTAATTCCATTTGACCTATGGCAGCGCCATCTAGCGGGCCAAACATAGCGCCGTCTGGTTTCCCTCTTCAAGCTAGACAAGTTTCGTTCTTTGTAGTTTTTTCGTTTGTCGCTTATTTCGTGAGATATTTGGCCCGGTCACGATCAATGGGCCACCCTGTATATGAAGATGGTATCAGTTATTTCGGACATGTCCGAAAGAACAGATACCATCTTCATATATACACCTTACACATTGACATGTAGAACGGAAAGCACTTGTAAGTACAATGAAGACTCAGAAACAGAAGAGGACAGTAGCAGATGTATTTAATTAATAACGATAACAGTTGAATTTATTTAAAAATGCATTATGCAGTACAATCACAAACACCTTACAAATATTTAAAATATCAGTTTTTCCTCTATTAACTGTGTTGTATTACAACAGCCTTATTTGTATTTCTTGCTACAAGTAAGTAAGCTCACGCATTTGAAGATGCAATCTCTATAATGCACGTTCACGAATCCATGTTATTTCCGTATGTAGTTTTTACCATAAGCATTTTGATCGGTACGAGATGCGCACGACCGTGAGTTGTCGTCACTGAAAGACATACAAGACAATTTCCTCTCTCAAGCCCCCTCCTCCAAGTCCATCAATTTATTACCAACATTGTTTGTAAACAACATAGACTGGCTAAAGTGCCACCATATTTGATATTGATTAAATACCATCATACAATCTACTTTCCCTCTGCACTCCAAACGCCATGGAAGTAACAGAAAGCTACAATTTATAGGCGCCAATTAAAAAAGAATTACATTATAAACGATAGGACTATTGATAGTTAAACCAGACTACCGATAGTAATGATAGTGCAGACACTATCGATTACTCGATAGTATATCGATGTTTAAGCAACACCACTACTGCGCGCTATATGAGGTTGGAATAATAGAGAATTACAAATGTTGTTCGATGAACCGTATGCCAGGCACTTAAATGTGATTTGAAGAGTATTCATGTAGATGTAGATGTAGCGGTTATGTGTGGCGTACGTCGCGACCGATTCCTCAGTGAGCAAAGATTTCATTCAAGAGCTGGCAAACAAATAACGCCGCGATTGGCAGTGTTCTGTCTTATTAAAACTTTGCCCATGGTTGAAATTCGTATAACTGAGGTGGAACAGTCACATGTAATGTATCCATAATATTACATGATTTAAGCTACCGTTGGTAGTGCACAGACATGTGGAAGTGTATCCATAAAAAAACTTGTAAGGTAAGGAGGGATAATATGGAGCTCTTTCAAGTAGATCGTAATTTAAATTTAAAGCGCAGCAGCAGGAATTATATGTTGGGCAAAATAGGTCGAAAAATATTTGCTTTGTGTTTTGATGGGCGTTGCAGTTCCGTTGCATAGTGTTTTCTTTTTCTTTTAATTGCAGCTAATTATAAAATTGTGGGGATAATTGTGTGTAAAATTACAAAATGTATTAGGTTTAAGTATTTAAATCTTATAAAAATTGTAAACCAATTGTGACCATGTTTATGGATTATTTTGACTAATGTAGTGTCACGTGACCCGACTCAGGACTGTGGATATGAGCGAGAAAATCGGGTCTTTGGTCGTTCCCCGTTGTGGTGGTAAGTTCGGAGCGGCAAGTAGGGCCGCAAATGCAACCGTTCACTAACACCCCCTTTGCAGATGAGCCACGTGAAAAATAGGTAGTGAACGAGCCCAAGTAGAGTTGCAAGCTAAAGTATCATTTGCCGCTATGGATGCCAGTCTATGTGAAGGAACAACGTGAAACTGTGTAGGTGCGAGACAAACAGTGTACGAATTGCACCGATTATTATTTGTACAGATCGGATTTATTTAAGAACTTAAAAATGCATGGCCACAAAGTTAAAGTGTTTCTTTGAATAGATAAGTTTCAATCTGAACGTGTATAGTGTACCTCATTTTCGCTAGGTTGTGTTATAGACAATTTGTGTATTCAATTCACTGTTGTTCAAAAGCTAGCCAATGTATGACTCAATAGTAGGAGCGCAAATGCAACCGTTCACTAACAACCCCCCTTTGCAGATGAGTCACGTGGAAAATAGGTAGTGAACGAGCCCAAGTACAGTTGCAAGCTGAACTATCATTTGCTGCAAACCGCATAGCTGCCTGTAACATAGTTGCTTACAAGGGAACCTCCCCATCGCACCCTCCTCAGATTTAGTTATAAGTTGGCACAGTGGATAGGCCTTGAAAAACTGAACCCAGATCAATCGAGAAAAAAGGAAGAAGTTGTGTGGAACTATGAAAAAAATAAGCAAAATATACAAACTGAGTAGTCCATGTCCAAGATAGGCAACATGAAGGATAATGTCAGCTTAGGAGTGCCGTGGTCCCGTGGTTAGTGTGAGCAGCTGTGGAACGAGAGGTCCTTGGTTCAAGTCTCCCCTCGAGTGAAATGTTTAATTTCTTTATTTTGGGAAAGTTATGATCTGTCCGTTCGTTCATTGCCGTCTCTGTTCACCGTAATAAGTTTAGTATCTGTGTTTTGCGACCGCACCGCAAAACCTTGCGATTAGTAGACGAAAGGACGTGCGTCTCCAATGGGAACGGAAAACATTTGATCGCAAGGTCATAGGTCAACCGATTCCTCCACAGGAAAACACGTCTGATATATTCTATGCGACACTGATGAAGGCATGTGCGTCACATGACAGGAATATGTTGTCGACCCACCTAACTTGTAGACTTGGCGAATGGGTAAGAAGTTTCTT
The DNA here is from genome assembly GCF_023864275.1 of Schistocerca cancellata. Classification (NCBI taxonomy): domain Eukaryota; kingdom Metazoa; phylum Arthropoda; class Insecta; order Orthoptera; family Acrididae; genus Schistocerca; species Schistocerca cancellata. Next base: position 162,937,322 of record NC_064627.1, on the reverse strand, counting down.
CTACCTTGCTCGATTTAGGTTTTCTTGTGGATGTGATAATCACTCCCAAAAAAGTGATGAAAACGTAAGAGTTAGTCACATAAACTGTAACAAATGAATGCAACAGTTTCACAGTCGTACAATTTTCCCTGTACTCTGTCTAAACATATGTTTTTAACGTTTTCAAATTTTTCCGTGTGTAGGCCGTCAAATCCTGCATATGTCCAAGCAAATCTGAACATGTCCTGGAATTTTGGAGAGCAAAGTTGATTATGTGTGAGTGCCTGAACTTTGATAATTGACACACGATCACGTAAACAATACTGCTCTGTGTACCTGTGCAGCTTCGCAAAATCATAGAAGCTTTTCCAAAAGTATATCACTTGCCGAAAACCAAACGCATCTAACGGTTGCGCAAGAGGTGTACGACCTGGAGGAATGGTAATCACGTTTAGTCCCACACTAAAATTGTCAATGCCTGATCCTTCTGTTCTGTTAGGCGGTATAAATAATTAAACTTTTCACTCGAGGGAAGACTTGAACCAAAGACCTCTCGTTCCACAGCTGTACATGCTAACCACGGGACCACGGCACTCCTGAGCTAACATTCTCGTTGATGTTGCCTATCTTGCACATGGACTACTCAGTTTGTATATTTTGCTTATTTTTTTCATAGTTCCACACAACTTCTTCCTGTTTTCTCGATTGATCTGTGTTCAGTTTTTCAAGGCCTATCCACTGTGCCAACTTATAACTAAATCTGAGGGGGGGGGGGGGGGGGTGCGATGGGGAGGTTCCCTTGTTAGCAACAAGTTTTTTTCAACCACGGTTTATGCTCACCTAGAATCGCCATGTCGCAGCTCGGAGAGCGAATTTATAGCCCTACAGCGCCACTCATGGCAAGGCGTCCGAGGAATACGAAATCTCATTCGCGGCTAGGAGTTAGAAGAAAGGAATGCGCACAACTGTTCAAAACTGGGTCGCCTAACTACGTGATGTGCACAATAAAAGGGTCCTACACCGAATTAAAAGTCCGTTCTCGAGGTGAAGAACAAAGTTTTACACTGCCAGCCGCGAGTTTGCCGCCTCGCCCACGTACACCACAGCTCTAGCGACGCTGGTGCGGTAGGGCGCCGCGGCCTCGGTGGTGGTAGCGCGCTCCGGCTCCGGCCCGCGGCTCGAGAACCGCCCGCAATGCCGCCGATCGCCGCCGGATCGCAGATGCGCGCAGGGCGCATAGGAGCGATCCGAGGCGCGGCCCACGCCATGCATATTGCATCCGCACGTCACCTGGGCGCCACGACGCCCGGGGGTCGATACGGCGTCCACAGTGCATTCCGGGCCACTGCCGGCGCCGGCGGCACACGTGCGCCGCATGCACCGTGTCCATCAGCTGTCTGGCAGCACTAGCGGGTCACGTCGAAACAAAGCGGGCGGTGCGGCGCTGTCGCTAAGGCAGCGGTCTCGTACTCGGCGGGATGAGGGTTTAAATTCACGTATGTAGACGCTGATACTGGTTCTCCGTGATGTTGTTCCACGCCTTGGACAACCACAAAATGAAAACAAACACAAACGAGAGCAAAATAACGGTGGTGGATGTAGTGCACTGAGATACCACTTGTGGCGAAACAAGCGCTGTATCAAAGTGGTTCAGATGGCTCTGAGCACTATGGGACTCAACTTCTGAGGTCATTAGTCCCCTAGAGCTTAGAACTAGTTAAACCTAACTAACCTAAGGACATCACACACATCCATGCCCGAGGCAGGATTCGAACCTGCGACCGTAGCGGTCTTGCGGTTCCAGACTGCAGCGCCTAGAACCGCACGTCCACTTCGGCCGGCAAGCGCTGTATCATTTGAGAGATGCAGAAGCGAGCGAGTGTGCCGGGACTTACACCAGTTCACTGCTACTAGCGCCACGTCACCATATCACGTCTGTGCGTAGCACACAAGTATTGCACCACAATTTAAGAATGAAATTAAAACTTACAGTTGCTTTTCCAAACTTGGTCGGCACGTGCTTTAGTATATTAACGTTTAAATTGTCAAATCTCAGACTGATCGGATGAATATCTTTCCCTAAATATATGTTTTTAAGAAAAAAATAAGTGGCGCTAAATAATAAAGCAATGAAGCCAAAAACTGGTCATAACGTGCAGGCGTATGCCAAAATTACCTGGTACAACTCTCAATGTAATTAAAGCAATATTTTGGTCAGAATCCACGTTTCTGAGACAAAATGAAGGCGTAAATATTAGACTTAAAAATATGAATTTTTTTATGACGTTTCAGTTCAACATAAAAATAGCAACTAAATGACCCCCATTGAGCTACCTCTAATAGTTTTCGAGTAATTTAATGAAAACTAAATTTGGAGCAAAAACGTCCGAATTTGTAGTAGATTAAGTATCTGTTATATTAATGCTAGAAAGTTCTGACTACAGCACGTCATGAGACCTATTAAATAATAGAGCTATAACAATTTCCAAGGCCTGGATGTAAATAATAAGAAATAAAAGGTCTCTTGAAGTTGTAGTTTAGATGTCATGCTCTACTATCAGTTCTGTTCTAAAATCTCTAGACGGCAAAAAAAAAAAAAAAAAAAAAAAAAAAAAAAAAAAAAATTGGAAATTTGTGGTAAGTTCTATGGGACCAAACTGGTGAAGTCATCGGACCCTAAGCTTACACACTACTTAATCGAACTTACTAACTTAAAAGCCGGCCGTTGTGGCCGAGCGGTTCTAGGCGCTTTGGTCCGGAACCGCGCTGCTGCTACGGTCGCAGGTTCGAATCCTGCCTCGGGCATGGATGTGTGTGATGTCATTAGGTTAATTAGGATTAAGTAGTTCTAAGTCTAGGGGACTGATGACCTCAGATGTTAAGTCCCATAGTGCTCAGAGCAATTTGAACAATTTGAACTAACTTAAACTAACTTACGCTAAGGACAACACACACACACCCACTGCTGAGGGTGGACTCGGACCTCCAACGGGGGGAGCCGTAGACGGTAAAGTTTAAATGCTGGCGAGCTACAACTTTTTTGTGATTTTAACCAGCTTAACTACATTCATACAAAAACTTACGAAGATTTAAATTGATTCTTGGCATAGTTATAGAATGTTGTGTGTCCGAGAAAGCGGCTTTTTAGAGGCTACTACCGTGGGAATAGAGCAGTCTCTTGGCCGTCCGCTGCGTCCGTATATAAATACAACCTGAGAGGCAAGACTTGACTTCATTTCGCACCCAGCTACCGTACGATCCACGTCATTCAAACGCTGAGTACTCGCTACCTCGGATGACGTCACAGACAGGCTGATACTAAACACATATTTTCAGTAATAATAGAAAGTGAACTCGCGAGGACTGTACACTCTCCTGGATCGCAGAAGTAACTGTTAGTGTGCCGCCCGTAACGTTAACAAATCCGCTTGGCAAGGGGTGATACTTATTTTCCACTTTTGTGGCGAGCAATCATTTTGATTATCAGAACACAGGGCGAAAGACCATTTAATGGGAACTTAACGTAGATGTCGCCTCTGAACTGCTCATAGTACTGTTTAGATTAGAGAGATTTATTATTAGTATTAGCATCAAGAATATTACGATGTTGTGCGTGTGAAATGTGATGAAATATAAATATCAATTAGAACTCCAAATATTCATTTATAATCATAGTTCCTGATCTCGTTGAGCAAACAGAGAATAGAAACATTACTTTCAGTGGGCTGGACAAGAATGTGGACTTGCAAACGGGAAACTATGATCAGTATGTTCAAAAAATGTTCAAATGTGTGTGAAATCTTATGGGACTTAACTTGCTGAGGTCGTCAGTCCCCAAGCTTACACACTAATTAACCTAAATTATCCTAAGGACAAACACACACACCCATGCCCTCCGCCCGGACCAGCCGCACAGTCCATGACTGCAGCGCCTGAGACCGCTCGGCTCATACCGCGCGGCTCAGTATGTTCTCCATCGCTTTCTGGCTGACCACAAAAATAGTTTCCAGGCTATCGTAAAAGACGGCGCCGCTGCCGCCCCACACACTCAAGAAGAATTTGCGGCAGTTGGTACCGGAAGTATCTGGGACGTTCGTCCGCAGCGGCTACGTCGCTGCGTGCAAACCATTCACTCTGTCCGCAGGAATCAGGCCGCATGGAGTGGGAGCATCACCCAGGAAGAGTAACTGTGCACCAGCAGAAGTTGTCAGTTGCTAGTTGTAGGTCACTCAGAGTCTTGCTAGGGAGTTCCTGCAGAAAGTTCCTCGTGTCTTCAAGTCTTCACGCAGTCGAGTGAGATAGGTGTCCGACAGATATACAGTGGTTAGTCTTCGGTAGAAAGAGAACAGTGAAAAGAATTATCGCGTACGGACAGAAACCGCTTGCCTAGAGATTTAACTGAGTGGGTTAGTTTGGAACTGTTCTTCGAGTAGTACATCAAGACAGAACATTAATTTTCTTCTGGCTTTAGTTCAGAGGACATTATTTAGTTTGCGTTCATGGAACTGTAGTCAACGCAGGGCAGTTAGCCTAAACATGGTTGGTTGGTTAGTGGTGTTTAACGTCCCGTCGACAACGAGGTCATTAGAGACGGAGCGCAAGCTCGGGTTATGGAAGGATGGGGAAGGAAATCGGCCGTGCCCTTTCAAAGGAACCATCTCGGCATTTGCCTGAAACGATTTAGGGAAATCACGGAAAACCTAAATCAGGATGGCTGGAGACGGGATTGAACCGTCGTCCTCCCGAATGCGAGTCCAGTGTGCTAACCACTGCGCCACCTCGCTCGGTGCCTAAACATGCACTCTACAATTGCTGTAACCATCGTTACCAAACCTGAGTAAAATTTTATTATCCACTTTTCTGTGTTACTTTCATTGTATGTTTGCTGCCATAGCACCCACCCATCCGTCTTACCAGGACACCTCTATTAGCCCTATTCAACGGCAGTGGAAAAAGTGGAAGCTACCCCCCCCCCCCATCACCCAGTCCACAACAGTAGACAAATCCATCAGAGAAGTAAGAGCAAACACTGAGAGAATGAATTAACGAAGGTTCGTCTTCTTCTAAGAACACAATTTTTGTTTTGTTTAATACCCAAATATGTCCCACCACAGTTGTAGCATCCTCAGTGTCTTTTATTGTTTCTTTCTCAACTTTGTATGTCCCTATGGCTGCCAACAGAAACCAATCGCAAGGGTGAATTAATATAGCATCTCATCACTGCTGTGGGTGACCTGCCTTGAACTTGGTTTTTATTTGCCCATTAAATGTGTGTGTGTGTCTTTGTTTTCATGTTTAAAATAACGTTTCATCGCGCTCATTGGGAAACTCTTGCTGTTACCATGTTGTTGTGAATTAGATAAGCCTTTCGCTGCACATTTACGTCAGGAGTGTATCTCAAACGTAAAATGTGCAGTATTCAGTAGTGAGCACGAGAAACGTCATTTTAAACATAGAAATAACCAGAGAAACACATTTAGCACTCAAATACAAACCAAGTACAGCTCAGGACAGGTCACCCTCAGCAATGTCGATATGCTGTATTAATTTAGACTTGTAGGAGATTTAGGTTGGCAGCCATAGCGCAATATATTGTAAAGAAAGAAACAATAAAAGAAAGAAATTGTCCAGGTGCGAGTAAGACTCGTGCGATGAAGATTCCGTACAAACTTATAGGGTGACAATTACAGAAGAATATCAAATAAAATCGTCATAACTCCTGAACGATTAGCGTTAGGACGTTCAAACTCCACGGTTGGCCGCGTGGCATGATGGGGCTCAGTATACACAGTATGGTTTTGGTTTAGCGACGAAGGCCCCTTTATTTGGATGGGTTCGTCAATAAGCAAAATTGGCGTATTTTGGGGACTGAAAATTCGCCTTTCGCGATCGAGAAGTCTCTTCACCCTCAACGGTTGACAGTGTGGTGTGCAACGTCCAGTCACGGAATAATCGGTGCGATATTCCTTGATGGCGCGGTGATACCGAACGGTACGTGAAGATTTTGGAAGATGACTTCATCCCCATTATCCAATGTGACCCTGATTTCGACAACATGTGGTTCATGAGAGACGGAGCTCGACACCATTGAAGAGAAGAGTGTTCGATGTCCTTGGAGGAGCACTCTGGGGACCGTATTCTGGCTCTGGTGTACCCAGAAGCCACTGGCATGGGTCTCGATTGGCCGCCGTATTCTCCTGATCCGAACACACGCGACTCCTTTTTATGGATCTATATTAAAGACAAGGTGTACAAAAATAACTAGAAAACCATTGCTGAGCCGATAACAGACATTCAGGAGGTCATCGAGAGCATCGATGTTCCGACACTTCAGCGAGTGAAGCATAATTTCGCTATTCGTCTGCGCCACATCGTCGCCAATGACGGCAGGCATATAGAACATGTCATAACCTAAATCCGAATATCTGTAGTGACGTTTACATGTTGAATAAAGTGTGTGCACGCCGTAATTTGTAACTAATTTACGTCTTTTTTAGGTAGTTCAATAATTGTCAGCCTGTAGTTATTTGTTTTGGCAGTTCATTCTCACCGGGAATCGAAAATCTCGAAGATTTTTGCGTGTTATTGACATTGATAGGGGCAAAATATCGGTGCCGGGAATTTAAAGACTTCGAGGATATTTTAGTTTTACGTTTGAAGTCGGCTAACAAATGACAAAAGGAATATTTTTGTGTGTGATATAACATAAAATTAAGTTTTTCGGATTCTATCCTTCGTTTATACTGTGAAAGCTTGGTTCCTGCCAAATTTCGTGATTGTAGGTCAACGGGAAGTACGCTATAGGCTTTAATGAGTAAATATGCGAGCATCAAAATATCTGACATAAAATGCCGTATCTTCTGATTGCACTAACTTGGAAGCTTAACTTATTTTACGCCACCAAGAGACTTCAGACCTGGGTATGCAATTTGAACTTGATGCGTCCATCCGTTCCTGACAAAATAAGGTCTTAACAGACGGACAGATAGACAACAAAGTTATCTTATAAGGATTCCGTTTTTGCCGATTGGGGTATGGAAGCACAAAAAACAGCTGAGGATGACATAACTGTGGTGAAACATGTGTGGGCATTAAATAAAAGAAAAACTTTGTTCTCGCAAGAAAGCTGACTTTCTGTAACTCACTGTTTTCTGCAAGCACGTGAGCAGAACTTAAAACCTCATTTGATAATTAAGAAAGGAAATACCATATTAATGCAAGTAAACGAATTATGGTGCTCACGAAGCACAACAGATCGTAGTGGAAGCATACTGAATATTAAAAGAACTACTGAAATGACTAAAGAAGGTTAAAAAATCTGAGTAATTTGTCAACAAACAATCACTTTAATATAGGAACAAGAGAGAAATTCACCACGACATTTGGAGAACTTTGAGCTACGGTTGTGAAGCATGGACTCTCAGCAAACAAGAAAAGAGAAAAAAAAATTAGAACCACTAGAGACGTAGATATGAAGAACGGCCACAATAACATCCTGGGCTGAAAGAAAATTTAACAAACAAATACTAACAGAAATTAAAGTGGAAAATACATTAACATGATACAGAGAAGAAGAACTAAATTAACTGTACACCTAATTCGATATTACAGCTTCATAAGAAGGATTTTGGAAGGTAAAAGGAAATTGAGAGGCAAGCTCGGAACATTCATATTACAAAGCGTTATCAGTGTAATAAACTACAGAACGAACAACCAGGGGTGCAATTGGCGTGGGACAGAGAGGAATGGCTGCTTCAATAAAGCATTCCCTTTGATGCATGATGATGATGATGATGATGATGATGATGGACGACAACGACGACGACGACCAGGACCACGAAGATTCCCTAAACCGGCAAAGCCAAATGACGGAATGATTCCTTTGGAAAGGTCACTCCCAATTTACATCGTTTTATCGGATCCATGCCTCGCAAACCAACACACAGTTTAATTGGTTGGCATATTCGTCAGACAACTCTGGTAGAGTTGTTGTTGTTGTCGTTATGCTCTTCAGTCCGAAGACTGGTATTATGGGGCTCTCCAGGCTTGTCTATCTTCGGGGAGCCTCTTCATCTCTGCATAACTACTGCAACCTTCATTTATTTGAACCTGCATACTGTAGTGAAGTCTCTCAATAGTTTATATTCACCGTTTCACTTCTGTACAAGGCTGCAAACCAGACAAAAACCATAGGAAGAGACTCCCTAACACTTAAATTTGTAATCGATGTTACTAAATTTCTTTTCTTCACAAACACTACGCTTGCTATTACCAGCCTGTAATTTATGTCCTCTTTCCTTTCGCCATCGTCAGTTGCTTTGAAGCACAAGAAGCAAAGCTCATATTCTATTTTTAGTGTCTCAGTAATAGGATTTCTGCAGCATGGCCTGGTTTAATTCGACTAATTCACAATACTTGTTCAATTTTTGTTGATGTTCATCTCATACTCTCTTTTCAAGACAGTATCCATTTTGTTCAATTGCTCCAAAACCCTTTGCCGTCTCTGACATAATATCTCATCGGCAGACTTCAGGGTCATTATTGCCTCTCCTCAATTTCCTTTACTGCTAGTTCAATTTTCAGATTGAACTGCACCGGGGATAGGCTACAACCTGTGTCATTCTTTTAGTGGCCATCATCTTCAGACACCTGTGGCTGCGATCTAAGGCTTTATTTCTAATGCTATACATACTTTCGGAACCAATTTCACAAAGTTCATTTTCAACTGGCGCCGTGATGAAATAATGGTATCCCGAAGCTATTTATGCTTGGTAGCCGCATCTCGAAATAACAAGTACGTTCTGCAGTCTCAGAGAAAGCGTACGACCAGTATCGCCAGAGCGTGCAAGAAAACAACACCGACCAGCTTCAACATATTGTAGATAGTGTCATGAGGAGCATACTGCGGAAATGAACCCAAGACCGAAAACGTTGCTTTGCGATGCAATCAAAGCGGTCAACGCCTGAAGCATGGCGTTACGCAACTCCTATGGCATGGACGTCAATTCTTAGGCTGACTGATCGCGGATAGTGTAGTTCTCAGAGACGTTTATGCGTTCGACGCTAGCTAACAACCCACGTACTTGTCAGGACCAGTGCGAGAAGTTTGGTTGTGGTCCCTTGGCGTGTTACCTCACTTTCTTTCCGCCGCTGAAACGTCCTAGTGATAGGATTTGGCCCTTGGAAATACAGCGCTCTGTAGCGTCGTTGGATTAGGTTGCCGGGCGTGGATTTCTGTCCTCAATTGGTGCTCAAGACTTACTCGGAGGAGGTGGTCAGAATATTTTTATATATGTAAAGAGAAAGTGGTAGTAGTCAAGATGATGTTGAGGCAAAGGATGAATAAATAATATAACAAAAATAAAATCACGTTACGTTTATCTGTAGTTGCGAACTCTTCATACGACATATAGTATTGTTCTTTTGTTTATTCTTCAGGTTTTGCCGCAATATAATCTCGACAGCTTCCCCTTTTCGTCATATAAAAGGTCTGTCATAATTAAGAATGCGCTCTGAAAGTAATGCCTCCGGATTTATCATGTAAAAACTCTTAAAGCTTTTTAAATAAAGCAGCCATTATCATCATTTCAGGCCTTTACTCTTCATGTCTGCATGATTGATCCGCGCGGAGTGGCCGTGCGGTTTGAGGCGCCGTGTCACAGACTGCGCGGCCCCTATCACCGGAGGTTCGAGTCCTCTCTCGGGCATGGGTGTGTGTGTTGTTCTTAGCGTAAGTTATTTTAAGTAGTGTGTAAGTCTAGGGACCGATGACCTCAGCAGTTTGGTCCCTTAAGAATTCACACACATCTGAACATTTTTGTCTGCATGTTTGCAGCCGTCTGCCGCTAGAGAGCTCCGAATAAGAGCGTGTAAGATAGTGGTGTGTAACGTATGTTGGTGCGGCAAAAACAGAGTGCTGTAACCGAGTTTCGAGTTCGAAGAGTTCGTCCACATATGGAGCTCCCTCTCCTTCAGCATGACAATGCCACACCACACACGATTTCTGCGACATCTGAAACGATCGGACGCCTTGGATTGACTGTCATCGATCATCCTCCATACAGTGCCGACATAGCCTCATCCGTTTTTCATCTGTTTCCAGAATTTAAAGAATACCTTCGACGTCTTCGCTTTAATAGAGATGAAGCAGTGCAAGCAAAGGTGAGGTTGTGGCTACATCAACAAACTGTGGTGTGCGTACTGTAAGAGCTTCGGTACACATACCATCAGATTATTTGACTTGTCGCTCTAACGAAGTAGGCGAGTGTCAGCAATATGTCTCGTGGTCTTATCGTGGCGTGTTTATCTTCTGCTGTTAGGTCAGACGATAGAAATGCCACTTGCACGCTTAGAGTAGCAGACTGACGGTGACCAACTTTAAACAGAACTTGATTGATTTTCACACACATTTATTAAAATAATAACAAGCATAAACCATACGTAACTTGATTCTGGATGCTATTTACAATTGACAATCTGAAGTTCCTTTGGTCTTGGCACGTTAATCTTATTCTCACATGTCTCTGATGCTTGACAAAGTGTCTATACATTTATCTTCATGGCTATGTACAGGAATATGGTAATCTTATTAGGCGCAGACTGAAACTTGACTATAGATTGGTACAGACTAATGCAGACTCGTACAGACTGGTGCAGACAAATGCAGACTGACTGATCAGAGGTCTGTACACTTGTTATAATACCTCGCGCGTTCAGGTATCACTGCGCGAGGGTGATCCACGAGGAGAAAAGATTCTACGTTAGCAACAATCTCATTGGCTGCGTTACATATTAATCCGTGGATTGGTGGAAGCAGAATTTGGTCCGTGTCTAAGGCAGCGCCATCTCGTAGTGCGGAGACGGACGAGTGCTGCGCCTGAGCTGTTGTGCTTAGCAGGGCGCGCTCTAGTGGGAAAGCTGTGTACGCTCTGACTACGCGGAACAACACAAACATTCTACAGTGACGCCATCAACAAGCTGGCCTCTCGTTGGGAGAAATGTGCTCATCACAAGGGTGCCAAAGTTGAGAAACAAATATGTAGACATGAAGGATAAAGATGTAGAATGTTAATAACGTTTGTTTTATTTACAAAGTCTTAAGTGTTTCCATACATAAAATTCGGAGGTATTACTTTTCGCCGGCCGGAGTGGGCGAGCGGTTCTAGGTGCTAGTCTGGAACCGCGTGACGGCTACGGTCGAAGGTTCGAATCCTGCTGCGGGCATGGATGTGTGCCATGTCCTTAGGTTAGTTAGGTTTAAGTAGTTCTAAGTTCTAGGGGACTGATGACCTCAGAAGTTAAGACCCATAGTGCTCAGAGCCATTACTCTTTGCCACCGCCCTCGTAATAGCGAAAACTAACATGGATGAAAATATAATATCTCAAGAAAAAACTTCCAGTCAACATGGATCTATGGGAGATCAGTTTGTGAGGTATCTGCGAATGGGTAGTTGAGAACCTCCACTGACTCGGTATGAATTATTGACCTAGTGAGCAGAAATTTACTTGAAACGTAAATTCTTCCAATAAGTCTCCATCTATCTGGCCTCAAAGGTCACCCGTTGTCTACCTAAGCACGAAATATATTACTGTCTTAGCTCCTTACATGAGACAATTTTTTTTTGTTCTCTTGTGGTGTTACAGCCCGTCTGCCCACCGCTTCCGTCGGCAAATGACGCTCAATGAAGCGACGGCATGCCGTGTGGCCTTGGAAGCATGTGAATCGATCCTCCTTGCAGGTACGTATCAAACAGCCAATTTAAACACCATTAATCGAAGCCAATGGTGGTGATTTAGGTGACCAGAAAGAACAGTACAACAGTCATAGCAATGAAAGTGGCCCCGATTCGACTCCTCAATTTCCGTTTTTTCTAAATTGGAGAATTATAAGGCAACAGAAAACGGATGATAAGCACTGAAATCACGAGGAAAGAGTGCAGCAGAGTTAAATGTGAAGTTCACACGGTATCTTCAGTCAAGAATGTAATCAATGAAGCCCCTATAAGGTCGATACGAGTGAAAGAGAGGAAAGCTACCAATGTGGAACAACAGCGGTCTATGAGGCGCTCTGTGATGGTCGTGGATGCCACTTGTAACTGCGACAAGACACCGACAAAAGTGAGGCTGAGTCACCCTGATGAGATGGACGTGGAAGCCATATGTTGACTGCTACAGGGCACTGAGAAAAGTGGGGCCAGCCGTGATGGACATGGACGCTACATATTGACAGTTACAGGAGAGCGAGAAAAGTGACGTTGAGTGACCCTGAAGTAATGGATGTGGATAATAAATGTTGACTCCCAAACTCCCATGGGACGCTGAGAAAAGTGAAGCAGACTGACCCTGCAGTGATGGATGTGGATGTTACATGTTGACTTCCAAACTCCCACGGGACAACGACAAAAGTGAAGCAGAGTGACCCTGCAGTGATGGATGTGGATGTTACATGTTGACTCCCAAACTCCCATGGGACACCAACAAAAGTGAAGCAGTGTGACACTGCTGTGAGGGATGTACATGTTACATGTTGACTCCCAAACTCCCACGGGACACCGACTAAAGTGAAGCAGAGTGAGACTGCTGTGAGGGATGTAGATGTTAAGTTTTGACTACTACAGGACAGAGACAAAAGTGAGGCTGAGTACCCTGCTGTGATGGGTGTGGACACTACATGTTGACTGCTACAGCACGCAGCCGAAAGTGAGGCTGAGTTATCCTGCTGTGATGTACGTGGAGGCTACATGTTGACTGCCACAGGATGCCGAGGAAAGTGAGGCAAAGTGACACTGCTGGATTCCGCTCCCCTTCTTCGAGCTTATCAGTGGGAGTGCTCTATGGTTCGCTTTTGAGGTGGCTCGACACAGAATAAATTCAGAAAAAAAAGTCTTAAAATGTGTGTGAAATATTATGGGACTTGACTGCTAAGGTCATCAGTCCCTAAGCTTACACACTACTTAACCTAAATTATCCTAAGGACAAACACACACACCCATGCCCGAGGGAGCACTCGAACCTCCGACGGGACCAGCCGCAAATAAATTCAGAGGACTGAGGTATGAGATCTTGGGAGACAACATACAAGCTCTGCTTGAGCTATCAAAAAATGTTTCAAATGATTCTGAGCACTATGGGATTTAACATCTGAGGTCATCAGTCCCCTAGACTTAGAACTACTTAAACTTAACTAACCTAAGGACAGCACACACACCCATGCCCGAGGCAGGATTCGAACCTGCGACCGCTTGAGCTATCCCTCTAGCGCTATAGATAGTGTCGTTGTATCTGGGCTGCTTCTGTATTGGCAGCTCTGTGTAGCGCTTTGCATTGGATCTTTGACTGCACTTTCTTTGTAAGAGGCTCTGTGGCTGGTTGGACTCGTTGTTGGAAGTTAGTCGCCAGCAGTGATGGAAGTAGTGTTGGACAATTTTTAGGTGAACAGCCAGCAGTGACGGATGTTAAATGTGAGAAGTTAGCATTGATGGAGGGTAGAGGTCTGAAGTGTTAGCGTAGTATCTGACTTGGAGACTGAAAATTATCCATGATTATATATCTTTGTACTGGATGTCAATGACGATTTAGATTCGTGTTTGAACTGGATGTCACATTATTAAGGTAAAAAATACATTATTTTGTTTGCAACAAAATCTTCCCTCTGCTAACCACATGCCTATTAGTAGTTAGAGCCTTAGGAAGTCAGAATCTTTTATTTAGTTGGCAGTACTGACGCTCGCTGCGTTGCAGTAAATCGTGTAATGAAGATTTTTGTGAGGTAAGTGCTTAATGATATGTATAGGTTATTGTTAACATTTCTTTTTAGTCAGGGCCATTCTTTTGAGTTAATTTGGTAGCACTCACATCGCCTTACCGTTGTATATTGAGAGTAATTAATGACTACGAAAAGTTTGAGTTCTGTTTGCCAGGGCAAATTCAGTGGGTCAGAGTTGTAAGGATAAAGACTAGCAAAGTGACATCTGCATTCAATTTCACTCAGCAGTTTAAGCGAATATTTTATTAAGAAGTTTCAGAGTATTATATGTCATCTTACATCAGCAGCAAAATGTGCAGGTGCCGCACTGTGTATCTACAACATTCCGCAACCACGGACCGCAGATTATATTTGAGCTCTTTTAGATGGGGAATTTATCAAAATCTATTTAAAATACACCTATATTTGTTCTAACTAGGACAGTGTTTCACAATGAAGTGTGAGGCGGCCTAACCACTGATTCCCAGTTACCTCGAAAACGACTCTTTTGTGGACTTATCTGGAATGTTCTTACTTCTATTACTGTATAAGACAACAGTTTCGTCATCTGTTATTTTACTAGATATTTGTTTCTTTTCTGTATTGTATTGAATTCGCTATTTACTGAAAACGCTTAAATATGAGGTGCCGTCAAATGAAAATCGAACACGCTTTAAGACATTTATCCCACTGAAAGACGAGACAATCATTACCCGTTTCGCATAACCCTGTTTGCCGCTGACGGATCCACAACCGCACCCGTTCTTGCTCTTCCTCATACGATTGAAACCGACGCCCAGGCAAGTCGCCAAAGATGTGAAAATCACAGAGTGTATGGAGGACGTAGCGTTCTTTTCCAAGTGAAAATCACACGGTGAAATATACAGGCTGTGTGGAGGATGTTGCGTTGTTTACCAACCAAATCGATCGAGGAACTCTATGAGCAGAGGGCCCTATAGTCGAATAAGAAGGTCCTCATGACCTTACTGAAACTTGTGTGGACAGCTGTGGATTTGTTTGGCGAGGAAGATGTGGGATGTTTCCACTGCTGGCTTTGCCTTTTGCCCTCGGGCTATCGGAATGCCGTCGGAGAGAATCATCCTGTTGCACAACAACGCCCGCCCCACACTGCCAATAGGAGGAAGGTTACGCTTCAACGATCTGGATGGGAAACACTGGAACATCCTCAGTAGAGTTCGAATCTTTCACCGTGTGTTTTTCACATCTTTGGACACCTGAAGAAAAACAGGCGCGGACCTCGCTTTCAGTCGGACGAGGAAGTGAAAGAATGGATGCAGTGTGGAGCCGTCAAGTGGCCAACAGCGTTTTCTACCAAACAGGAACTGATCGTCTCGTCTCCCAATGAGATAAATGTCTTAACGCGTTTGATGATTACTTTTAAATGGAACCATTCCGCGGTCCACTAGTGCAGGGTGTTCGGTTTTCAGTTTACTGCCCCTTATATATTACAAAATTTGAAGCGAATGTTTAATTACTGTTCTTTACAAGGTTCTGGAACTACACTACTGGCCATTAAAATTGCTAACCACGAAGATGACGTGCTATAGACGCGAAATTTAACCGACAGGAAGAAGATGCTGTGATATGCAAATGATTAACTTTTCAGAGCATTCACACAAGGTTGGCGCCGGCGGCAACACCTACAACGTACTGACATGAGGAAAGTTTTCAACCGATTTGTCATACACAAACAGCAGTTGACCGGCATTACCTGGTGAAACGTTGTTGTGACACCTCGTGTAAAGAGGAGAAATGCGTACCATCAGGTTTCCGACTTTGATAAAGGTTGGATTGTAGCCTATCGCGATTGCGGTTTATCGTACGCGAAATTGCTGCTCGCGTTGGTCGAGACCCAATCACTGTTAGCAGAATATGGAATCGGTGGGTGAAGGAGGGTAATACGGAACGCCTTGCTGGACCCCAACGGCCTCGTATCACTAGCAGTCGAGACGACAAGCATCTTATCCGCATGACTGTAACGGATCGTGCAGCCACGTCTTGATCCCTGAGTCAACAGATGGGGACATTTGCAAGACAAAAACCATATGCACGAACAGTTCGACGACGTTTGCAATCGCATGGACTATCAGCTCGGAGACCATGGCTGCGGTTACCCTTGACGCTGCATCACAGACAGGAGGGCCTGCGATGTTGTACTCAACGACGAACCTGGGTGCACGAATGGCAAAACGTCATTTTTTCGGATGAATCCAGGTTCTTCAAAATAGTTAAATTGGCTCTGAGCACTATGGGACTTAACATCTATGGTCATCAGTCCCCTAGAACTTAGAACTACTTAAACCTAACTAACCTAAGGACATCACACAACACCCAGTCATCACGAGGCAGAGAAAATCCCTGACCGCGCCGGCAATCGAACCCGGGAACTCGGGCGTGGGAAGCGAGAACGCTACCGCACGACCACGAGCTGCGGACAATCCAGGTTCTGTTTACAGCATCATGATGGTCGCATCCGTGTTTGGCGACATCGCGATGAACGCACATTGGGAGCGTGTATTCGTCATCGCCATACTGGCGTATCACCCGGCATGATGGTATGGGGCGCCATTGGTTACACATCTCGGTCACCTCTTGTTCGCATTGACGGCACTTTGAACAGTGGACGTTACATTTCAGATGTGTTACGACCCGTGGCTCTACCCTTCATTTGATCCCTGCGAAACACTATATTTCAGCAGGATAATGCACGACCGCATGTTGCAGGTCAAATGGCTCTGAGCACTATGGGACTTAACTACTGAGGTCATCAGTCCCCTAGAACTTAGAACTACTTAAACCTAACTAACCTAAGGACATCACACACATCCATGCCCGAGGCAGGATTCGAACCTGCAACCATAGTGGTCACGCGGTTCCAAACTGAAGCGCTTAGAACCGCACGGCCACACCGGCAGGCGTTGCAGGTCATATACGGGCCTTTCTGGATACAGAAAATGTTCGACTGCTGCCCTGGCCAGCACATTCTCAAGATCTCTCACCAATTGAAAACGTCAGGTCAATGGTGGCAACTGGCTCGTCACTATACGCCAGTCACTACTCTTTATGAACTGTGGTATCGTGTTGAAGGTGCATGGGCAACTGTACCTCTACACGCCATCCAAGCTCTGACAATGCCCAGGCGTATCAAGGCCGTTATTACGGCTAGACGTTGTTGTTCTGAGTACTGATTTCTCAGGATCTATGCACCCAAATTGCTTGAAAATGTAATCACATGTCAGTTCTAGTATAATATATTTTTCCAATGAATACCCGTTTATCATCTGCATTAGATTTCAGCAGTGTGGTGACGAGTTTGGAAGCAATAATAAATAAATAAAAAACAACCTGTAAACTACATTGTTAGAGTATGGGAAGTGGCAGTTTTGTGATACTGGCCCCAGATAACACTTTTCCTCAGTACACGTATAAAGGAGACTCTCTGGATGCCAAAGTTCATGAGAGAGAGAGAGAGAGAGAGAGAGAGAGAGAGAGAGAGAGAGAGAGCTGCGTGTCGAGCGCTGGTTGAAGCAGATGTGTGTACTTGTGTGGTGCCCTGATTTCGGAATGCAGTTGTTGTAAAATGAAATTTATTAAAGAAGGTAACATCCAGCCGTGTCCGCTGCCTTTGAAGTAAGTGGAATGTCTTGTTTAGGGAGCATTTTCAGGTTTGCTTTGTAGGTTTCCGTAACTCGCATTATTTGACTACTGCGGCACTGTTGTTACATTATCTTCTGCTTACATGGACTCAAGAAGAAATACATCAGTCTTTATCCGTTTTCATATTTAAATACTGAATGTAAATTTTGATCAAAGATTTAATTCTACGGTAGTTTGTAGTTTTTTTCAAAAGAATTAATCTGAAGAATTTTTCTGTTTCGTCTTCACACTGTAGTAAGAATGATTAATAATGTGGCCTTATTCACGCTTTCTTTATTTTCGCTGATCAGTATACAACTGAACAGTTTTCAAATTATTCGATATTCAGCCTCCACATCCCACTGGCAATAAAAGTTTTAAAACAGAGTGAATCTGAGTCGCATTGCAATTCACGAGATTCGATTCTTAAATGAGAATTAAGCTGGCGTGTAATACTATTGCACTGCACATGGAAAGCGCTATTTAAATAACTTTTTTTAGCTTGCAGTAATGGAATGCAGTTATAAGGCACAGCTTAATTATTCGCTGTCGCACAGGTAAGCCAAACTGATTATTAGGACCAGAGATGAAAATTGTTGATGCATTTAGGGTATAGTGATTGCCTATCCTGATTACATTCACATTCTTATGTTATTTAATTTAGTGCCTGTGTAAGTGTTTCGCATTAGAAATCTAACTAATGAGATTATTAATATGTGGCAAGTCAGATGAGTATTGTTCACAAAGTTTGCACACAACTGACGTAATAATGCCCGTGGGTGCCTTAAACCCAAAAGCTTCATATGTAGTAGGCATAATGGTTCCATACAAGCCACTAGTGAGCATAATGTCGCATTACATACATAGTCATCCCACGCCCGGGTTCCCGGGTTCGATTCCCGGCGGGGTCAGGGATTTTCTCTGCCTCGTGATGGCTGGGTGTTGTGTGCTGTCCTTAGGTTAGTTAGGTTTAAGTAGTTCTAAGTTCTAGGGGACTTATGACCACAGCAGTTGAGTCCCATAGTTCTCAGAGCCACATACATAGTCAGATTAAAGTTTTCAATGAAATGTAAAAAGTAAGAACTCTCTTTTGAAGAGTTTCACACAGATAGAAACCTAGAAAGTAGAAAATTTATGAGGCAGGTATTTACGGGGCTGGAAAGAACACATTCAAGGAGGACAGAACATAGAAAGCACAGAAAACTTACACTGAATAATTACTCTCTTCAGAAAACGTACAATACGAGTCCTCTGCTTCTTCTGCAACTGTTCAGTGCAAAGGGTGAGGTCATCAAGCTAATTTAGGTTGTCAAATCTCTATTTTATGATGACGACTGTTGAAAACTGACTTTTGTCAGAAACACGTTCATTGTGAGAAATTAAAGTTTATAACATAGGCACAGGTGTCTGTAGATGCTGCCATTTACTCATCGAACTACCCTAGCATGTACGTCGTCTGTAATCAAATGGTACAAATGGCTCTGAGCACTATGGGACTTAACTTCTGAGGTCATCACTCCCCTAGAACTTAGAACTACTTAAACCTAACTAACCTAAGGACATCACACACATCCATGCCCGAGGCAGGATTCGAACCTGCGACCAAAGCGGTCGCGCGGTTCCAGACTGTAGCGCCTAGAACCGCTCGGCCACCCCGGCCGGCTGTCTATAATCAATTTGCGTGTGGTGGAGGGGGGGGGGGGAGGGGGCGAGGGAGAGGAGGGTGGAGGAGGGGGCAATCCCAAATATTCCTTATTCTTTTCGTGAATCAGAAAGAAGTAAATGTATGGGCGTTTCCTGGCCTGTAATTCCGGTAACAAGTGGAGTATCGAGTTAGAGTGTAATGTCATTTCGCGTACCCTGCTCACCTGGTTGAACGGTGGCGCATCCGAAATCCGCACGGAGGACCGGGATTATATCACGAGGATTTCCACTCAAGGGAGCTGGAATGTGATTCAATCATTATTGTACTGCAGCGTGTCTGCGCAGCAGGTAGCCGTTCATTATTAGTACGTGGAAGCGAGCAGGAGTTGCCAAGATTGTTATGGGACTTCAAGGCGCCCTCCACGAGGGATGTAATTCCGCGACGTGCTCGACACGCTGGTCTGATTTCCAGTGTGGTTGGTTGACACTGAGCAACAAGCTCACGCGGACATTGTTTGCGTCGACCTTTCGCCGCGCACGTTTAGCGAAGGAATTTGTGTTTCAATTTATCTCATTGTATCGCGAGTTTCCACAACTACGGAAAGTGCGATCGAGGATAAAAACAATATAGCACTAGCTGTTATCGAAATGGTAGAGGTGTTGCGTCTTTTTCAGCCATATGCTACACTGGAAGAGGTTAAGAGGAATATCAATATTCTACCCACAATACAATCGGCGGTGTAATAAAATAAAAATCGAAGCTCTCCGGTTCTTTGACGGACGACATATATCTTTACGCACTGTGGTATTTTAATGAACTGCCATAGGAGGACCCGTTAGAAGAGAGTAAATTGTTGGATACTTGTGCCGGCCGGAGCGGTTCTAGGCGCTACAGTCTGGTGCCGCGCGACCGCTGCGGTCGCAGGTTCGAATCGTGCCACGAGCATGGATGTATGTGATGTCTTAGGTTAGTTAGGTTTAGGTAGTTCTAAGTTCTAGGGGAGTGATGACCTCAGAAGTTAAGTCGCATAGTGCTCAGAGCCATTTGAACCATTTTTGGATACTTGCGTCTTATTTTGCACTTTGACGGCGAAGCCACCCAGTTATCAAAAGTCTGGCTGTCCATTCGGGGAAAGTTGATGTACTCATCATGCCTTGGGTGTAGAATTTCCTTTAGCAGATTTCCATGGGTATATTTGTCTCTTTGTTTCAGTCACTCCCTGGACAGCGTCTTGTTTTCTTTTTCGTGTTTATACACAGCGCTAAAATCAATGCAAGGAATGCATTGTTTGCAGCGGTAATCATTCTAACTAGTGTCAAAATACAGGGATGTTATAATTAAAATTTCGCTACTTGAGAGGGTTCCGATGACAAGCGAATGACTGTAGGACAGGTGGAAACATTTGTAAGGACATGCGGATGGGAACTAACAAATACATTATTGAAGAAAAAGCTTTTTGATTTCTACACGACAGGGTAATACTTGTTAATTGCGTATCTAATTTACGTTCAAGGTTAGAAAGCTGCCCAGTGTGAAAACGAAAACCTGAAACACCGCTAGCGATAGCTCTACTGCTGAACGAAACAGCGATGGACCATGGAATGTCCAGCTGTCATGACCTGGCACGCACACTACACGACGATCGCAAATTGCGTCCAGCATTATCAGCCATTGGAATAGTAACTTCTTCAACAATTTGTGGCCCAGTTGGCGGGCGACCTTTACCAGGAGCAATTTCCAATTCCTCACTTCGAGCTTGCGAATCATATTCTTCTATTGTGGTGTGCAAAGAGACCTGTACATATTCCTTTAATGGATCCATTTGCGCGAAGAGCAGCAGTACTACTGCTGCTGTTTCAATAAAACAGCTGTACGATTAAAACCCTGCTCATCTCGTCCAGACCCACGATGCTTATCTGCAGCTGTAATGCACACTGATAACTGTGATTGAACCTGCCTCATGACCTAATGGCAAGTCATGGAACTAACAATAACAACTCAAGTACTGCAGCGCACAGTCTGAACATCATTCCTATTGAGTTTGGTACCAGTACGACAACACTACACTGGCTAAGGACCGAAAGTTTAACTATAGCTACTCTGTACTTCCCGATACAAAGAGCGTCTGCTTCAAAACTGAGATTAAATTGACAAACTTTTTTAGTATGTATACTGGCTTGTTTGACAACCCGTGGACAAAAAAGAACGAATTTTACAAGCAAATATGATCGTGTATGGGCTGCTTTACGGGAAGTTGTAAAAAAGAAGCGTTGCTGAAAACTGTGAAAAGGGCGGTTCTTACCAGAACCGTTGATATTTTCAAAAATATCGGGAATCCAATATATTGATATTTAAAAATATACTATAGTCGGCATCGATGTATTGAGATAAAGTATCGATAATTTGATTTATCGTCCAAAAAGTATCGACGTACCAGCCCATTAAAATATCGGCTTCACATTGTAAATATACTGTCGGCTTTAGAGCTGTATATTTAAGTTTTGATTTATTATTAGATATTCCGTACAACAACAAACTAGTAGCCTGCCTTTGAGCAAGAACTTAAAAGAATACCACGCACGCTCACGCTAGGCGATAACCACTTTGAACAATGGTAACTGCATGTAAGTGGCATAATAAAATGTGTCCGGTAGCTCCGTCGCTCGGTTTCGTCAAATATCGGATTTGTCTGGAACACTTCACGTCGACTTCCCTCTTTTTTTATTTTTCTTATTTCTGCCGACGCCAGCCACCTGGCAGCTGTAGTGTCAAAATTGCGTGGTGATGCTAAACATTGCAGTTTCTGCGCCCCCCCCCCCCCCCCCCCCCCCGCCACCACGCCCTTCCAGGGCAATAGGACTACTGCTTTTGCGCCACATATAATTGCTTCACACAGTCAAAGAGAAAGATTGGACGAGATGAATGCTCAAAAATTAGTGAGACTATCTTCTACTACAATTTCAAGATAACAGCTTCAAATTTGTGGCGAAAGCTGTGAAAAAAGTAATATAAATTAAAGTTTTGGCACTCGATATTGCCATTTTGGCACTCGGTATTGCCTTTTTGATATCGATATATCGGTATACGTCGGGAGAAAATGTAGCCTGTATATATCGATATTTCTCAGACAATATGCCGATATATCAACTTTTATCATCAGTTGAAGTTTTTACTCTTCAATCGAACACACCACTTCTTTGGACTAACAATTTTTGCCCCGCACTCCGTATTTTCCTAACGTGGCGTTCAGTGGCTACTCCCCTGCGGTCGGACAAAGTAACTATTGAGTGTCAGATACCTACAGAACGACGACGAAGTGATTTTCTTATGCAGCCAAAATGGTGACCCCTACAACCAACGTCTCCGCGCAAAGTCACGCATCATTGGAAACAATGTGTGGTATTGAAGGGCGAAAACGTGGAGGAGGACTAACATCAGCATCAAGTTTCATGATTGCAGACTGCTTTTCTTTTCCGAGGTGGTAATTAAAATTTTATTATTACCCCTACGGTGTACCTCGAACCGTAGAAGGTACAAGCCGGGCCCAGCAACAGAACGGGTTGGCAGGGCAGACGGAATTCTGCGAAAGCCACCAACTGGGGGGGCACCCTCTAGAGACAATGAGAACGGGAACGCAGTACAAGAATTAAAAGTGCACTCGTCCCGCGATTTATGCTAACCGGAGCTGGTGGCGTTCGGACGGGAGTCGCGGCCACATTCTGGGGCCCGGGCCGCACCGCCAGCCATTTGTATTTCGCTGCCGGCCGCAAATAAAACGCTGCACAGCAGAGCGCAGCGCAGCGCGGCGAGGCGAGGCGAGGCTTGATTTAAGGCCCCGCGCAGCAGATCAAACAAGAGTGAGGGGCAGCGGCCGCGGCCGCCGCGGCTTTCTTGTTGCCCGGTGACAGAAGTACAGCTCAGCTCGCCTGCGCCCGCCGAATACTAATGTCGGCGGAATTAACATCGACTACAATGGGCTGCCGGCCGGGCCCTCCGATTTTTAGCAGAACGACGTATGGCCCGGACCGGAGCAACCGAGAGCACTCGAGGCTCGGTCATCCTCCAGACGTCGCATACACCTGTAGTGTCTCCGCGCGCGTCAGCAGAGGTTCTCTCGCTCAAACAATGGCGAGGTATTCGGCCACTGTGGCCCTCATCTGCGTCTCGTGTCCCCGCATTCTGTCGCATTGGGGACAGGTCCTCGGTACCCAGCGGCGTACTCTCATGAGAATCAGGACCTGTGCATTGATGGGTAGGGACACGGAAAAAAACGGATATTCCTTGGTACTTTCATATCAATATCTTTTTACGCAATACTTTTCCACTCAAACGTTAACTCATGCGAGAGGCGCTCAATAAGTAACGCAACACATCCTTTTTCTCAGCCAGTTTCAGTTGAAATAATTCGAAATTTGTTGCGGGGCATCACGGAATATTCTCGCTTCAGCCCCTACAGTTTCATGACCTACCGATAGGTGGCGCCGCTATACGTGGCTTTCAAAATGGCGTCTGTAACGTAAATGCGTTCGAAGTAGATACTCACAGGACTTTGCAGAATGTCTACGCAGACCTCGCAGTGAACAAAAGCACGGCGAGTCGTTGGGCGAGACGTCTGTCATCACCGCAACAAGGTCGCGCATATCTGTTCGTTCTTCTGCGTGCCGGCCGGCTGCACACACCCTCAGAAAACTGAAGAAACGACTTCGGCGTATTCGTTGGCACAAAAACGCAAGCAAACTTCTCCTTCTCGATGACAACGCAAAGCCTCTGCATACCCGAGAGAAGCTCGGAAAACTTAATTTGGCGTCTTCCGACTTCCGCCTGTTTCGCCCAATGGATGCGCTCCGTGACGAGCAGCACGTGGATGATGGGAAGGTTATTGATGCGACAAGACGCGGGCTTACAGGCCACACCAGTAAGGTGGCATTGAACGGAGATTATGTTGGGAGATAGGGTTTTGTAGCCAAACGAGTGGAGAATAATACGGTGTATAGGAATCCTGAATAAAAATCAACTCGCTTTCAGGAAAAAAGTGTTGCATTACTTATTGAATGTCCCTCGTATCGGAGTTATATAGCAGGTATCGTATAGAACGATTGAAGTGATGATTTGTTACATTTTCTACATCTATACCCATACTCCGCAAGCCACCTGACGGTGTGTTGTGGAGGGTACCTTGAGTACCTCTATCGGTTCTTCCTTCTATTCCAGTCTCGTGTTGTTCGTGGAAAGAAAGATTGTCGGTATGCCTCTGTGTGGGCTCTAATCTCTTTGATTTTATCGTCATGGTCTCTTCGCGAGATATACGTAGGAGGGAGCAATATACTGCTTGACTCGTCGGTGGAGGTATGTTCTCGAAACTTCAACAAAAGCCCGTACCGAGGTACTGAGCGTCTCTCTTGCAGTCTTCCACTGGAGTTTATCTATCATCTCCGCAACGCTTTCGCGATTATTAAATGATCCTGTAACGAAGCGATCTGCTCTCCGTGGGATCTTCTCTCTCTCTTCTATCAACCCTATCTGGTATGGATCCCACACCGGTTAGCAGTATTCAAGCAGTGGGCGAACAAGTGTACCGTAACCTACTTCCTTTACCCTAAAATTTTGACCAAGTGACTCCATTCCAGCACTTTCAGCAACTGACAGCGCGAGCACCACCACCTCTCAACTTTAGATATACTACGGAATATTAAACTGTTGCTTAATGCTTTGAAGCCATTAGAACATGCCACCAAAGACACATCTTGAGCGGAATGTAACTACAAGCAAAATTGTCAGCTGACTAAAAGCAGATATAAATCGTTTAAGTTAACTTTACGACAGCATTCACAGGAGTGTAGATGTACTAAACAAGCAAATGGAACACATATTTAGAGAAACTAAACGTAATTATTCGGCTGCTACGTGTGCTTGCTTGACTCAAGGAAAAAAAGTACACTGTCTGAAAAAAAAAATGAAGCACTTAGACGAGACGACATGGTCGGATGTCTATGTACCTTCGTACGTGTACACACCATCGGCAGATAATATGTGAATGATTAGAGCTGCAATTGCCTGCGACAGGTAGAAATGTAGCAGCATGCATTAGTGTTGATCCTGTTTAGTTTTGTTATCAAGCCCTGTAGGGTATACAAGGGGCATGAACAACGTCAGATGTTGGGCGGCCACTGTGAATGGCCGGCCATTTGTGGCCGAGAGGTTTTAGGCGCTTCAGTCCGGGACCGCGCTGCTGCTTCGGTCTGAGGTTCGCATCCTACCTCGGGCATGGATGTTAATTAGTTCTAAGTCTAGGGGGCTGATGCCCTCAGATGTTAAGTCCCATAGTGCTTAGAGCTGTTTGAACCACTGTTTCTTCTTCTTCTGTGTCCGGATGCACCAATTATATCTTCCCTTCCCAGTAGTTAGCAACGTAGATTGCTTTGTCATTGACTTTCAAAATATCATCTTTAGTGTATGTTATAGACATATCTGGGCAGATCAGTAGGTGGTGCAAGTCCTGTATTGCTCCGCATTCACACCTATCGCTATCACTGTAACCCCATTTAAACAGGTTCGATTTGCACCCAGTTACTCCAGTGCGCAGCCGGTTTAATGACCTCCAAGTTGTAAAAGGTAGTTGAAATCCTGCAGATCCCTCCTCAAGTAGTTCCATTGTGGAGTGTGGCACCATTTCTTCCCAAAGAGATAGCCGCCTTGCGACGGGCTTGGTGGCGAGCTCTTCAGTAGTTTGAATGAAACTCCTGCGGGATTTCAGCCGGACACGTTGTTTTCGGTGCATATGCATCGGGTGTCGAGGATCATTCTTTTGTTTTGATCTTTCGATCTCGGCGGCTACTTGTCTGCGAATAGTGGGTGGTGCTATGCCTATGATGGGGTAAATGATGTCTGTGGGAGTTGGTTTGAGGCATCCTGTGGCAATACGTACAGTTTCGTTTACGGCGGCGTCAATTTGCTTAGTGTGAGCAGAGTTCCTCCAAACTGGCGCCGCATATTCCGCTGCTGAGATACTCAGCACCAGACCCGTGGTGCGCAAAACGTGTGGTTGAGCTCCCCACGATGAACCTGTTAGCTTCCGCAGTATGTTGTTCCTGGCACAGACCTTTTTTTTAGTGTTGTGACAGTGCTGCTTAAAAGTAAGTGCTCTGTCCAATGTTACTCCCAGGTATTTTGGGCTGTTTGTATGTTTCAGCTCTTCCCCTTGCCACATGACTCGGAGTTTCCGTTTGGCTTGTTTGTTCCTAAGATGGAAGGCGGATACTTGAGATTTAATAGGGTTTGGTTTGAGATTATTGCCGTCGTAATAGGTAGCAAGTTCTGTTAAGGCTCCTGTGCGATTCTCCTCCACTTGTTCAAAGGTTCTATCCTGCGTGGCCACTGCTGCATCATCAGCATATATGAACATTTGTGTCTGGTGGCTGATGGGAAGATCATTGGTATGGATGTTAAATAATATTGGAGCCAAGACACTACCCTGTGCAAGCCCATTTTTCTGTGTCCTCCATCGGCTGTTTTTAGATTGTAAGGTAACATAGTAGCGTCTGTTCTGTAGCACACATTGCACGAACATAGAAAGGGTGTAGTCCTTAGTGACGTTATACACTTTCTGGGTAAGCAACTTACGGTTAACTGTATCATATGCAGCACTGAGATCCAGGAATGCGACCCCAGTTACTTCTCCTCTCTGATAGCCGTCTTCGATGTACTGTGTGAGATTAAGGATTTGGCCACAGCATGATTTTCCTGGTCGAAATCCAGCTTGTTCGTTAATGAGGGCTTTGTCCACGTAATCACCTATGCGTTTGAGAAGCATTCGCTCCAGCACATTAAATAAATGACAAAGCAGTGAGACAGGCCGGAAATTTTTAGCTTCAGCTGGGTCTTTCCCTGGTTTTAGCAACGCAATAACCCGAGCTTTCCTCCACAGTTTAGGAATTTGCATTGTTGTAATACAGTTATTCATTAGCTGTAGGATCCATGCTTGTACTCCCGGTCCAAAATGTTTAATTTGCTCGGATCTCAGATCGTCGAGGCCAGCGGCCTTACTGTTTTTCAAATCGTTGATGGCATCTTGTAGCTCCTGAATGAAGAACGGGCGAGCTAGGAAGCTAATCTCCTCGTTCAATTTAATTTTACCATTCCTGATCTTCCTTTTAGTTTTTCCGTTCATGAGTAGTTGGTGAGCTATCTGATCAGGTGTAACTTCACTGTAATTTGGTTGTGCACCACTGTGAAGGATACGGAGATGCCATATACTCTTGTGAAACATAGTTATCAGCACCTGACAGTCTGAAAGGGGTCTCACTTTGTATCTCCATTTCGCCGGCTGGTCGAATCGTGCAATATCCGTATTTCTGGAGCTTTTGGATGTGACAGCGGCCTGATGCTGGACTGCATGGGAACGTCAGGGCCGACACACCCGTCAGCGTTCCGGTCGACGACGTCTGACAAGCATTAAGCGTGAACCACCGTACTTTGCACCAAGTACTTTTTAACACTTTTACATCTGTGACTGCCATCCGAGAACAAGTGATGGTAGCCTGTAACATTCCGTGTTGTCCTAGAACATTGGCTGGGGATTAGAAGCAAGCAGAACAGGGAATTACCGTCCTACGTGCAGGCTAACACCCAACGAAACGGCTGCGCTTGGGAACCATCGGGTATGACATTAGGTCACCGCTGGTAGTGATAAGGGAAGTATGACGGCACATGGATAGGCCACGGACATCCTGCGTTTTCATGTGTTTCTTCTCATGCGGCAGAATCGTGATGCAAATCTTAACATGACATTGTCCGCCTGCACATGGCTCATATCTATATGATCTGATGCGTGATGCTGAAGTACTCCCTGGCCAGCAAGAACCCTGTATCTGTCCCCAATAGAACATGTGTGGCACCAGCCCAGTCGCCAACCACATCGCTGTTTTTGATCATCGCAGAGCTTGTACTAGGACAATATCTACTATAATGTGTTTATCAACAACTACTCTTGCTACTACTACTGGAAACAGCAGCAGTGAACCAGATTGTGCTTGTTCTTGACTATTCGCTTGAAATGGCAAGCTGGTACAACTTTTGGAATCGTCATAAGCAAACAAAATAAAAAAGAGGCATCAGTCACCTCTTTCTGTGGGCTAATCTTTTAATAACAGTTAACCTAGTCCCTACCGCCCACTAGTGGGCGTAATTTCATATTTAAAGTTCTAAACTTCTTGAATTATCCGTAACGAAAATATAGTCTTTGCTTGATCGACGCAATTCAGTAGTTCTGCGGGATCTCATCATCAGTGGCTGTCTTCCTGCCTTCCGCTATAATTTTCTA
Source organism: Schistocerca cancellata (assembly GCF_023864275.1). Classification (NCBI taxonomy): domain Eukaryota; kingdom Metazoa; phylum Arthropoda; class Insecta; order Orthoptera; family Acrididae; genus Schistocerca; species Schistocerca cancellata. The sequence goes on along the minus strand of NC_064627.1, from coordinate 162,908,978 downwards.
GCGTTACGAATATCTACAATGTCTACAACCATTTCATCTGTGAAAAGGCTCATGGTACTTCCGACGGTGTTCACTAGGTCATTTATACATGGATGTTTGTTTTAACTTTGAACAACTAAACATTCCACAAAACAGAAAAAAAGAAAACAAACAAAAAACGAAAAACTGTTCCGGATCAAAACGTAATATTTTCAAGAAGGACATCCGTGTGTGCTAAAACCGGCCATCTCGTAACCCGCCCACCTCCCCATCGGGTTTTGTAGATTCGGGCTCTACACCAAAAATAGTTGAGGTTTAAAAAGGGAAAAGGGAAAAATAACCTTTTCCATTCGTGGTAGATGGTGCTGCAGACACACAAAAGTCAATTTTTTTACAATTTTCGCCATTAATAACGGACTCACTTGAGTCTTATTCACATTTTCGATAAATAATTATTGCTAGGAATTTAGGTTACTTTGTAAATTTGACTGTACAGTAAAACTTTTCCGTTTATACATTTTAAATCAGGCATATAAGCTACATTTAACGTAACGCAGTTTTCTGCTCCATTCTGGGTTGATTTCGATGAGTGTCCGTACTATGAGGACGCTTGACTTCGACTTTGGTGAGTCCCCTCCAACCTCACCATCAGGGTGACTGATTTCGGTGTGTTCTTCCGTCCAATCGCCGTAACTTTCGAGTCGATTATAGGGCCATCTACCTCGAATGGAAAAAATTGTTTCAGGTAAACCGTAGGTATCTTTGGCGTAGGATACGAATCTGCCATAAAAGTGGGGGAGTTCCCACTGGAAAATAAAAAGTTAACCCTCTATAGAGGAGTTAGAGTGTTGCCAGTTTTAGCAGGGACAGATGTTCCCTTTGAAAATATTAATTTCTCACCTTTAATTTTTCGAGGTATTTAGTTGTTTAAAAGTAAAATAAATGAAAACTAATGCTGACGTAATGCCCGAAGTTACTTTTACCTTTGGAGATTTCTCCATTAACTATAACATACTATGTCCTGTTTGCTAGGAACTTTTCAGTCCAGTCACTCCGCTGGTCTTAGACACAGTTTGAGAAACTGCACGAAATTAGATTAAAAATTCGTGAAACAGTGCCAAGCACGATCCATCAACCGAAGGGTGCACTCAGATTAGTTCATTTAGGAAATAATACGTGTTTTTCTTCTGTTGTAACCGAAACAAGCGTTGTAAGACATTGTTCTTGCGACAAACACTGAGACACTGCGGTGAATGTTACCCATACCTTCTACCAGAACACCACACGGGAGATCACAAGGTTTGAAGGTATGTAAATAATTAGCTTCAGTAACATTATAAGTGGCAAAAATGATTCGTGAAGCAGAAGTCGTGGCAGGGGTAGGGGATGTGGGGGTGGGTGTGGGGGTGGGTGTGGGGGTTACATGTCTACTACATCTAAAACACTAATCTGCAATTCCTTAAGTGGCTGGCAGAATATTTATCAAAACGCTTTTACATTATTTATGTACCATTCCACGCTGTATTGCAACAGAACAACTTATTGCCGAGTTCAAGACAGCGTGTAATGTGATTATACGAGGGCTGAAACTTTAATAGTGGCAACTATTTATTTACAGCTCGTACAAAATGGATACGTGTTTCAAAGTTTCCCTGACCTTTAAAGTAGTCACCAGCATTGTGTATAACCCGTTGCCAGGGATGTGGAAGTCGTAGGATACTCTTAGCAGTGGCAGTTGTGCTGACAGTTCGAGCGGCGAGGTCTATTGCCCGACGAATTTGTAGCATTTCTGAAGCGAATGCCGTGAAGTGTTTCCTTCGGTTTAGAAATCTAGTTGAACTTACGAGTCTTAAGTCAGGGGAGTGCAGTAGGTGGTATAGCACTTAGCAGCCCCATCAGTCAAACAAATCAGTAACAGCTTGCACTGTACATGCTTGAGCATTGTCCTGCAAAATGATGGTCAGGTCCTGCAGAAAGTGTCATAACTGCAGTCTCTAAGCTGGCCGTAGGCTGTGATCCAAAAATGAACAGCACAGAGACGGAAGTGATCACACTTTCTGCAGGACCTGACCATCATTTTGCAGGACAATGCTCAAGCAAGTACAGTGCAAGCTGTTACTGATTTGTTTGACTGATGGGGCTGCTAAATGCTATACCACCTACTGCACTCCCCTAAGACTCGTAAGTTCAACTCGATTTCTAAACCGAAGGAAACACTTCACGGCATTCGCTTCAGAAATGCTACAAATTCGTCGGGCAATAGACTGCGCCGCTCGAACTGTCAGCACAACTGCCACTGCTAAGAGTATCCTACGACTTCCACATCCCTGACAACGGGGTATACACAATGCTGGTGACTACTTTAAAGGTCAGTGAAACTTTGAGACACTATCTATTTTGTACTAGCTGTAAATAAATAGTTGCCACTATTAAAGTTCCAATCCTCGTACAAGGATAAGATATAATAGACGATTTTACAATCTGTGCTATGTTTCTGAAACTAAGTGTGCCTGCATTCTTCTTCCCCGAACGATCACGTTATTTCTGTGACAACAAACAGCACCGCATTCTCCGATCAGCTCTAAACACTAGTCGGGTGGGTTATTTTACACTCTGAAATCAACGTCCCGCCGACACGTGGCTCAAATCGGTGACCTTTCACAGTGCGGCATCTCGCGTTACCGATCTCGGCTAGCTGCCTGCGCCTGAGCTTCACAAACACCACAGACAAATCAATGCAATAACACAGGGAATCGAATACCGATCCTCGACCACGTGAAAATATCCTTTGTACTTTGAACCTTTGTCATGTCCATCGGAACCAAATACCTATACTGAGGCAATACAGCTTTAAGCAGATTTGGATGCAGGATTCCTGGAACAGTGAGCGTGGTTTGTAAAAGGAACACCACCGCAGTTTTAATAACTGTTCCAGTGGTGAGGTAACAAGCTACCTCAACCGCAACATTCCTGTCTGACGGTATTTTTATACAGTGAGGCACTGCCGACAGCTTTTATGAAATTACATTGCGAAAACGCAAGTCACACAAACGAACAATAACCGCACACACTATTCAGCTTACATACCGAAGTGACGCATATCACACACACAGCAGACACACGGAAAATATTAAATAGAACGAGATAATTGAAACTGTCATCAATCCAAGAACTGATATGATCACCACAATGCTTTACTGGGCATGGCCCTGTTGTAGGCAGATCTACAGTTCAGCGTGAAGTCCGAACCACAGTAGAACTCCTTATTTTTCAAGTCAGGTGAAAGAAGTGGTAAGTGACACACAAAAATCCTAGGGCTGGCCGGAGACCGAACGCAATACCTCTGGATCCATAGTCTGGGACTTCCATTGAACTACCCAGTTTGTTTCTTTTGTTTTAAGTAATAATTCTCTTGGAAAGTGAAAGAAATTGACAGGCATAAATTTTTAATCATTTATTTATTTTTCATAGTTAGTTTAGTACGCGCGTACACTGATTTACTAATTTTTCTGGAAAATTTTTTGTTCACCATTCCAATTCAAGTTCTTACATTAACAGTTGTTAGGGAGCTACGCAACCTTCCTTGTTGAATTTGACCTGGCCGCTTTCAGGCCTCTTCGTTTTGATGTCTCTTGCCGCGGTCGAACGCGCACTTTTGTGTATGGTGCGTGCGCTTGACTTCTTAGCCAGACTACCTTCGCGCCTTTAGTGTTGAACCGTTCGAAGTGGTGTGCGCTGACTTTATGGGATCGAGTGCCCGAATAACGGTGAGTTTTCTCAAGCAGGTTCGCTGCCTTCACTACTCCTTCTCACCATCAGCACTGTTATTTTATATCTAGCTACCGGTTTGTCTACAGTGGAAATCCAGCATTGACCTATCACTGGTTTCCACTATTTATCTTCCGAATTAGTTGATAGATTATACCTTTCAGTGAGTTATTTCTATTTGTTCTTGTATTTTAATTTGCCTTGATTTCCAGGGATGTCCTCCTGCGTTTTGTTGTCTTCATTAGTTCTTACAAATTAAATGAGAGTCCGATCGCTACGTGCAGCTTTTATTTTTGACATACCGCCTCTTTAGCGGTACAATTTTTACTTTAAATTGACAATGAATGTTGGGTCTCCCATAAACCTCAGTGTTGTTCATCGTATGACCCGAGACATATAAAATAGATTAGATATAATGGTTATCAGTTATATCGAGATGATCACCTGAAGATGTGGTTGTAATGACATGAAACCGGCCGTGGGCCCAATAAAAATGAATTTCAAACAGTTGAAGAGGATTTCTATTTTCCTAGATGCAGATTACCACATAGTGTGCCAATTAGCCCGTCAGGCAGATTACCATATTTTTCTGTCTGCAATATCCATTTTTGTCTGGCGTCACAACTTGTTGTATTCTGATGTATAGCGTTGCAGTTCTCAGTAGTCTTAAAAGTTTTTGCTGGTTTGTCGGGAAGCAAGTACGTTGGGTACTATCGGCACGTGCAAGTTAACACCGGAACGGAGTGGGATTGCGCCAACCCTTTAGAAGTTCTTCGCTGCTAGGCCAAGCACACGGACTACTATTATCCGTGCTTGTGCCACACACTAATACAACAGCCTACTAAAAATTTTGATAATTTAAAAACAATTGTTTTATTACTGAGATGGTTCAGAAACATGTGAGGGTAATTAATCCTGAGTCTGAACCTCCTTAGTTCACTAGATTTCACAAAAATCGATGTTGTAGACAAGTTTCATGTCCGCTGAAATCTGAATATACTTAGTTGAAATTTTAATAGCGTTGTATTGTATTGTAGTGAAGTTCCTGTAGAGTTACGTTGAGGATTTTGCAAGTTATAGACCGTTTACCGAAATTTCACATCCGGTGAGATCTGAAACTAGAGATGATATGGTAATAGGTCAGTATTTGTGCTTTAGCATAATATCTTCGTATTGAAGTTTCTACAGCGTTTTGTTCAATATTTTGAAAGTTGTTTAAAAACTGAAGATTTCATTCGAGAATGTATAACGCGTAACAGATTACCCACTCCTTAAAATCAAGTTATGGTCTAGATGTAATAGCACAATATTCTTGCTATAAAATGACTAAAACGACAAATGTACTCAATTTTAATTAAATTAAAGAATCATTTATGTGTTCAGCGATGGCAAAAGCGCACATCAGAAGACAATAGCTATTCGGAGTTCTATTTTAAAAATCGTGCTAGTTGTGTTCATTGGAGTACACGATCTACGCTTGACACCGTGATTTTTAAACATTCATCTACTGTAGGAGGTATCAGGAAGCAGGTATAATCCCAAATGGGAGAGTTATTAGAACTTTAATGCGGCGAGAAGGGTGCATTTCAAGCTGGCGGTCGGAAAGTGAATGTTTCCTTTGCCGTTTGCACACCGAGATCATATTAGCTGCCCCCAACAGAACATGGAACGACAGTAGACTGCAGTCGGTCAGCGAATGAGTGACAACGAGTTACATCCTCGTGGGATGCGGAGAAATTTTGGGTTATCGTGAGACTGTGACCATACTTGATTAGCGCTGTATAAAACTGAACATTGTTGTGAACTTTAGTCACTTACTTGCTTCGTCTGTTTCGGTTTAGCGAGCGTTTGTGTGCCGTTCGTATTCAAAAACTGCGTGGTCAGTTCAGCTTTCAACTTTCCAATTGTAGGTAAGCTGAACTAAACTTGTACTAGTTCGGCTGACGTTCGAGAGACAGAATTTGTATAACTGTGAATGGGAATTTGTTTCTCAACTCTTCTGTCTGCTGAAGAATGGAAACAATTTTTCTGAAATGTTAGTACTTTGTGGGTGTGATACAAAGGACATTTGAATATAGGAATTCTTTCTTGAAACTGGTCTTGGTAACTAATTTTTCACGATATCACCGCACCAAGAAAGAGGTTTTTTTCAGTTATGGAGAGCTGGAAAAGAGAACAAGTGGACTGATGACTAGAGGCAACTCTTTTGTGTTCAGGTTACCTATTTCAGTAGTTCACAGGCCCTTGTTGTGTGGTGGACAATAAATATTAGAATAGAACCGGATATACTAAAACGAAATCTGATCAACCGCCACGCTACACGTCCATTCCCAGATTTCGCGTGCGTGGTGACATCCGAATTGGTATAAAAGTTTATCCTCTTTATTACTGGGTTACGTAGCTGTTCGTGACTGTGGCGGTTTTCAGGAAGCTCGGCTTTGAACGTATTTTGCCGACATTGACGAGTGCTACATGTTCTCCTGGCTGATCTGCATTTATTTGAGTCAATATCTACTATTAATCCGATATTTTTAAAATGTGCTTTTGTGGACTGTATTTTACTTCTAAAATATTTCCACGGCATGCAAAATCCAATCGCTGATAGTAGTCTTTTGGCTATCGGCGCTGGTACTGGTAAACAAGACGCTATGTAATAAATTTTAGCCGGCCACTGTGGCCGAGCGGTTCTAAGCGCTTCAGTCTGGAACCGCGCGACCGCTACGGTCGCAGGTTCGAATCCTGCCTCGGGCATGGATGTGTGTGATGTCCTTAGGTTAGTTAGGTTTAAGTAGTTCTAAGTTCTAGGCGATTGATGACCCCAGATGTTAAGTCTCATAGTGCTCAGAGCCATTTGAGCCAATAAATTTTAGGTAAGACGAACTCTTTAATTTTGTCCATATTCCATTTCAAAACCCGCTACCAACACACACAAATGCTTTCAGAGTCAAACGCTTCAAAAGTCAGTTATGCACACCATACCCTAGAAACCACACAAGCTGTTAATAAGATAGAAAAAATTCGTAGTACTACATAATAAAACCAATGTTAAGACCCTAAATGTGTTAGAACAGTTCGAAATATACCTTCATAAAATCAAAAAGGCGGAATCTATGTTAAATGAACAGACAAATTTCGCTATCCATAGTTATTTTAGCAATTTTGCCCTACATCTCTTATCTTTGTTGCAATGAGTAAGCATTGTTGCTTGTCCAGTTGTAACCCTTTCCCTACGTTTTGGATTTGCTACAACCGTAACACATCCAAAACGTAGGGAAAGGATTACCGCCGGACAACTAATAATGGTTACTCACTGCAACAGAGTAACAGTAACTGTTGAGCAAATGTTTTTCGTGCGGTATCCGGTCTCGTGCCGACACAAATGTGCTCAGATCATCTGCAAATGCTCGACATATTATTCTCTTTCTTAATAAGATCAAGTCTTGCAGCGAGCCGCTAAGCATCCTGAGGGAAACTCTGGCGGAGTGTCCACGCTGTATCAAATGAGCCAGCTAGTTGCCCACTCATCATGATTTAGGACTGGGCTCCTTAAAATTACTCAAATAAGTTGGGAAAAGTTGATTCAGATTCTATATTTCCGTGTTGCATTTACTAGAAATCTTAGAGACCAGGTAGGAAGCATACGAATAATCAATAAACATTACAGAGCCCCTTGTTTTACAGATGTCCGTGATGGCTATTATGCCCCGGTAGTCAATCAGGGTTTCGGTTATACTGTGTGCAGGGACCGCACATATATGATAATCTGTCATGGTTTCAACACGTTCCTTAACCTTGTCGTTACTGCTCGAGTTAGTATTTTGTAGTCAGCATTAACAACATTATCGGCCTAAGGGATTCGATGTTTGTCGATACGTATTTCTTTCCTGCCAACACAATCAGCTCCTCGAGGAAGCTAACAGGAAGCTGTTACACATTACATACTTCTCTGAACGTGTAAACCAGCTCGTCTTTCAAAGTATTCCAATAACTGAGGTAAAATTCAACTAGCATGCCATCTGCTCCTGGTGACTTTCCTTTCGGGGTTCGCAGTAACTCTTTATATATTCGCACTTCTGTAAATTCTTTGTTGAGAGAGTTGTCTGCTTCTTTTAGCACATTGTCGACGTTATTCGGAAAAACTGATTGGAGGTTCTCGTCTACTTCTACTGCAGAACACAAATCACGGAAAGGGTGCAATAATCTGCTTTTTATATGAGCCTGTTGCTATCTTGTCGGCCGGCCGATGTGGCCGAGCGCTAGGCGCTACAGTCTGAAACCGCGCGACCGCTACGGTCGCAGGTTCGAATCCTGCCTCGGTCATGGATGTGTGTGGTGTCCTTAGGTCAGTTAGGTTTAAGTAGTTCTAAGTTCTAGGAGACTGATGACCTCAGACGTTAAGTCCCATAGTGCTCAGAGCCATTTGAACCATTTTTTTGCTGTCTTGTCCCGTTTACTACTTCGAGTTTCTACATTGCTTTGTGTTTAGTCTTTTTCGATGTTCGGATTAGTTGGTAGGGTGACGCGTTCTCCTCTTAGATAATACTGCCAATTATCGTCCTCATTTTCTGACCCCCTAGTTTTCTTCCCTGAACTGATAATTGTGTGTGCTTTAGTCTGCTTTGTCTGTGAGCTCTCAGTGGCTGTCTCTTACAGTTTCGTTCTCGGAGGCGGATGATATAAAATTACTCTGTACTTTTCTCCCGCTCACTTATGTTACAACTGTACTTTCGAAGCAACCCCCCGGTCTGAGGCGCTGCAGTCATGGACTGTGCGGCTGGTCCCGGCGGAGGTTCGAGTCCTCCCTCGGGCATGTGTGTGTGTGTGTGTGTGTGTGTGTGTGTGTGTGTGTGTGTGTTTGTCCTTAGGATAATTTAGATTAAGTAGTGTGTAAGCTTAGGGACTGATGACCTTAGCAGTTAAGTCCCATAAGATTTCACACACATTTGAACAGTTTGAAGCAACACCCTTAGTTTGAGTTTCGCATGATTCACCCATCGTTTGCTTCGGCAAACTGATTCTGGTAAAATACACACAATGGTCGGAAAAATTTACAGATCAGATCTCTGGTTTAGTGACGAAAACTAGTCTTGGGAGATGTAAATCTGGTCTGCTCTGTTCGCTGAATAACTAGTGACATAGTTGTACGTTAACGAGACTGTGTCTGTTGCCCCTCACATGTTAATCATATTTAAATTTTAGACCCTGTATTCGAGTTTCATACACCTGTTAACACATGGTCTCAGCTGGTTTTTTTTTTTTTTTTTTTTTTTTTTTAGAAGATCTAAAATAACCACCAAATGTGACTTGGATCCATATCGTTGGTGAAACAGATATAATTTCCTGCTTGAAAACTCGGCCCTCGGCTCTCTATGACTGATTTCAGACGGAGGAAACATATTGACAGAGATTGTACCTTCTACACTCCTGGAAATGGAAAAAAGAACACATTGACACCAGTGTGTCAGACCCACCATACTTGCTCCGGACACTGCGAGAGGGCTGTACAAGCAATGATCACACGCACGGCACAGCGGACACACCAGGAACCGCGGTGTTGGCCGTCGAATGGCGCTAGCTGCGCAGCATTTGTGCACCGCCGCCGTCAGTGTCAGCCAGTTTGCCGTGGCATACGGAGCTCCATCGCAGTCTTTAACACTGGTAGCATGCCGCGACAGCGTGGACGTGAACCGTATGTGCAGTTGACGGACTTTGAGCGAGGGCGTATAATGGGCATGCGGGAGGCCGGGTGGACGTACCGCCGAATTGCTCAACACGTGGGGCGTGAGGTCTCCACAGTACATCGATGTTGTCGCCAGTGGTCGGTGGAAGGTGCACGTGCCCGTCGACCTGGGACCGGACCGCAGCGACGCACGGATGCATGCCAAGACCGTAGGATCCTACGCAGTGCCGTAGGGGACCGCACCGCCACTTCCCAGCAAATTAGGGACACTGTTGCTCCTGGGGTATCGGCGAGGACCATTCGCAACCGTCTCCATGAAGCTGGGCTACGGTCCCGCACACCGTTAGGCCGTCTTCCGCTCACGCCCCAACATCGTGCAGCCCGCCTCCATTGGTGTCGCGACAGGCGTGAATGGAGGGACGAGTGGAGACGTGTCGTCTTCAGCGATGAGAGTCGCTTCTGCCTTGGTGCTAATGATGGTCGTATGCGTGTTTGGCGCCGTGCAGGTGAGCGCCACAATCAGGACTGCATACGACCGAGGCAGACAGGGCCAACACCCGGCATCATGGTGTGGGGAGCGATCTCCTACACTGGCCGTACACCACTGGTGATCGTCGAGGGGACACTGAATAGTGCACGGTACATCCAAACCGTCATCGAACCCATCGTTCTACCATTCCTAGACCGGCAAGGGAACTTGCTGTTCCAACAGGACAATGCACGTCCGGATGTATCCCGTGCCACCCAACGTGCTCTAGAAGGTGTAAGTCAACTACCCTGGCCAGCAAGATCTCCGGATCTGTCCCCCATTGAGCATGTTTGGGACTGGATGAAGCGTCGTCTCACGCGTTCTGCACGTCCAGCACGAATGCTGGTCCAACTGAGGCGCCAGGTGGAAATGGCATGGCAAGCCGTTCCACAGGACTACATCCAGCATCTCTACGATCGTCTCCATGGGAGAATAGCAGCCTGCATTGCTGCGAAAGGTGGATATGCACTGTACTAGTGCCGACATTGTGCATGCTCTGTTGCCTGTGTCTATGTGCCTGTGGTTCTGTCAGTGTGATCATGTGATGTATCTGCTCCCAGGAATGTGTCAATAAAGTTTCCCCTTCCTGGGACAATGAATTCACGGTGTTCTTATTTCAATTTCCAGGAGTGTATTTGTGCCGATATTCCTCAGAGGAGTCCCAGTTTCTGCCATTTGAATGCCATCTTTTGTTAATATCACTGTATCTGCACTTTCAGATCTGTTGAGAACTGCATTTTATAGCGAAATTTCATCTAGATTGTTAATTTAGACTTCCTGCAATAACGGTACACCGATTTCGGCCGCGTATAAAAATCATTGGAGAACGTTAGTTTTAGCTTAACGTTCTGTTGATATTCAAAGTACAAATTTTATAGTTTAGACTGATAATTAATGTCTCTTGTGGTTGTGAATTCTTTTCAGCTCTGGTGACTATAGACGTTGTTCCTGATCCCGGTAATAGGTAAGGATTTTGGACTGTGAGTAGGCTTCTTCTACCTTTTCCTGCGTTTTCGCTTGGTTCCACTTGACCTTACAACCCCAGCTTCTGTACTTTATTTCCGCCCTTACATTTGACTGCAAATAATTGTAGTGAGATCGCTTGTGAGGCAGACATGGGTATATCTTCAATCTCGCTTTCGCCTAGGACACTACTGGCAGTTGTTGAGGGCTCTTTATTTGCATCGTTTTGTCCCTCTTCGTTACCACTCGCAGAAATTCTTCCCTCAGACTTTTCAGTCGAAATTTCACTAAGCCTTTCTCGGAGTATCGTCCATCGCTTCACTCTGAACGACTTCCGTCGCACTAATTTTCGAGTTGTTTATTGTAAACTGTCCCACCGGGATTGCAATGCCTCTTTGAGGCATTGAGTCTAAGCAAAATGTATCATCGTAAACTAAGGAACAACCGTCTTCAGTCACAATGGTGATTTTATTTCAATGCACGATGCATTCCAGGCCCTGGCGGGCACATCTGCAGGTGCTTTGACAATCCACGTCATTTTATTTTCGCTTCAGATTTGGTTAATTCAGGTTCTGATAAAATGAGAATGGTATATTACAAAGAGCCAAATTGTGTACATAAGTTAACAAACTAAGTCAAATCGAAGAATAACTTACTATTACCTGGAGGGGATACATTGTTTTGAAGCACAGTGTGAATAAACATGTGTATGTACATTTACACACTTTCCATTCTACAGCACATTTGTAAACACAAATCAAACAATTTCAAATGTAAAGATGCTGAATTTCTACAGACACGCATGTGTTATTATTCCAAAGAACGTACAATGCTATTATATTATTAATTACACAGAGATATCCTGTATAAAACAAACATTTGTGAATATGTAAAATGTGACTGTATGTTATTAAATAGTTGCACTGTTAAATACACTAAAGCACCAAAGAAACTGGTATAGCCATGCTTATCCAAATTCAGAAATATGTAAACAGGCAGAATAAGGTGCTGTGGTTGGCAACGCCTATATAAGACAACAAGTGTCTGGCGCAGTTGTTACATCGGTTACTGATGCTATAATGGCACGTTATCAAGATTTAAATGAGTTTGAACGTGGTGTTATAATCGGCGCACGAGCGATGGGACTTTGCATCTCCGTTGTGGCAATGAAATGGGGATTTTCCCATACGACCGTTTCACGAATGTACCGTCAATATCAGGAATCGGGTAAAACATCAAATCTGCGACATCGCTGCGGTCGGTAAAAGATCGGGACTAACGATGACTGAACAGAATCGTTCGACGTGACAGAAGTGCAACCCTGCCGCAAATTGCTGCAGATTGTAATGCTGGGCCATCAACAAGTGTCAGCGTGCGAACCATTCAACGAAACATCATCCATATGAGCTTTCGGAGCTAAATTCCCACTTGTGTACCCTTGATGACTGCACGATACAAAGCTTTGCAACCTCGCCTGGGTCCGTCAACACCGACATTGGACTATTGATGACTGGAAACATGTTGCCTGGTCGAACGAGTCTCGTTTCAAATTGTATCGAACGGACGGACACGTACGGGTATGGAGACAACTTCATCAATCCACGGACGCTGGCGGAGGCTCTGTAATGGTGTGGGGTGTGTGCAATTGGACTGATACGGGTCCCCTGGTACGTCAAGATACGACTCCGACACGTGACGCGTACTTAAGCATCCTGTCTGATTATCTGCATCCATTTACGTCCATTGCGCATTCCGACGAACTCGGGCAATTCCAGCAGGTCCAGTTTCTTTGGCTCTTCAGTGTATACGTTTCTTTAACAAAAAATAAACCTTTAAAGTTACTGAAAAACTGTTTTAAATGTTTATTCATATTCAACTTTCCAAATTTCTGTGCGTCATACTAACGAGGAAGCGCATACAAATCACTAAGCTGCCCCACTTATTTCGTGAACTCATGTCTTCCATTTTGTGCAAAAAGAATAGTTGACCAGCAGCCGTAAAGAAAAATCATGATGGTATTCTTAATTAGACTGCTTTGATGGTGTAAATGTATATCGTGAAAGAGACGACTGTTCTGGTATATAAATATACTAGGTAACTCACTAAACGTGATTGTCGGGATGAAAACAGGACGAAATATTCGTATGAACATATATCCCAAAATACGCTAAGTTATATACCACAGGTTACGAGGGGTGTCATGTTCTCATCACAGGAGATTACCGAAGCGTTCAGCCGTTAGCAGCACTGATGAGCACCAACAGCTCATCACGTACCGAGGAAACTGATGACTGAACGGCTGTGCATGCGTTATGGGTAGTGAAAAAAGAAAAGCGAATTTCCCGCTAGGCCGTGGAGGCGTTAGGGGTGTCTATCGGCCACCGTGTCATCCCCTGCCTCGCGGCGTCATGCGAATGCGGTATGGAGGGGCATGTGGTCAGCACACGGCTCTCCTAGCCATTTTGCGAACTTCCCAGACAGTGGAGACGCTACTACTCGGTCAAGCAGCTCATCACTTTGGATCACGAGTCTGAGAGCATCCTATACCATTCTTCCCACCAAGGAAAAGTCCTTGACAATACCGTAAATCGAACTCGGGTCCTCTGTATGGCAGCCATCTACGCTGACCACTCAGCTGCGAATGCGAAATAGCATCAGTAAGCTTACCCATAACGTCTATAAAGCCAATCAGGAGGATTCAGGTATGAGTTTCATCGTTACATGACGAATGACGAGAGCCTGGAATTCATCCATATCTTCTGATGGCGCAACTCATCGAAAATTCCCTGTGATGGGTCCGCAGCTCGTGGTCGTGCGGTAGCGTTCTCGCTTCCCACGCCCGGGTTCCCGGGTTCGATTCCCGGCGGTTTCATGGATTTTCTCTGCCTCGTGATGACTGGGTGTTGTGTGATGTCCTTAGGTTAGTTAGGTTTAAGTAGTTCTAAGTTCTAGGGGACTGATGACCATAGATGTTGAGTCCCATAGTGCTCAGAGCCATTCCCTGTGATGGGAAGAATGTACGTCTTGTGTCCTGTAGCATATATCTCGATAACAGCGCACTGTAAGATTCCATTCACCTATTTCAGTGAATTAAATTACAGTGAACTCAGACCTTTAGGTGCTTACAGGCGTTGATAAACATCAACGGGGACCGTTGAAAATGTGTGCCCCGATCGGGACTCTAACCCGGGATCTCCTGCTTACATGGCAGACGCTCTATCCGTCTGAGCCACCAAGGAGACAGAGGATAGCGTGACTGCAGGGTCTTATCTCTGGCACGCTCACCGTGAGACCCACATTTCCAACTTACTGTCCACACACTACATTTGTTGTGCCCCTGCCCACTATACTCATTACTCGCGGCAGTCAATCTACCGATTCCTGTAAGAGTTCGGGCAATGTGAGTGTATCCACACTGAAGAAGATCATGGGCCGGTAAGCCTTACCTATGTGAAGATGGTATCAGGTCTTTCGGACATGTCCGAAAAAACAGATACCACCTTCATATTTCAGTGAAGGTTTCTCAGTTGTTGTCCTGATGTTGGTTTCAATAAGCATCATGTTTTTCTCGGGCAAGGGACCATTCATTGTTCGTTTCACTTGCGAAAGTATGGGGTGCCTCGAACACATCCAAAGCCGTTAATGGAAATGATTACAGGTGCCATCTGCGTGTTACATTCTCTGCAAGCCACCTTAGGTGTGTGGTGGAAGATACTTCTTGTATGAAAAATTCCGTTTGGATCGACTGCAGATTTGTGTAATATAAAAGAGCGACCAGAATGTTTCCGTCTAAGGGCGTTGCTGTAGCGTCCATGCAACGTAGCGTGACTCCGATGCGGGTATATAAGCATCGACACGCAGGCAAGGGATCAGTGTAGCGTTCGTGTCTTTCCGAAGTACGTGCTGTAAATGTGGAAACGTGAACTACGGCGACTGATTGCTTCCAAACAGGACCTACGCGCTACTATCATTTTCTTGGTTGCCGAGGGACAAACACCGGTGGACATCCATCTGAGAATAACGAATGCATATGAAGCATGATGTCTGTCGAAAAGCGCCGCTGTGGGATGATGCGCGACAAAGGTTGCTGCTGCTTCATTGTAACGCACGTCCCCATATCGCAAATTTGCAACGCAGAAGTTATGCATACTCGAGTGGGAGACACTTGAGCATCTTTCCTATAACACAGATCTCTACCTGTACGATTACTACATTCCGTTCCTTAAAAAAGGCTTTGAAGGGTCGACGATTCCTATCAGACAAGGATGTGCAGCAGGCAGTTACAGACTCGTTCATGAAGGAGAACACGGCGTCTTCACCTGGTACGTCAGTAAGACGATTGCCTTAACGCTCATAGCGATTTTACCTGGTTGGCATAGCGATTCTGAAATATACGGAACAGGAACGGAAACTTTTTAATCGCCCTTTATACTGTTTCATGTGACATGTTTTCAGTCTTTCTATCGCAGTACAAAAACTTAAAACGTTCGAAATGAAGTTCAGTGTCAAGTAAGGTAAATCATATGCCAAAGCAAGGTGTCACCTACTATTAAAAGGTACGTCTTATCATTTCGTCGGACTAGGCGGTGCAGACTTAAGAACATTGGACTTCTATTTGGAAGGAAGCTGTTTCAAATCCCCGTCTAGCTGTCCATATTTCAAGTTTTCAGTGCCTCAAATTCCGGGATGATTCGCTTGGAAAGGTCAGGGTAAAATTACAAGATGTCATTACATCATGTTGCAATAGGGGTACATGGTGCTGCCAGCAGTCCATCTAGACTCTGTGTAGGCAGTTACAAAGAATGGGGAACTATGGTGGAACGGCTCCTGACAGGCATCAGACTTATGTAGTCTCTGCTAAGTGATGTTTGACGTGGTGCAAAGAGCGACGACACTGGGCAGTGGATGACTGGAAACAAATGATTTGGACCGATAAGTCGCGTTACACCGTGTAACAATCCGATGGAAGCGACTGGACTGGCGAATGCCTGGCTCAAATGGCTCTGAGCACTATGGGGCTTAACATCTGAGGTCATCAGTCCCCTAGAACTTAGAACTACTTAAACCTAACTAACCTAAGGACATCACACACATCCATGCCCGAGGCAGGATTCGAACCTGCGACCGTAGCGGTGACGCGGTTCCAGACTGAAGCGCCTAGAACCGTCTGGCCACACCGGCCGGCGCGAATGCCTGGACAACGTTAGCTGCCATCGTTTGTAGTACCAAAAGTGAAGAATGGAGGAGGTGGTATTATGATACGGAGATATTTTTCGTGTTTAGAGTGTGGTCCACTTAAGAAAACACTAAATGCGGAAGGAAACAAACATTTTTACAGCATTCTGCGTGCAGCAGAACAGTTTGGAGTCGATAACTGTTTCAGCATGGCAATGCACTCTGTTTTAAATTAGCATCTGTGAGGCAATAACATTCCTGAATTGGAGTGGCCTGCCGAGAGTCCCTACCAGAAACCAGTGGATCAACTCTGAAATGCGTTAGAACGTCGACTCCGTTCCAGACCCCACTGTACAACTTCACCGCTTCCTCTAGTTTCGGCTCTTGACGAAGAATGGGCTACCATTCCTCCACATGAGTCTCTAGCACAGCTCAAGCCGTCATAAAGGCAAAAGCGAAGACGAAGGTGAAGGGCGGACAAACCCCATATTAATGTCCACTAATACGTGTCTGGATACTTCTCGTTAGATAATATTCTAGGACATGAGGGCGAAGGGACGTTTCATCCCGTTAATTTCCTAAAAATTTCTCCTCTCCGTTCTACCCCTGACCCGTATGTCTGACACAGGTATTCAGAAACACCCTGTAGAATGCAATCACTGAGCAACCAACAGGTACTGGCAACGTTATTACATCGACTCATATTATGAAAGTTCGCGCCGCGAGCGGCCTAGGAAACATCCGAAGGAACCTGGAACATAAAATAGTGCAGGGATTAGGAGAGCCGAGGCAGAAAATAAAACGGAAGACTCGGAGTTGATTAAATCCAGAAACCCGCCGGCCTAGTTGCTGAGCGCCCGTCCAAATTGCAAGGTAGTAGGGGCGCACGGCGGGCCGTAAACATCGCCGAGGTGACGTCAACAACCGATATGCGCCTCCTCCGTCTAAGGCGGTCGCAAACAGTCCGTGGAGCTCGTGGCAGGATGAGAATTTGAGGATGGGGTGAGCGAAGTTATGGAAGCGGGTCCTAGCGGACCGAGAAGGCGCGAGGCCGTCGTACGTACGACAGCAGCACTAGGGACACGGTGGTACACGCTATGAGACTACATAGAATGTCACGGTCGATTGTAAAAGTAACGAAAAACATAAAGGGTCTGATCAGGGTTGTTCGAGTATTTTATGGAAGGAACTCTATCTCGAGAGACGTCTTTCAGAGTATTTCGATCTGTTTCCTAGCCTATCAAGATCAGAGTTGCCGACATTTTGAACAGGTTTTGTACAGAAGAAAGGACTCACTGTAATCAGTCCCGGTGAAAATAGGGGCCGGCCGCGGTGGTCTAGCGGTTCTGGCGCTGCAGTCCGGAACCGCGGGATTGCTACGGTCGCAGGTTCGAATCCTGCCTCGGGCATGGGTGTGTGTGATGTCCTTAGGTTAGTTAGGTTTAAGTAGTTCTAAGTTCTAGGGGACTTATGACCTAAGATGTTGAGTCCCATAGTGCTCAGAGCCATTTGAACCATTTTTTTGAAAATAGGGGAGACCGGAGGTTCCACACCGTTGGCTCGGGTGCTACAAGGGGCCTGAACATCAAGCAAATGGCCCGTTTGAAACGTTTATTATACTATAAATATGGTCGCTAAAATTTAAGTCTTTTACAACATCAGACAGTGTGTGTTCTTGTGTCGAGTGTAGGTTGTAATGGAATTGGTTAGCGATACACTGTCACCGTTTAGTAAGCAAGACGATACATACTATAAATTCACAATGTCATTCAACAAGGATCAATTTGCATTTTCATTTCGTACAAGTAGTTCGCAGTTCAAATGACAGGAACAGAATATTTACGTGTGTTTTGGCAAAGATATGCATTTGACCAGAAACTGAATATGAATACTATTAAATTTATCATTTTTCAAAATACTTAATTATTTTCCATGTACGTAATTAATTTAGAAATTTTCTTACTCTGAAGTTTCAACTGAACTTATTGTCATTCATATACTCAGTTACAACTATCATATTAACTTAATACATTACCGTAAACTTCCTACTTTGTCAGCGTTATATTCTCTTTGCTGTAGATATTATCTCTGTCGTTCTTGACTCTCTCGCGGTTAGCAGGAAAATGTTTGTGTGTCGGAAATTCTGCATGTTACACTACTGGCCATTAAATTCGCTACACCACGAAGATGACGTGCTACAGACGCGAAAGTTAACCGACAGGAAGAAGATGCTGTGATATGCAAATGATAAGCTTTTCAGAGCATTCACACAAGGTTGGCGCCGATGGCGACACCTACAACGTGCTGACATGAGGAAAGTTTCCAACCGATTTATCATACACAAACAGCAGTTGACCGGCATTGCCTGGTGAAACGTTGTTGTGATGCCTCGTGTAAGGAGGAGAATTGCGTTCCATCACGTTTCCGACTTTGATAAAGGTCGGATTGTAGCCTATCGCGATTGCAGTTTATCGTATCGTGACATTGGTGTTCGCATTGGTGGAGATGCAATGACTGTTAGCAGGATATGGAATAGATGGGCTCAGGAGGCTGGATCCCAACGGCCTCGTATCACTAGCAGTCGAGATGACAGGCATCTTATCCGCATGGCTGTAACGGATCGTGCAGCCACGTCTCGATCCCTGAGTCAACAGATGGGGACATTTGCAAGACAACAACCATCTGCACTAACAGCACTTACAGCAGCATGGACTATCAGCTCGGAGAACATGGCTGCGGTTACCCTTCACGCTGCATCACAGACAGGAACGCCTGCGATGGTGTACTCAACGACGAACCTGGGTGCACGAATGGCAAAACGTAATTTTTTCGGATGAATCCAGGTTCTGTTTACAGCACCATGATGGTCGCATCATGATATCGCGACGAACGCACATTGGAAGCCTGTATTGGTCATCGCGATACTGGCGTATCACCCGTAGTGATGGTATTGGGTGCCAATTTGAACAGTGGACGTTACATTTCTGATGTGTAACGACCCGTGGCTCTACCCTTCATTCGATCCCTGCGAAACCCTACATTTCAGCAGGATAATGCGCGACCGCGTGTTGCAGGTTCTGTACGGGCCTTTCTGGATACAGAAAACGTTCGACTGCTGCCCTGTTCAGCACATTCTCCAGATCTGTCACCAATTGAAAACGTCTGGTCAATGGTGGCCGAGCAACTGGCTCGTCACAATACGCCAGTCACTACCTTTGATGAACTGTGATATCGTGTTGAAGGTGCATGTGCAGCTGTACCTATATACGCCATCCAAGCTCTGTTTGACTCAATGCCCAGACGTATCAAGGCCGTTATTACGGCCAGAGGTGGTTGTTCTGGGTACTGATTTCTCAGGATCTATGCACCCAAATTGCGTGAAAATGTAATCACATGTCAGTTCTAGTACAATATATTTGTCCAATGAATACCGGTTTAACATCCGCATTTCTTCTTGGTGTAGCAATTTTAATGACCAGTAGTGTACGTTGTTGCTTTGCGCTCTAGTTGGACCTTATGTACTTGGTCTAGTGATCTTATCAAGTATCATTTTAAAACCATGAAAAATCAAACACCTGCGACTTTTCAGTGTTACCTGTAAGATAAAATGAACTCTACAAATTATCTCACAAGGCAGGAAAAACTCATAGTCCGAGACTTACTGTGCCAAGAAGCCGCAATGGATTCTGTTAGAAAGATAAGTTATCATTTTGGGTCACCAATGTTCATAGTCAAATGTAAATATAAATCTTCACCTTAAAGTGCTTGGCCCTGCCCCTCAAGTAAACTGAAAAGGACCCTTGCAAACCACTTCACTAAGGAAAAGTGAGATTTGCCAAACAACATTTTAATAGCCAGTTTTGTTATTATTTAATAAAGACTTTGTTAGAACATGCTGTGTTACGTTTCTCGCGTAGTCTGTTCATACCGTAGGTGATAAATAACTCTCTCTAATGTATTGCGGAAGATTATACATTTGGGTGTTTAAATGTTCCTTATTGTTGTGTACTATTTGTATTTCGATTTCTTTTGACCAAATGTGATTACTTTTCGTGACGAATGTGTCAGATAGTTTATTTCCAATTGTGGATACTTAAGCACCAAATGACGAAAGACACTTTTCATTAAACTTTATATTTTGCATTGCTTCTGTCTGGTTTGTGGATGCAATTATTTATTGGAATGTAACCTTAATCGTCTGGGTAATCAGTCACTAAACCATAAATTTCTAATTTATGACGGGTTTTGGAGAGTTATCCACCACCTGATGGTGGACTAAAGGGCCAGAATAGCATCATTGATTAAAGAACAAACGTGTATTGACTGCTTCCGGTGTAATTATTTTTATGTTTTCAATAGAAGCCACTGAAATAGTCTAAGGAAGTGTGTATGTGTAACATTAGCTAAGTATTCTAAAATTATGAAAGTAAGAAGGGGAATGTAATTTATGGAATGATGTAGAGTGGATTGTCATCTACTTTTATGTCATATGGTATAAGCTGCTCAGAGGCTTACGCCATAGAAGTATCATTTTACATGCAAGGAAAGTTGAGCTGTATGTTGCTCTGTTAAACATTAGCAGCCTGATAGAAGATTTAAAAGTGTTATGAAGAATGTTTTTGTATGTCAATCTGGACATGGTTTCAGACCTCCCAGAAAACAAGTGCGGTGCAGTGCGGAGTGATGTTAATCATTTAGAAGACAGGTTCTAACAAAGGGTGTTTAACGTTGCTATTTAAACTCACAGATAGCTGTAGGTCTGTGCGGGAATAGACCGTTGAACAATGAGTCAGGTAACATAGTGGAACAAGCAACTCTCTGACTGCACTTCAGCTTCTAAATAGAATTCTTGAGTTGAAACTGAGTATCATTTTTCCAATTACCTGTGATGCTTAAAGAGTATTTTGTTTCCGGACATTAACTGTGACTGAACTATTATTTACCACATTGGAAAGAATGAAGAATATACTACGATCTACAGTGATACAAAACAGATTATCAGATTGAAGAGCACATTAGCCCGTCAGTCAAACTTTAATTATGTAACTAACACATTTGCCGAGAGAGATCCATAGTTATCGAAACACTAAGTCTACCAGCGTATTGCTACACATCAGGTAATGGGCTTCATAAGCGTCTCGCCTGGAGTATTTAAACATGAACAGCCTGATAGATTGAAAAGCGTTATGAGGAATGTTTTTGAATATCAACCTGGACGAGGTATCAACCCTCCCAGAAAATAATTTCTGCAAGCGGTGCAGTCTAGACTACTGTTAATCATCTCGAAGACGGTTTCCAACAATTTTCACGTAAAACTATAATAAAATTAGACTTAATTTTCAAAGCCCTATCTGATGTCATTAAGTAATGGTACTTCACTTCGCTAAAGAACTATAGCACGTATTTTTCTTTCAGTACGTCGGCAAATAAAAACACTATTTCATATACACTATCCAGTCACATTGAAACCACCTGTCAAAAGCCGAAAACCACGTATGTAGAGACGGTCGTAGTCTCCAAGGATACAGATGCAAACTAGTGTTCATAAAATAAAAAAAAGGTTCAAATGGCTCTGAGCACTATGCGACCTAACTTCTGAGGTCATCAGTCGCCTAGAACTTAGAACTAATTAAACCTAACTAACCTAAGGACATCACACACATCCATTCCCGAGGCAGGATTCGAACCTGCGACCGTAGCGGTCGCTCGGCTCCAGGCTGTAGCGCCTAGAACGGCACTGCCACACCGGTCGGCAGTTATCATCCACTGTGCCTTCTAGAATGAACGCCACGAAGATTTCCCCAGACCGTAACACTCCCTCGCCCAGTCTTGACACTTCCGACGATCGTTGCAGGGTGTTTGCCATCTGTCAGATAGAGCATAAAGCGAGATTCATCTGAAAAGGCCACCTATCGCCAGTTGCGGCAATGGCGTGCAAATTCCAGCCTTCGTCGCCGATGAACATCAGTCATCATGGGTGCATGAGAGAGGCGCCTGCTGTGGAGGCCCATACGCAGCAACGTTCAGGAGACACTGTTGGTAGCCACTCCATTCATCTGGATGTTGTGTTGATGAGCAGTTCCACGGCTTTTCGCGTGTACACATCTGCGCAGCCGTCATTCACCCCTGTCACCTATGACCCGTACTGCACCTCAGCTGCCTCTGCGCCGGGTTTACATAGCGCCATTTTGCCATGCACGGTGTACTTTAACCACGGCGCTATGCGAACAGTTCAGAACCTTGGCCGGTTAGGAAATGCTTCCACCCTTCGTCTGAAAGTCAATGATCATGCCCGTCTGGGCGTCAGATGAATCGCTCCGTTTGCAAATTACAACGACGACACAGCTTCCCGCCCCCCCCCCCCCCCCCACACCCTCCGACACGCTTTGTACTATATACCCTCCACTGAAGAATTCATTGTGGCCTTGAAAGAATTAGAAGGATAGTTTTCTAAACGTTTTGAGGTCACTGGCAATTTTACATCTCTCTTGGCGCTGCTTTCGAGACTATTTTCCATTTCAGTTGAAAGTGCCCCTGTGCATGTACAGAAATAACTCATTGATATTGAAGGTAATTCCTGTTTTAATCACATATCCTTTTACTTTAAAACTGTCTACGACAGGTCGAGTTTCCACATCTCGATAATGAAGTTGCAAAAGTGCTATAATATTTCGATAGGCATATTTGTGTGAAAGACGTTATTTGATTATGAAACTATGGATGTCACAGTTCCACGGCAACCTGAGCTCGAAAATCTGTGAAATTGTCTGTATGTGTCCGTTATGCTGACAGTCTGTACCAGTGTGTGTGTGTGTGTGTGTGTGTTGGGGTTTATGGGCGCTCAACATCGAGGTTATCAGCGCCCTAGTCTGTACCAGATAGAAGTTATGTCTTCAATGTGACAATAAATGATACTGAAAATTTGTTTTTTGTTATTTATATTGTTCAGAAATATGAAAAATAAAACTAAGTCATAGGCAGTGTGGCTGCGCTACCATTGAAATGTGGTGCATTCGCATTTTCCCATCTTCCTGATCCTATTGCTAAGACAGTGTAGTGTGGTGGTGGGGGAAGTGTGCCGTAAGGCTGAGCGCTATGGGTCTCGTGCTTTGGCACTCCTGCCAGGGCACAGCTCAAGAGCCAAATTCTTGGCTGCACCTGGTTTACACCATAGAGAAGATATTTCTATCTTTTTTTTGACATTTGTTTGCTTGTGTTCGCTATGGTGTAAATGAGGCTTAAAGATGTCGAAACTGCAAACAAGTCGAGACATAACAGTAAAATTATTAGGTCTACTTGGAAAGCATTATCTGTTAGACTATAAATAAATTGCTAAAAGACGCCATATTGAGGCGCAGGGTCCCGAGCCAGAGCCGCATAGAACCCCTGTGGCGGATTAACGACCTTTTGTCTGGCACACCGAGTAGCTTGTGTCTGATT
Source organism: Schistocerca cancellata (assembly GCF_023864275.1). NCBI lineage: Eukaryota > Metazoa > Arthropoda > Insecta > Orthoptera > Acrididae > Schistocerca > Schistocerca cancellata. Next base: position 162,885,444 of record NC_064627.1, on the reverse strand, counting down.
TTTAAATGGCTTTCAATGCTCGATTAGGCAATAGCTTGGGCTGCTCCACATAGGAAATACGATGAACAAACAGTTAAAATACGATAACACAGAAAACAAGGTTTACAGGACTCGCAGACGGCTGACACGACGACCGTGGAGACAGGAAGAGTATCCAGGCACAAAATGAGAATAGAAATAATTTTTTTTTAAACTTCAAAACAGCAGACACTGTGCGACGCGATAATGAAGTTTGCAAATTACGACAAGAGCTACACAGCTTCCCGCCCCTCCCCCCCCCCCCACACCCCCTCCGACACGCTTTGTACTGTATACCCTCCACTGAAGAATTCTTTGTGGCCTTGAAAGAATTAGAAGGATAGTTTTCTAAACGTTTTGAGGTCACTGGCAATTTTACATCTCTCTTCACGCTGCTTTCGAGACCATTTTCCATTTCAGTTGAAAGTGCCCCTGTGCATGTACAGACATAACTGATTTATACTGGAGGTAATTCATGTTTTAATCACATATCCCTTTACTTTAAGACTGTCTAGTACAGGTCGAGTTTCCACGTCTCGATAATGAGCTTGCAAAAGTGCTACAAGATTTCGATCGGCATATTTGTGTGAAAGGCGTTATTTGTTAATGAAACTATGTATGTCACAGTTCCATAGCAACCTGACTGCGAAAATCTGTGAAATTTTCTGTGTCTGTCCGTGTGCTGACAGTCTGTACCAGATAGAAGTTATGTCTTCAATGTGACAAAAATCATTAAATAATACTCAAAATTTGTTTTTGTTATTTAAATTGTTGAGAAATATGAAAAATAAAACCACGTCATACGCAGTGTGGCTGCACTGTCACTGAAACGTGGTGCATTCGCATTTTCCCATCTTCCCAATCCTCTCAATAAGACAGTTTAGTGTGCTGGCGGCGGGGGAAGTGTGCCGCAAGGTTGAGCCCTATGGGTCTCGTGCTTTGGCACTCCTGCCAGGGCACAGCTCAACAGCCAAATTCTTGGTTGCACCTGGTTTACACCATATAGAAAATTTTTTAATTTGAAATTTGTTTGCTGTGTTCGCTATAGTGTAAATGAGACCTAAAGATGTCGAAACTGCAAAAAATTGAGACATAACAGTAAAATTATTAGGTCTGTTTCGAAAGTATTATCTGTTAGACTACAAATAAAGTTTGGGAATAGTTAAAAGTCCTTTATTGCTGAACGACGCCATATTGAAGGGCGGGGTCTCGAGCCAGAGCCGGATAGAATCCGTGCCGCGGGTTAACGACGGTTTGTATGACAGCTTGTGTCTGATTTTTAAATGGCTTTCAATGCTCGATTATGCAATCGCTGGGCTGTTCCACATAGGGAATACGATGAATAAAGAGTTAAAATACGATAACACAGAAAACAAGGTTTACAGGACTCGCAGACGGCTGACCAAATGACCGTGGACACAGGAAGGGTATCCGGGCACAAAATCGGAATGGAAATATGTGTGTGTGTGTGAAATCTTATGGGACTTAACGGCTAAGGTCATCAGTCCCTAAGCTTACACACTACTTAACCTGAATTATCCTAAGGACATACACACACACCCATGCCCGAGGGAGGACTCGAACCTCCGCCGGGACCACCCGCACAGTCCATGACTGCAGCACCTTAGACCGCTCGGCTAATCCCGCGAGGCCAGAATAGAAATAAATTTGTTAAAACTTCAGAACAGCGGATACTGTGCGGTGCGATAAACGCTATGGAACAGAGAGAGAATGATTCTTTATTAGAAAAATGTGCACTGTTTTATTTCTATTTGTATTAACGACGTATGCATTTACCATCCAACTACTAGGTGACATTCTCTCTGCATAAAATATAGCACCTAGTCCGTGTCATTCTTTTGGAGTTGTTTGTCTGATGACCAGATGTGTTCCATTTTAACGGATGCACCAGTTATTGTGTTTGAAAGGCTGAGAATACACAATATTAGTGAAAATAAACACGAAAATGCTAGTCAAGAAACTGCCCGTTGAGCAACTGGTCCCAATCTTAATTATCCACTGTGGATTTCAGCATTGATTGTCGTTCCAAGTTCCATAAATTCAACACCCAAATTCGGTTAGCATCGCTGAAAACTGTAGCCGTAATATTTCTGGCTGGCAGTTTGGTATGTTTCTTTACTCCCAACCATCAAGAATCCAAACCAGTACACAAACTTATTTTCTCAGCACGTCAGGATAGAAAATCACTGTCACATCGGAAGGCCTTCATTTAGTGGATCGTAACGAAAAAAGAAGTCCAGAAGAAAGAAGCAGTTATCAGTTGAGTTTAGGATCATTAGAAAGGAGTATCAGAACGCAACGAGCGCGAAAGTAATATACTTTTCCGAAAACTGTGACAAGTGGCTTGTCAGTTTACGTACAGTGAAATTGGCTTTTTGACATGTTTTTGAAATCAATTTCTTGTACCAGTACGTTGTTCAGTGCAGACGGACGGCCAAATGACGGATACCTTTGACGAGTATCTTTATCATTACAGTCCGTAGATTTAGAACGCAGATGTTGCGGTAAATAATCCCCCCTCCCCCAAATACATCAGCGATACATTAAAAGGTAGGTTACTTTCCGGACAGCTCCTATCGTCTCCCGTCAAATAGGTATTTTTACCGACCCTGCCTGACAAAAGAATGAGACACGTAGACGAAAGCAGGAAAGGAAATAAAACTTCACGAATTGAGAGGGTGTAAGACTTATATTTTGGTGATTACAAAATCGAATCAAATTTACAGTGAAGTTGGCTGTAGGAGCCCACTTACAAGATGCACTACATTCTGTCCTAGATGCATGCACTGACTCGGTTGGGAAGGATGTCATCAAGCAGCTGTATCTTCTCTTGAGACAAGCTGGACCACACGTGTTGTATCGCCACGGAAGTGCGTCAACATCATGCCGACGATTCGTAGAGACACGTGCCACATGTGCACGAGTATTGTCCTGTTGGAAAATTGCACCACAGTACTGTCGCGCTAGAGGTTACACATGAGGATGTTAGAAACGCACACCATTTGTGCCGTCAGAGTTTACTTAATCGCTACCAGTCGAGACCTGGAGTCGTACCAGATGGCTCCCCACACCACGACGCCTGGAGTATCATCGTTGTGCCCTGGGAAGAATGGGACCTCTTCTCTGGTCGCCGGCATACTCGACAATCTTCATCTGGGACAGTGCAGAACCACGATTCACGGCTGAACACAGTGCGACGGTCATCGCCAGCGCTGCACGCTTCCGGCCACGGTACCACTTCAAACGCAGCCGTTTGTGGTGTTGTACCAACGGAAGCCTACGAATGGAACTTTCGTTCCTTTACTCGGGCTGCTGCCAGTCTCTGACCGATGGAGCAGCATGACACAGAATGTGGCACCGAGTCTATTACTTATTCTCGGACGGTAGGCAGATGTGCAGGGATTAAGATTTGCTTGGTGCACTATATGGGGATCCTCTTACTTGGTCGACCGGACGCTTGACTAAGAGCAAGCCCGTCCTCAAACTTCCATGCAGTACCTTATCGGGACACTGTCACATGCGAATGCCCTACCAATCTGGAATATTGCACGTTTTGACCAGGCTGCCAAATGGAGACTCACAGTGAGGTGCTTTTCAAACTCTGGCAGGTGCTGATAACGCTGTCTCTCACGATTATGCGTCATTTCGTGTCCTTCACAGTGATCACTCCCCGTCTGGCGCTGTTCGCGACCCCTTACCTACCCTATCAGGCCTCGTAACCACACTAAATAAGAGTAACACCAATGCACTCTGGTGGCTATTCTATCACAGAGCACTGCAACTCTGATCTTTTACATACCCATCGACTGGGTGTGCTTGTACGAAGTTACACTGACGGCCGACTATTTCTCGTCTGTGCTTCACTTCTTTTTTCGGTGGTGCGCACAGCTATACAACTTCAAGTTTTTTTCACTTTTCGACAAACCCTATTCTTTATTAATTTCAACGCTATTTGCACGAGCACGCTAGAAACATCTGAAAGTTTCAGACACACGCACACGTCTCGCAACGTAGATAAATGTACAGCGGATCTGTAGCAACGACACCGCTACACGTGTGTATAGGCGTTAAACTCGCGACTGCCACAGACAGGCCTGTCAGGAACATCTGAATGTAAAACTGTGGCTGTTCTCTTTGTGACTGCTTCTAATTAGAAACGTCAGATTGCTTTGGAAGGCCTGTCAGTAATGCGAAAAGAGCAGCAGACACTGATGGACAGGTAGGCGGATCCAAGCTGCAGATCAGCAATGCGAACTGCGAATGGGAATAAGACAGTAACTGGAAACTCGTGCATTTACAATTTAGAATTGCCGTCTGATTTTGGAGTTGTGCGCGGTCGTGTGTAGGGCTTGGATAAAGCGTAGAAAAATCAATAATCAGCGAGCAAGGTAACTTCTCTAAAATAAATTCTCCTTGACGAAGAAGGTGTCTATTTACACCGTTCAAACGAGTAGTCATTTGGCGGATTATGGACTTGATCTAATTATATCGATGGACAGGAAGAGAGCTAAGTCTTTTGGTATAACATTTGCGTGGGGTGCACGATGAACTGTGAGGTGAAATCTGGCGACAGGTGCCCTTTTGCTAGCTTTTTAGTTTCCTGCCGGTGCTGACTAACACTATAGGTACGAGATTAGACTCGACTTGAACAGTGGTTGCGCGTACGATCAGCAGTGGCTATTGGTCTAAGATTCTCCGCCAGGCAGGAATCCATATCCGCCGTTAAGAGGGCCTGAAACGATGAGCGTATGCACCTTCCTTGGACTGTCGCCACCAATTACGCAACGCTTGCAGTCAACCCATTACAATGCTAGATATAGCAGATCACAAATTAAGCAAGCTGAACAGCGTCCTAATCTTAGGAACAGATGTGGTTTCTTCTCTGTTCACAACACCGTCTGTAAATCATTGTCTTGACCGTTCTCCTAAAGTGCACAGTAAAAAGACATTATTTCCATGTTTTGTTTATCGAGATATTCCGTTTTCGTATCCAGTAGCGAGCCTCCTTAGATAGGTCCTTTTCTTTTGAATAACACTTTTAATGTGCTGTACGTGAGTCCAAATGAACAGGAAAGAGTGATTCCCACCAGACAATGACAATACAAGCACCTCCCCTAGCGTCATTGTGGTTGCAGGAGGGACTTCTGCTTGCTATTCGTCCTCACACCGCCGCCATTTGTCCTGAGCCCTGTCTAATGACCGCAAACATTAAAACTCAACGGTTTGCAGATTCCGGGAGATTTCCAGCAAAGCAAGCGTTACCCTGCAATCGTACACTGATCAGCCAGAACATTAAGACCACCTACCTAACAGCCAGTATGTCCGCATTTGGCACGGATAACAGCGGCGACGCGTCGTCGCATGGAAGCAATGAGGCCTTCGTAGGTCGCTGGATGTAGTTGGTACCACATCTTCACGCACAAGACAATTAATTCCCGTAAATACCGGGAATGGGGGGATGAGCTCTGACGCTGCGTTCAAACACATTCCACATGTGTTCGATCGAGTTCAGATCTGTGAAGCTGAGGGCCAGCACGTCAATTGGGAAGTGCCACTGTATTCCTCGAACGACTCCATCACACTCCTGATCTTGTCACACGGCGCATTATCTTGCCCGAAAATACCACTGCCGTCGGGAAACATTATCTTCATGAAGGGGTGTACGTGATCTGCAACCGTTGTACGATATTTCTTGACCATCATGTTGCTTGCACGACCTTGACTGCACCGATGGATGCCTCCGCGAATGTTCCCCAGAGCATAATGGAGCCGCCGCCAGCTTGCCTCCGTCCCGCAATACAGCTGTCAAGGAGCTGTTCCCCTGGAAGACGACGGCTTCGCGCCTTCCCATCGGCAGGATGAAGAAGGTATTGGGATTCATCAGACTGTACAACGCTCTGTCACTGCGCCAGCGTCCAGTGCCGATGATCACGTGTTATTTCAGACGTAGTTGCCAATAACGTGAGGGTAACATTGGTACATGCCTGGAACATCGGCTACGTAGGCCCATCTTTAGGAGTGTTCGGTGCAGTGTGTGTTGTTGATTCACACACACTTGAACTCTGCCCGCCATTGAAATCTGATATTAGTTCCGTCACAGTTCGCTGCCTGTTCTGTTGTGCCAGTCTGCCCAGCCTACGACGTACGACACCTGTAATGAGGATTGACCGCACAACCCCACGATATCGGACATGGTTTCAACTTGGTTTCCACACGTGTTGAAGACACTTACCATAGCACAAGTCGTGCAGTTTCCAAAATCCTCTGCCGAGCCTCCGGGCCATCGCTATCTGCCATCGGTCAAACTCAGATACATAGCTCGCCTTCCCCATTCTACCCACGGACAGCACAGCATGCTCACCATGTGTGTTTCTGGCCAGCATTCATTCCTCACCACGTGACGCGGTTATAGGCGCTACAGTCTGGAAGCGCGCGACCGCTACGGTCACAGGTTCGAATCCTGCCTCGGGCATGGATGTGTGTGATGTCCTTAGGTTAGTTAGGTTTAAGCAGTTCTAAGTTCTAGGGGACTGATGACCTCAGAAGTTAAGTCCCATAGTGTTCACAGCCATTTGAACCATTTTGAACCACGTGACGCTACTGTGGCTTGGACAGGTTTCTATCGATAGTAGGCCGATGGTCGTAATATTCTGGTGTAACAAAGCGTTCATTTAAAGCACGGTTTCGCTTTTCGTATGGGAAAATAATGCGTTAAGAGCAACCGAAGTTGCTCACAGACAGTATTAATGGCAGGATGCACAACTTATCTGGGCAGTTGGAAGTAAGGACAAGCCCAAAGCGGATATTTTTGAAGAAAGCCTGGGTAGACAAGAAACTTCAAGTAATTTATACTGTAGGATAAAAGTACACCTCGTGTGACACACTTCTGCTGGAATATCACTGGAGGCGCTGCTTGAGAAGATAAACGAAGACAGTCAAACACACTGCTGTTAGAAACCTGGTCCAGTGCAGTCTGGATGAGCCTCCAGCCATGCATGATGCTACCTCTTAAACGTGGACGCTACACACTGGCTGGTGGCGACAATGAAACAGTCGCCACCAGGCAATTATCTGCACTAAAACATTCCAGTAAAAGTCTATTTGCTGACGTTCCTAACGCCTGAAGGTAGATATCATCCAGGAAAGTGACTCTGAGATAATTAATAAGCAATTAAGTATTAATTAATAAATTGATCAGTAATAAAATGGATAGGTTATTGTTTTTCCTTCATATCTCGGGCTGCGATGAAAGAGTGTAGATTTTATGGTGTATTCAACATGAATTTGGGTAGGGTAGCTACCATCAGTTTAACTGTAATCCAAAATGGATAATTCACATGAACATAAAAGTAATTACGACAGAATTTAGTAATACTCTAGAGCCGAGCGGTTCTAGGCGCTGCAGTCTGGAACCGCTCGACCGCTACGGTTGCAGGTTCGAATCCTGCCTCGGGCATGGATGTGTATGATGTCCTTAGGTTAGTTAGGTTTAAGTAGTTCTAAGTTCTAGGGGACTGATGTCCTCAGAAGTTAAGTCCCATAGTGCTCAGAACCATTTGAACCATCTGAATATTCTAGCAGACGTTGCACTTCATTTTATTGACTATAAAAGCCAAACTCAATTGCAGTACTTTAGTCAGCCTACTCGACTGCAACTTGCTATGCTTAAGGAACCATCACCAAATAAATGGCAAGTCCAAAAGTAGACTAACGAATTGCTCCCCATAAGTTACTTCCCTAGAGTGAGGCTATCAAACCGTCCCACAAGTGAGACGAAAGCCGTGTGTCAGAATTGAAGGATACCCACACACCTTATTCATTCCGCCGTTGAACTGGGCAAAATAGAAGTTTTACGACTCCTGGATTTAAATTCACAGAAGGTATAGCTCAGCCACAAACGAGGTAGAATACAAATCCATCGTTTGACAAATACTAGAATACTGATGGTCGGTTTGACACCCGTACGCTACAAGAAAGGCGTGAGATTTACTTTTCCTTGAAGAGTGGACCAATGTATTTCTTCCTCTTGCGTGTATCTCGAAAAAAGACAATGTACGTAAGATTACGGAGGCCTACCGACAATCATTCTTCCCGCAAACCTTTCGTGGAGCAAGTAAACAGGGGGAGGGGTAGTGACTGGTGCACAGTATACCTTTCGCCACACACATTGACTTAGCTTGCTCAGTACAGATGTAGAAGAAAGATGTAGTGGAAATTTAAACTTGCCCAGATTTCAGTGGTGCTCCCTGCACTACCGTTCTTTACACCTAGATTCTCTTTTGGAGGAGGCTGCATCGCGCACAGTAGCCGCCGGCAGCGGCAGCGGAGGGCAGTGTCGGGCTGAATGGGCGGCCGGAGCCCGGCAGAGGGCCTTTGGAGCGCCCTCCAAGTATCGGACGCCGGCCGGGACGAGGGCGCGCCCTCCTGCACTCTGCAAAAGCCCTTTTGTCTGCCTGCGGCCCGGCCGCTGCAAATACAGTTTCCGCTCCGGACACTAATAACCACTCTCCAGTGAATACGCCCGCCTGCCTGAAAACAGTTCTTCAACTTTTAACAGTCATCTCGTGGCTTCCCACACACTGCATGAGCCATTCTCGGCGTTCCCCTTTTAAAATGGCCTGCGTCCATGTGTAACTTTTATCTCCCTCCACACAGTTTACCTGCAAACTCTGCTAGGCGAGTATAGTCCGGTGCCTTCGTTTAATAAGCACACTGGTTCCTTTTGATCGCTTTAGAGGGGGTATAATTGGTTCTAGGTGCTAACGTAAGTCATAGGTGGAATAATTCATAATTCAGTGTGCCTCGAGGACCTGGTGCAAGTCCGTCAACTGGACGACTACTCGGCGACTTAGGTGTCCTAACTTACGGCAGTAACCCTACCAGGCAAAAGTGACCTCCATTGGAACGTGTCTTTTCCGGTGAAACTTCACATCATTTACATGTGAACGCTGGGTTAAAGGCAGACTGAAAACCCCGAAATTCGATTCCGTGACCATTGGGTTTCCAGGCACGCGCTTGACCACCAGGTCCAACCATCGTGACCGAGCGAGGTGGCGCAGTGGTTAGCACACTGGCCTCGCATTCGGTAGGACGACGGTTCAAACCCGCGTCCGGCCATCCCGCTTTAGGTTTTCCGTGATTTCCCTAAATCGCTTTAGGCAAATACCGGACTTCTTCCTTTGAAAGGGCATGGCCGAGTTACTTTCCCAAGATCACACCGTGAACGAAGTAGCCTGATTTGCTGATGTACCAACGCTAATTGTCCAGCATGTGTAGAAGAAATAATGTAGCAATCACAGGTACAGCCTTAAGTAAGGGCGTGGTCGGCACTACAGAAAGATGGTAAAAGATATCGCCTCAGTTCTTTCACAGACCAATAGAGGGAACCTTTGTCCTTCACGCAATGTCCGTAAATAGTTTACTTTGAATTCTTGAGTCAGATACTCACGAACGGACATGAGTACTGCTTACGCGTAGCGTTCTGGGGCTGTTTTTCTATGTAGTCACACTAAAGGTCCGAAAATGAGTCATGCCGCAGCATCTAAATATATGGGGACATCAAAGTAATTTGTACAAAAGTGGGTAATACGCTATAAATTGGTTAAGAACGTGGACGACTTTGAATAACGTGGCTCAATCAATAAAGTGACTCCAAAACTGTAAAAAACGATTATTAAACTCTTTTTGGGTAACCCATTCTTAACACTGCGTCAAGCGTAATAAAAATTCGCTTTAAAACAACCGTCAACGCAAATTCGACGCAATTTGAAGTCTCTTCCACGTGAACACGCGAGAACCTTGCTTGCAGGTATGCCTCGGAGATGCTACTCAATTTTGACGCTGCGTGTGATTCGATGTATTATTAATTGCAACTGCATTTTTGTTTTGTTCATATGTGATGTATGTATATGTTATAGTTTGTTGTCAAACACATTTTCTACTGATTAATCCGATCACTATATTACTTAGCAGACTGTATATTACACGGTATAAAGTGATCGCGGAAAGTTCGTAACCATCAAAGATTTGAGCTGAGTGCCACATTCATCAGAGTCAATTGGTTTCAAACTCGATAGGAATCGGTGTTGTCAGTGAAGGCAGGTCGCTCTAACCCGATGAATCATAGTTTTGCCTCTTTTTAAATGATGCAAGGCGTCGGGTGCAGCGACGGTCAAATGTGTCGTTTTTAACCTGCAGTGTGTGGAGGGTGTAGTTCGGACAAGAGGTGGTACCGTCATATTTTGAATAAATTGTTTGTACCATAACTTGGGTCCAATGATGCAGATTACCATGAACATGAACCACGATTTTTACTTCAATACTCTGGGTGACCAAGAGTTGCCGTTGCTTCTGTATCTTCATGATTACTGTGCTGTTATTTGACCCGACACTCAGACACCATACCACAACTGAGTTGCCCACTAAATCACCCGATATTAATCCCAAAGAAGATGTTTGGGACTATTTGGAATAGTTGCTGAAATTTAGCAATCAACATCACTGCACTTCGTTAGCTCTATAGGATATAATCATTGAGTGGCTTCAGTTGGATATGGCATAGCAGGATAAACTTGTAGACTCTAATCCTCGCCGAATTGAGGCTACGATGATGGCCTAGTCCTTGTTACACGTTAATGGCGTACGTCTTCTGGCGTGACTAATTTTCTGACCAGTTTGCTTATCACATAGTAGAGGAGCCGCATCCAAAGTTACACACCAAGGAGGTCGAATATTCGGCAGGCTTCCCCCACCGCCAGGAGACACGCTTTCTGCGCGTCGGCCCGTGGGGGGGGGGGGGGGGTAACGGCTGCGAAATTATATGATGAAGTAATGTTTTGAACTTGCCAAAGTATAATAAGTTTAATAAATGTGAATTTCTGTGAAAAGTGAGTGTGAAGAATTATTTTCAAGTGACCATTGTTTAAAAAAAAGTATGAAGCAGATTGCAATGAAAAACATAAATCATCAAATTAATCCTGAAAGACTGTCTTCGTAAGTTTTTCAAGTCGGCGTAATGAACATCCGTGTGCATTTCGCACCAACAGCGATAGTCATGCTACCTAGATAACAATATTAATTACCAGCCAAAGCCAGAGCGAGATCGTCGTTGGATTGCAAATACAAGATAAGTGATATTATTGTTAATTTTCTTCAGTGATGTAGCAATATCTACCACATTAAAGACCTTTTAGTTGCGCAATAAAAAGATCATACTTTGAGTGCGCGACGTGATAATTTTTGAACTAATTATCTGTTAGTGGAGATATAGCTATAAACCTCATTACTCTTGCAGTGGAAGACAATGCAGACTTCCTAGACAGTTTTAACGTAAAATAATTAGTGTTTTAAACGGGAAATACACTGCAGATCAATCCAACTGAAAACACATTCTGTCTCGTAGAAAGCTTCAAAAAAGATGTAAGTGTGGCAGTGCCTTGAAACATTTAGAAACGCCGGCCGGAGTGGCCGAGCGGTTCTAAGCGCTACAGTCTGGAGCCGCGCGACCGCTACGGTCGCAGGTTCGAATCCTGCCTCGGGCATGGTTGTGTGTGATGTCCTTGGGTTAGTTAGGTTTAAGTAGTTCTAAGTCTAGGGGACTGATGACCTCAGATGTTAAGTCCCATAGTGCTCAGAGCCATTTGAACCATTTTTGAACATTTAGAAACCTATTTCTGTAATTCATTCAAGCTCGCGGTGAATTTTCCGAAACTCGGATCATCCATTCTATCAAGGGATTGAGCTCTTGGCGTTAGCGCACGACACTGGAGACGGGCTCAATCAAAAGTCAGGCAGCGCAGCGCACGGCGCCGCGTTTTGTTTCCTGACGACAAACGCGGGCGCTGCCGTTTGCGGCCGGCGCGGCGCGGCGGTCCCCGCGTCCCGCCATTACCGCTTCCATTACGCGGCCGGCCACAAGTGTTTAGCGTGCAAACTGCCCGCCGTTCCGACGGCCGGAATAAATGCAAAAACATACTCGCTCTGCCCCCTAACGGGAACCGGACCCAACGAATTAAACACCCTTTCTCGAAGCCTTGTTCGTTAACGTGGCGGCGAGGCCTCAGTGCATGAAACAAAGCCACCCGGGAATCAATTAACGTACTGTACGGATGTATGTAACAATGGAGAGTTTTTAAGTTCACTGACGCCTGTTTTTATGGGACGTAATGCACTGTGTGACCGAATGTGCTGTGAAGGCAGTGTGACACGGGTCGGTCGTTGGCTGCTGAAGCCTATGCAGTCCATTTGTCTCTGTACTGTCTCCGTACACACGGCTTTCTGACGCCCCACAATGAAACTGGCGGAGATCTCGCTCGCAGCTGTACGACGTAACCCTGTATGACTCTGTGGAGCCGACGGGACGTCAGACCCTTGTGCTCGTCCTGTGCCGAAGATAAAGCGCGTTGAACCACTGTACACGCGGCACCGAAGATCCACCTCTGTTGGCTTTGCAAAACCGAATTCTCGTGTAAAATGTTATGACCTATGCGTCTTGGAGCGATTGTGATTCCACGTTCACAGTCACAGTTATTCGCGACGTGCTGCCCGGTTCACGACATATGTGACTGGTCAGATGTGGTGTGTATAATCACACCCTACGGCGCATCTGATTGATATATAACCAACACGGATTCAGGAAATATCGTTCTTGTGCAACACAGCTAGCTCTTTATTCCCAAGAAGTAATGATTGCTGTCGACAAGGGATCTGAGATCGATTCCATATTCCTAGATTTCCAGAAGGCTATTCATACCGTTCCTCACAAGCGACTATTAATCAAAATGCGTGCATATAGAGTATCGTCTCAGTCGTGTTACTGTATTCGTGATTTCCTCTCAAAGAGGTCACCGTTCGTAGTGATAGACGGTAAATCATCGAGTAGAACAGAAGTGATATCTGGCGTTCCGCAAGGTAGTGTCGTAGGCCCTCTGCTGTTCCTGATTTACATAAATAATCTAGGTGACAATCTGAGCAGCCCCTCCAGATTGTTTGCTGATGACACTGTAATTTTCCGTCTAGTAAAATCATCAGACGATCAATTCCAATTGCAAAATTATCTAGAGAGAATTTCTGAATGGTGCGAAAAGTGGCAATTGGCACTAAAAAAAGAAAAGTGCGAGGTCACCCACATGGGTACTAAAAGAAATCCGATAAATTTTGGGTATACGATAAATCGCACAAATCTAATGGCTGTCATTTCGACCAAATACCTAGGAATTACAATTACGATCAGCTTAAATTGGAAAGACCACATAGATAATATTGTGGGGAAGAAGAAACAAAGACTGCGCTTTGTTGGCAGAATACTTAGAAGATGCGACAAACCCACGAAAGTGACAGCCTACATTACACTTGTCCGTCCTCTGCTGGAATATTGCTGCGCGGTGTGGGATCCTTACCAGGTAGGATTGACGGAGGACATCGAAAAAGTGCAAAGAAGGGCAACTCGTTTCGTGATATCGCGCAATAGGGGTGAGAGTGTCACTGATACGATAAGCGAGTTGTGGTGTCAGTCACTGAAACAAAGGCGTTTTTCTTAGCGACGAGATCTGTTTACGAAATTTCAATCACTAACTTTCTCTTCCGAATGCGAAAATATTTTGTTGACACCCACCTACGCAGGGAGAAATGATCATCATAATAAAATAAGAGAAATCAGAGCTCGAACGGAAAGATTTAGGTGTTCCTTTTTCCCACGCGCCATTAGAGAGTGGAATGGTAGAGAAGTAGTATGAAAATGGTTCGATGAACCCTCACCCAGGCACTTAAGTGTGAATTGCAGAGTAACCATGTAGATGTAGATGTAGATCATATGGCCATATACAAGTCACATCTTCCGGTCGGAAAACTATTCCCGTCACTTTTGGCCTCTCAGTTTCACATAATAAAGCGTATTTTTCGCATATTTGTAGAAATATAGCTGGTCCGAGGCAACGTCTTGTACCTTCTCCTGGAAAGCATTCTAAAAGCAGTAGTAAAAAGTTACAACTACAATAGAACAGTGTCAACAGCGAATAAAAATATGCAAGTTAACGTATGTAAAAATGCTATCAATGTTGAAATATTATTTGGAATGAGAAAACTCTACACCCCTGTGTGTTCTGAACATTAAAATAATGGTAATAACAACAAAGGCTAAGAATAACAAAGACTATATCATGTTATGAAATTTCTATAATTGTGGGATAAAGACTTGGATGAATAAAACGATCTCTGATGTCAACTCTCGAACCCATTACACGCTTTTGTACGAGGTTCCTTCTGAACGCACGATTTTGTTAATTGTACGTAAGGCTGTTGCAGAAATATATATAAAAAGTATTTGTACTTGTAACCTCATCTCATACCTTTCCCTCCATGTGAATATAATTAAGTAGAAATTATTAATAGTCGCTAGAATTCAAATTTTACTATTCTACATCTGCAATTCTTCTGTCGTAATGGTGCATTGGCAACAATTGCGTGAAATATAATTACTCACGTGATTTTCGAACTTCACCTTCAAGATACCAAGAAAAGATACTTTAAATATTGTGCTATTAGGAAAAGAAAATATATTTTCTGAAGAAGTTTCCATTAAATATTCACGACGAACGCAAAGATAATAAATAATAATTTGAGGCTAAGGCTTGCATATGAGTAAATCCCTGATTGGTAAAAATCTTGTTTTTGCTGCCGTAAATATTATTAAAATCACAATTAACAGTCATAAAAGGTCATGTTCAACACAGAATTTACGTAACATTGTGGAGAACAGTGCAGCTACGTAGGTGATTATATCGTGTCTCTCTCTCTCTCTGTGGCAATATTTATTTATCGGGCAATAACTACTACGCTTTTAAAGAAACGACGCGTATTTTTAAGCTAGCCGTGTTTGTTGACAACATAAGTAAATCGTTACAACCCAACCTAGTACATTTACTCAGAATTATTTGCCTACGTAGAAACATTCATGATTGTTAACGTATGTTTTAGCCGCTACTACGAATGTGTGAAATATACGCGACGTCACGACTTATACACATTTTCAACAAACATTGTAAACGTAACAAACTGATGTCTTTTAAGAAACGCGGTGGGGGGGGGGGGGGGGGAGGAGGGAGGGAGGGATGGAGAGAGAGAGAGAGAGAGAGAGACGATATAGTCTCGTCGACAAATTCGTCGCTAAAGACGTAGGGGAGCACATCGTTATTTAGGGGAACAACAGGAAACCTAGGAGATCGGACGGGGAATCTAACCGCTGTACACTCAATGCCTTGATGCAACGCCTAAGAATATGAAGCATTACAACGTACAAGTTTTATCCCACACAAAAATAATGTTCTCACGGAGGATTAAAGGTGACAAAGAACTAATCTTGCCCATGCATTAACCTTCTCTTTCTGTGTGGCTTATTACCTGGCCTAAGCAGCCAGGGATAGCGGACATTTCCTTTGTGATGAAGGCTCAGGCCGAAAGCTTATGTGTAACAGTCTTTTCGTAGTGCCTGTCTGCAACTCAGCCGGTCACCTTTTCGGTGGGTAGTAATCTATGCTTTCCATAGTTGTTGATAACTACATTTTACGTTTTTGAATTACGACTACAGCAATGTTCGTAGCTCCAAGTCGCACACTTTAATACCAAAAGTCTTCTGTACACTATTTCCATATCAGAATATCTGTGTTTACGAGCAAAACAGCGACTTAAGTTGTTTTGCTAGTCAGGTTTGCATTTTTCTCCTCCATTATCGCAATACCTGTGTATCATCTAGTGTTAAAGATTTCTGGTCGTTTTGTGACGGACGTCCAAGCCAGAATGAGAACAAGACTCTCATCAGGTTTTTAATGGCTGTAAGAGATCAGAGGCGTTTTTTACTCAACACACTTGCTTTCCTCATTAGAGTACACTTCTTTCTGCCACCAGATAGGGACTTTGCAGTAGTGAAAGGTATATTGAGGCTTGTGGACGGACTGTACACAATGAAGGACGCGTGCGAACACCTAGTTAGCTCTAGTGATGAAGGAAATTTTACATTTATTGTCGTTGAACGTGAGAATGTTTATTTTTACAACTGGTGGCCACATTATTACATTATTATCACAGAAACGCAAATTCTATACAGATTTCTATTAAGGGATAAGGATAAAAAGGTACCATTCACCGTTTCAACTTTTATGGAATTCTTCTGTTCTGAAGAACTGATAGGAATAGTTGTGGCGAAACCATTCATAGCAGGAATAATTCAACGTTCTTTCATCCTTGGACCAACAAATCCACATATCCCAGAATTACAGACCAGATATACTTACCCCGGTGGTGAGTGTCCAGTCAACGAAAACAAAATTAAAGATACACCCAAAATGCTCAAGTACATTCCCGACAGTAATGAATACAAAGCAGCTTATGAAAAAACTGCAGCTTGAGACACAAAGATAAACGAGTAAAACTGCAGCTTCATTTTGGAAAGTTCGTTCTGTATTTTTATTTCCCTTGACGATTTACTGTTCTGGGTGTTGGGAACGTGTTTCTCAATAAAAAAATTATGTGTTTATGTGTTTATATGTAAATTACATTACATAAGCAGCACAACCGTAATTAGTATGAAAGATGACTTAAGTTCTGCTTCTTCAAAACAAAATTTGAACGTGAAGAGGGTACAAGGTCATGCTATTTTAATGAATGTCACGTCATTTACTTGTATACATAATATCATACAATAGTTCAGAGCAATAATCGCTTTAGTAAGTTGATAAATAATTTTTGTTGTTTATGGAATTTACCTCTAAGGACTTAAGCTGTTTCGCAAATTCATGTCTGAAATACAGGTTAGTATTGCAGTTCTCTGTGACACGTAGAATGACTACTAGAGTGCACTTAATGTTAAACGTGTTCACTGTTGCTACCGTGTCTGATAGGGTTTGCAAATGATGTCAACAGCGTCGGATCTTGTGTTATCACGGAGAATGAAACTGAGATGCCGTCTACTCGCGTGAGACAGCGTTATCAGAATCTGAAAGAGTTTTAAAGGGGTCTCGTTGTGATTCACCATAAGGGCAGCTGGTCGAATCGTCCAAATACCTCAATATACATTTATTTGTGGGACGTTCGGATGATCGCCGTGTTGTGTACGAAGTACATCGTCACCCTTTCACAACTGTGCCTGCCATCTAATAACACGTATTAGGCTCCCCGCAACATCCTGTGTCATCCCACGGAGAATAGCCGCAGCCGGATTTACTGAATTACCGGCCCATGCGAAGATTTCCGTTAACACCACAACACAGACTGCTGCATTTGGAGTGGTGGCGTGTGTGGGAAACAGGGACTGGTGGTGGATGGCATGGCATAGTGTTCAGCGATGAATCGTGGCTCTGCATTACTCCGGAGCCGCATCGTTGTCAAGTATAGTGCGGGGGGCTATCGGGAATGGCTCCAGATCAGGGCTGGTAGTGATTGACGGAACTATGACGGCACAGCGGTACATGACGGACATTCCGCGACCTCCTGTGTTACCTCTCACCTGACAGTATCGCGGAGCCATTTTTCAACAGGACAATGCTCGTCCGCACCTGACACGTGTCTCTATGAACTGTCTGTGTGATTTTAAGGTAGTCCCGTGGCTAGCAATATCCTCATACATGTCCCCCATAGAATACTTGTGGGACCCTCTTGGTCGTCAGGGCTAATATCAAGGTTATGTAGACCCAGTTATCAACAGTTGTTGACCAGCTTGCCTCAGGCGAGGATTCAACGCCTTTACGAAGCCATTCCCAACCGAATCAGTGCAAGCATCCATGCCATAAGGATTGAAATGTCATACTGTCACACTACTAAGTAATTTGTAAATTTCACTCGATTTCGTAATCACTGAAATAACATCGCATACCCTTTCAACTCGTGAAGTTTCATTCCGTTTCCTCCTCCTCTTTCGGGAACATCCCTTTCTTTGTCAGGCAGTGTATATGAATGTAATTTACTATAAGTATTATAACTATTGACTGCAGTGACGTAGAAATACTTTCGTTTTATTTCATCCCATATTAAGAACATACAAGATGTTGTGAATGATTCTATGATACCTAATGATGACCAAAGAATCGGAAGTGGAATCTAAGAGAGATTTATTTTACTAATCATCTCTTGGTGGTTCTGAAATATGACTTTAAAATTTCTTTCGCATAGAGGGACACTATGTCCACAACATATAATGAGAAAATGCAAGTTGTGAAATGGTAGTAGAAAAAAACTGAACGACTGGATAAGGGAACAGATTGGGGAGACGTAATCAAGTGAGGAAAATTAAATGGATATAGGTGGACGAATAAGCAGGCGAATGGTTGGTATGTGCATGAAGAGAAATGGTTCTGAAAGAAAAAAAGACATCCAGACGAGAACATAATGGAAACAATGTGGAAGTCAATAAGTAAACATTAATTTGCTACATGCGTGCCTGTATAGAGTGTACAGGAATAGCACCAACAAAATTGCGGAGGTAATTCACGGATATTTTTCGAGTATTTTGTTATAAGAAACCTATTGTCCCCGGTGGCTCGTTCCGGCGTAGTAATGTTACTGATTTATTTGGTTTGTTAACCCAATAACTCGTACGTTCATTTCTGCCAATATACCTTCAAAATAGTGGAAAAATCTGTAATGTCCAGTTACTAAAACATACAACATATTTAGAAGTGCAAAACTATTGGAACAGTTCAGCACAGCGCCGTCGTAGAGCTCTCCATTGCGTTCAGTGGACCTGTCTGTACCCGAAGTGCGTACCGACCAACCCTTTGTCAGTAAACCCATCCGTACTGCCGTGAATCACTGTTTGCGTACAACTAACACTGTCTGAAAAAATGACCAGGCACAGGAGCGATCAGAAGTGAATGCTACCTTCAGGTTGAAGAATAAAGTGGGCATTACTATTGTCAACAGTAAGTACCGTGAGTGTCTATAAAAAGTTAGTTTCCAAACAAGACACACAGAGCATGTTGTGGATATTTGCACTGGTGTTCAGATGGTTTTAGTACAATGCAGATAGAAAGGTAAATGGGGATAGGAAACCAAACGAACTGCAATTACTGTGTAGCGAACCACCGGAGACGGCGGGTCCCTCATACCAAAACAGAGAATATCCCTTAATAGCCCCTGAATTTTTTCGATGGAGTTAGGGTTTACCATGTAGATGATTATCGTAAGTTATGGAAAAAGCGCCGACGAAGTGTTTATGCTGCAGAGAATGACAAATGGGTGGTGGTGATATCAGCAGAAGTAGAAGTTTCGACAGATTCTGTGATACGTTTGGCAAAATCCTTCAAAGGTCGTAAATTCTTAACCATCCAATACTGAGCCAGTGCCTGAGCACCCAAACTGTGAAACAAACTATGTAAGTCAGTTCTAAGACGTACACACAGGAGTGAGCTGCACAGGAGTATATGGGACAACACTGGTGGTGGCAACAGTAGCCAGACTAAGCGTGTGTGCAAGATTATTACTGTCAGATGCAGAGATTCTCTTCATTGGCTTCGCAAAGCGGCCCCTCCCAAAGTGAGAGGCATTATGGATCAGGAAATAACAACCAAACTAGAGCCAAAGTTATGGGAAGTGCATGAGTGGCAAAGAGACTGGGACAGTTTCACAAGAAGTCGCAGAGTATATGGCAGATTTACAAACATCAAGGAGAGGATGTTTCGAGCCGTGTAAATCCATCTAGATGACGATTCATTGCCTCACAGGCCACGAACCATACCCTGAATACCTTCATAAGATAAAGAAACGTCCGACAAATATGTGGATGGCGCACCATTGATACATTAGAACATGTCGTACTAGTGTGCACTGCTTAAGATTACCTGCGGACTCAAATAATATGCGTTAAAACACTAAGTGACACTGTTAAGTCACATAGACGAATGGCAGCTGGTGAACGAAGTAGCAGGTAATGTATCTGGGAGATAACTTAGAAAATATCACATAGAAAATATTTATAAAATGAAGGCACTGTAGGAGAAAACCCGACTGTACATGATAGTGCTACCGTGTATACTGTGAATGCAGAAAACATCACCGAGGATTCGCGGACACTGGGATTAATTCCTTTTCAGAGGACGACCAACAGCATCGGAAATCATCAAATATTTGGCCAACGATGTGATAGACTTTGAACCAGGAGAATGGATGAGAACTTGTAGGTGACTTATGTGGATCTTCCAGCAAGAGCAGGCTGTGGTGAATCCGTGAGATTCCCATTCGTTGGACCCGCTGGTAATGCGGACGACGGCGCTGGCTCCCATGTGGCCCAATCTAAGGACTGACGTGCAGTAGGCGTGGGATTGCTTGGAGATAGTACGAGTTTCCTGGAACTTCAGTTCTAGAAATTTATAGCGTTGTCCCCAGCAGTCGAGAACCCACTAAGCAAGGTTAGCATAGATCAGACATGTAGGAGACCCGTTCAGTAAATAATATTATAAGTTTTTTGCAGCCATTAATGCGTATAGGGAAGCGTCCTTTTAGGTGCCTCCAGTTATACGTTTCTTCTGCACGTGTACCAAGTTTTCAATAATGCCGACAGATGGCAGGGCCGTGGTGACCAATCAAAATGACTTCTACGTAGGACGCTCGATGCAGGCAACGTGCTGTAATTCATTTCTCGATTACGGAATAACTGTGGTGAACATCCATAGATGTTTGTGTGAATTGTATCGTAGTGATGCACTTGACAAGAGCACAGTTGGGTGACGGGTAAAGAGAGTTAGATCGTCAGCAAGCGCAGAACTGAGCTCCTTCACTGGCCACGTTCGGGAAGTCCTGTCTGAGTTGGTGATTTGCGCGGATGCAATTATTCGTGCATAAAGGCGCATTACAAATCGCCAGATAGCTCTATAGCTATCGGTGAACATTGGAAGCTCGTGCGCAATGACTGTGACTCTTTATAGACAAAGGTGCGCCGACAATATGTTACACGAATGCTCACAAGAAATCACATTATTCAAGTTCGAGGGTTTGCTGAAAATGAATTGCTTCCCAATTTTTTATTCTGTTCTAAATATTGGTTGAGGTATTAGATGTCATGCATATCACTCCGTCGACTTCTCTGCTTCGCTGACGCAAGGCTGCCAACTGCAGCGTATAAGCTGGCGGCATGCAACATAACTATGTCTGTATGCGAGAAACAGTACGCTGTAATCGAGTTTCTATCATCAGAAAACGTGCCTGAAATTGAAAGCCTTAGAAGAATGAAAGCTGTGTACGGCGACGATTATGTCGACGTCAGTAGCGTGCGACGATGGCTTGTCCGTGCTCGTAATGAAGGAAACGGTGGTGCTAGTCTCGGGGTTTGTGACAGAGCTCGCAGTGGATGGCCGCATACGGAAACCGACGATACCATCGGAATCGGACTGATGAACTCATTAGAGAGAGAGAGACGTCGGTTGACACGTACACAGCTCTCAGGTAAGTGTGGCACATCACGACAGCGTGTTCAGGCCATCATTGCAGCGCTACGATACAGAAAACAGTGTGCAGTGGGGGTGCCTCGAATGCTCACTCCTGACAAGAAACGGAGGATACTGGTCATCTGTCGACAGTATCTTTTGCGTTTTGGGCGTGATGGGTTCCTTAACAATATTATGGCGGATGAAGAAAGCTCGGTTCACCATCTTGACTCCGAAAACAGAAGAGCATCTGCTTCCAAAACTTAAAGAACCCCTTCGCTTTGATAGTGATATAGCGGTACAAGCAGAGATTGTGGCTCCGTCAGACAAACATTCTATAGTTCAAATCAAATGGCTCTAAGCACTATGGGACTTGACATCTGAGGTCATCATTCCCTTAGACTTGTTGTTATTGTTGTAGTCTTCAGTCCAGAGACTGGTTTGATGCTACTCTATCCTGTGCAAGGTTCTTCATCTCCCAGTACCTACTGCATCCTACATCCTTCTGAATCTGTTTAGTGTATTCATCTCTTGGTCTCCCTCTACGATTTTTACCCTCCACGCTACCGTCCAATACTAAATTGGTGATCCCTTGATGCCTCAGAACATGTCCTATCAACCGATCCCTTCTGCTTGTCAAGTTGTGCCACAAATTTCTCTTCTCTCCAATTCTATTCAGCACCTCCTCATTAGATCTACCCATCTAATCTTCAGCATTCTTCTGTAGCGCCAAATTTCGAAAGCTTCTATTCTCTTCTTGTCTAAACTATTTATCGTCCATGTTTCACTTCCAAACGTGGCTACACTCCACACAAATACTTTCAAGAAACACTTCCTGACACGTAAATCTATGCTTGATGTCAACAAATGTCTTCTTAAGAAACGCTTTCCTTGCCATTGCCAGTCTACATTTTATATCCTCTCTACTTCAACCATCATCAGTTATTTTGCTCCCCAAATAGCAAAACTCACCTACTACTTTAAGTGTCTCATTTCCTAATCTAATTCCCTCAGCATCAAATGATTTAATTCGACTACATTCCATTATCCTCGTTTTGCTTTTGTTGATGTTCATCTTATATCCTCCTTTAAAGACACTGTCCATTCCGTTCAACTGCTCTTCCAGTTCCTTTGCTGTCTCTGACAGAATTACAATCTCATCGGCAAACCGCAAAGTTTTTATTTCTTCCCCATGGATTTTAATTCCAACTCCAAATTTTTCTTTTGTCTTCTTTACTGCTTGCTGAATATACAGATTGAATAACATCGGGGATAGGCTACAACCCTGTCTCATTCCCTGTCCAACCACTGATTCCCTTTCATGCATAACTACTCTTACAACTGCCATCTGGTTTCTGTAAAAATTGAGAAAAGCCTTTCGCTCCCTGTATTTGACCCCTGCCATCTTCAGAATTTGAAAGAGAGTATGCCAGTCAACATTGTCAAGAGCTTTCTCTAAGTCTACAAATGCTAGAAACATAGGTTTGCCTTTCCTTAATCTATTTTCTAAGATGAGTCGTAGGATCAGTAGTGCCTCACCTGTCCTACATTTCTACGGAACCCAAACTGATCTTCCCCCGAGGTCAGCTTCTACCAGTTTTTCCATTCGTCTGTAAAAAAATCGTGTTAGTATTTTGCAGCTGAGACTTATTAAATTGATAGTTCTGTAATTTTCACACCTGTCAACACCTGCTTTCTTTGGAATTGGAATTATTACATTCTTCTTGAAGTCTGAGGGTATTTCGCCTATCTCATACATCATGCTCACCAGATGGTAGAGTTTTGTCAGGGTTGGTTCTCTCAGGGCTATTAGTAGTTCTAATGGAATGTTGTCAACTCCCGGGGCCTTGTTTCGACTTTCAGTGCCCTGTCAAATTCTTCACGCAGTATTATATCTCCTATTTCATCCTCATCTACGTCCTCTTCCATTTCCATAGTATTTCCTTCAAGTACATCGCCGTTGTATAGGCTCACTATATACTCCGATCATCTTTCTGCTTTCCTTTCTTTGCTTAGAACTGGTATCCATCTGACCTCTTGATTTTCATGCAAGAGGTTCTCTTTTCTCCAAAGGGCTCGTTAATTTTCCTGTGGGCACTATCTGTCTGACCCCTAGTGATATATGCCTCGACGTTCTTACATTTGTCCTCCAGCCATCCCTGCTTAGCCGCGATGGGTACCCGTGCGGTCTCAGGCGACATGTAACGGTTCGCGCGGCTCCCCCCGTCGGAGGTTCGAGTCCTCCCTCAGGCATGGGTGTTTGTGTTGTCCTTAGCGTAAATTAGTTTAAGTTAGATTAAGTAGTGCATAAGCTTAGGGACCGATGACCTCAGCAGTTTGGTCCCATAGTCTTTACCACAAATTTTCAAATTTTTCCATCCCTGCTTAGCCGTTTTGTACTTCCTGTCGATCTTATTTTTGAGACGTTTGTATTCATTTTTGCCTGCTTCATTTACTGCATTTTTATATTATCTTGTTTCATCAATTAAATTCAATATCTCTTCTGTTACCTAAGGATTTCTACGAGCCCTTGTCTTTGTACCTACTTAATCCTCTGCTGCCTTCAATATTTCATCTCTGAAAGCCGCCCATTCTTCTTCTACTGTATTTCTTTCCACCATTCTTGTCAATCGTTCCCTAATGCTCCCTAAGAAACTCTCTGCAACCTCTGATTCTTTCAGTTTTTCCAAGTCCCATCTCCCACCTTTTTGCAGTTTCTTCAGTTTTAATTCATAACCTTTAAATTGTGGTCAGAGTCCATATATGCCCGTGGAAATGTCTTACAGTTTAAAGTCTGGTTCCTAAATCTGTGTCTTGCCATTATGTAATCTATCTGAAACCTTCCAGTGTCTCGAGGCCTCTTCCACGTATACAACCTCCTTTCATGATTCTTAAACCAAGTGTTAGCTATGATTAAGTTAAGCTCTGTGCAAGATTCTACCAGGCGGTTTCCTCTTTCATTCATTGCCCCCATTCCATATTCACTTACTACTTTTCCTTCTCTCCCTTTATATAAATAAACTAAAGCTAAACCACAGTAAGTCCCAGTTTTTACAGTTTCTGACACACAAGTCAACAAAACCCTATGTTATAATTTCAAAGACTGGACGTGCGATTAGTGAAACTGACAGTTGAAATTTCTAGGTGTCCAGATAGATAGCAAACTGTCGTGGAAAGCCCACTTGCAAGGTCTTGTTCAAAGACTTAATGCTGCCACTTTTATTATTCGAACGGTACCTGAAGTAAGTGATCGTTCAACACGAAAATTAATCTACTTTGCTTATTTTAATTCGCTTATGTCATATGGTATTATATTTTGGGGTAACTCTTCCCATTCTAAAAGGATATTTCTGGCTCAGAAACGGGCATTTCGGGCAATAAGTGGTATAAGTTCGCAAACCTCATACCGACCCCTGTTCACTAGCCTGGGTGTTCTGATATTGGCCTCTCAACATATATATTCTTGAAACTTCCTGGCAGATTAAAACTGTGTGCCCGACCGACACTCGAACTCGGGACCTTTGTCCTTCGCGGGCAAGTGCTCTACCATCTGAGCTACCGACGCACGACTCACGCCCGGTCCTAACAGCTTTACTTCTGCCAGTATCTCGTCTCCTACCTTCCAAACTTTACAGAAGCTCTCCTGCGGACCTTGCAGAACTATCACTCCTGAAAGAAAGACTACTGCGGAGACATGGCTTAGCTCAGATGGTAGAGCACTTTCCCGCGAAAGGCAGAGGTCCCGAGTTCGAGTCTCGGTCGGGCACACAGTTTTAATCTGCCAGGAAGTTTCATATCAGCGCGCACTCCGCTGCAGAGTGAAAATCTCATTCCGGAAACATCCCGCAGGCTGTGGCTAAGCCATGTCTCCGCAGTATCATTTCTTTCAGGAGTGCTAGTTCTGCAAGATTCGCAGGAGAGCTTCTGTAAAGTTTGGAAGGTAGGAGACGAGATACTGGCAGAAGTAAAGCTGTGAGGACCGGGCGTGAGTCGTGCTTCGGTAGCTCAGATGGTAGAGCACTTGCCCGCGAAGGGCAAAGGTCCCAAGTTCGAGTCTCGGTCGGGCACACAGTTTTAATCTGCCAGGAAGTTTCATATCAGCGCACACTCCGCTGCAGAGTGAAAAACTCATTCTGGATATATATTCTTTACTGTCGTTTCTTGTTAACAATATCAGCTTATTCCCAAGAATTAGTACCTTTCATTCAGTTAATAGCAGGCAAAAATCCAATCTGCATTTGGACCGCACTTCCTTCAGTCTTGTGCAGAAAGGTGTGTAGTATACTGCAGCATCCATTTTCAATAAGGTGCCACAAGAATTCAAAAATCGTAGCATTAACACACGCCCTTTCAAATCGAAACTGAAGAGTTTCCTCACGGGTCACTACTGTTCTTTTGAGGAGTTTCTTGAAAAATTAATCTGATTCCTACATTATATTGCAGATTGCGTTTACTTAAACTTATGGCTTGACTTTTTTGGGTTCATAAACATTTTATTTTATCTGTTGTTTCTTTTATGTTGTAACTTAATGTACTGACAAATTCCATGACCTTGGAGATTTGCTCCTCAATTTGTTCCTACGGAACTAGACATGTAAATAAACAAATGAATAGTATCACAGTCAGCCAGTATTATTTGACAATCCTTTTTTTATTTTACAATGAATTTCACCAGTTGTGATAAACGCTTAAACTACATTGCAAATCAGCAATGAATGTTTAATCACAGCTTTATAGGCTACGACCTTGTGTAGGTGCGTAGAAATGGGATCCGAATTAGATTCTAGGAGGCAGATGTGAAGACAGGAAGAACTAATAAATAAATATGCAAATAAGTATGATGCTGAATAGAGACCGAAGCAATTTCTTCTAAGCCAGGTCTCCTACTCTCTAGGCAGATGCGGTACCCACTGCGCCACCCTGGAACTGCAGCTAACACAACTGCATGGATTACTTTAGTATATCCCCTCCCTATTGCCAGGTGAGTCTACCTTTACAAAGGGCGGTAGATCAACCTTCACAACACCCACCTGTGGACTAAGGAGAATCCCATTGGTATAATGGCAGCAAACCATCAGCCTCTTGAGTGTGGAGCTAAAACACTAGAACAAACAGAAGATGGGTATTGCAGCGTTAGCACACCTGCTGTGGTGTCACAAGGCTTAGGTCTGTCCCACCCCTCATTAAAGCGACCAAGACTTATACGAGGAGGAACACCCCTCTGAAGATGTCCAGCGCAGCTCTGGACGAAACGTTAGGAGCTGAAGAGTTTCATGGACCACGACCTTACATCCCGGAAGGTTTACCAGAAGATATGTCATCCGGTCGTGAAAGCCTTGATACTGTGAACAGTTATTATTATTATGTTCTTTAAGTTTGTTTTTGGGTTTTAGAAATACTGTGGGAAGAAAGTTTATTTACGTTGGAGATAACGTGGAAGACGTTGCCCAACGATCACCCGAAAGTTCGACGTAGCGGCAATTGGGCAAGGACTAAAACGGATGCTGCAAACTACCGCGAGCCATGGAAGAGCCTGGGCCGCGAGGGCGTCGAGCTTCCTAGGTCGTTGTTGGACAACGTCAAAGGAAGAGATATTCTGCTTTCTCTTTGTAAACACATCGATCGAGTCTTGAAAGGTTCATGTAAAACGTACAGGCGGGTGACACATTAGGTGGGATCCGATGCCTGTAATAATTCCACAGTTATTCAAAAGTTGTTAAACGTCAAAACCAATAGTTCATCACTTATATAGATAAAAAGTAGTAAAGATATAGGAAAGGAAGAGTTGCGGCGTCAGAACGAAAAGTGATACATCGCTCAGCAACGAAGAAGGACGTAAACAGCGGGCGTTGCGTGCTGAAAACAGTTCAAATGATAAAATAGTAATTCTGTAATTAAGCATAAAGCCAGATAACACTGCACTGCCTAGTGAGTGGGAGACCTGCGTTCGAATGCTGCCCTTGGTATAAATTTTAATTCATTACTTTGGCCTGCATTCATTACCATAGGTAAAGTTTAGAATTCGTATGTCTTTGAAACACGTCATTTCGTCTGAAATAAATAAGTATCTAATACTGAGCAGTCTAGTGAAATTAATACTGCCATATGGATAATGTAAAGCAAGCCACTGCTGCAAAGCCCTCTGAGGAGGTAAAATCTGCCAGCAATGATTGACGCATCCCGCGAGGGTTGGCGGGCAGCCCGGTAGCGGCGGCGGGGGCGGCGGTGAAGGCATTTGTGGTTGCGCGCTAACAAAGATAAATGGGCGCCTGCGTGTGCGTGTGTGAGTGAGCGCGCCGGCAAGTGGCGCCGGATTGCGAGCAATTAGCGGCCGGCGGATTAGTTTTAATGAAACGGCGCGCCGGCCGCCGCCTCCGGTGCTGCTGCTGTGCCCTCGGCCCGGGGCATTAGGCGCGCGCGCGCATTTGTTTGGCGCCGTATTAAATCGAGAAGATTTCCGTCCGCGGAGCGCGCTGTTGTCCCCGCGCAGCTAAAATTCGGTGGAAAATTTGCGCGCACTGCAGCGACGCAGCATTCGGGATTCTCCCCCGCGTCGATACGGCGCACTGCTTGTACCCCTGCTGGAGGTCATTCCGCCAAATGATGAGAGATGGCTGCTGGGATTATTACTGGGAACACGTCACACTTAATATCCTCACCAAACTTTTCGGATCCGAATTTGTGCACTGTTCCGGTGGAGCACGTAACTTTTTCGCCTCAAACTGCTTTTGACCTTTAAAGACTTTTGTAATATGTTTTCGTTTATACCAGCGTTTCTTAATTCAGCGTTTCTTAATCATTTCGATAAAGTGGTTAGTTCAAATGGCTCTGAGCACTATGGGACTTAACTTCTGAGGTAATCAGTCCCCTAGAACTTAGAACTGCTTAAACCTAACTACCCTAAGGACATCACACACATCCATGCCCGAGGCAGGATTCGAACCTGCGACCGTAGCGGTCGTGCGGTTCCAGACTGTAGCGCCTAGAACCGCTCGGCCCCTCTGGTCGGCGATAAGTGGAAACCTTTGTAATGTTCACTTTCACCATGGAACCTCTAGTTTATTTCGTAAGGCGTTTTAATGCAACAACTGTAAACCAATAATTTCCAATAACAATGAAAATCTTATGCACTCATGACCTTCATTTTTTTCGTTGATGGTCAATTGAAGAAAATTTTATTCAAGCTAGGAGTAAAACCAGATTTCTAACAAACAAACAAACAGTAATACAGGCCAAGGCTCCTAAATGGGGACAAATTTCAGGAAACGATCTGTGGGAATCTATGGAAAAAATAGTTCATGTGGACCCATAGCCCATGTGTTTCAAGGAAGGTACGCCCACTTCACGTTACAGATAAGTGACCTTTGACAATGCAGATTTAAGTGATTGAAAGCCAACATGAGAATACGCGAGCCAAATGTGAATTTTCTGTTTGTACCATTGTTCTAGCTCCATACTCAAGAGATGGTCGCCAGTAATCCTAACCCATACAGTGAGGCCGATGGTTTGCTCTCATTATACCATTGGGATTCTCCATAACCCACATGTGGATGTTGTGATGGTTGACGTACCGCCCCTGCTAAAGGCAGTCTCATCTGTCACAGAAAGTATTGCAACTTTGTTATTAAAAAATGTGCCGTTTAAAAATCGTCACACAATGGACGACCTCGCCGTAACTCTTCAGTGAAAAGAGAAAAATTAAATCGCTCATTTTCAAACCAGTGGATGGGAAGAGGCAGTTCTATTCAGACGTCTCCAGCACGATCGCATGTCCTGACTGTGCTAAGGTTCATCCTCTGGGATCATTTAAGGCGTGTTGTCTACTAGGATGTTCCAACGATTGTGGAGGACGTAAGAGCGCGATTACAGTAAATATGATGACAGCGTTGAGTTCATCAGTGATACAGGGTGTACTAAAGTGTCGTGGTGCGAATGGTTCTCACTTTGAACATCCTCTTTCAAATCTGACTAACAGAAATGTGACGGCACATACTAATCTCCTCATTGTTTTTTGTTTACAATTTTTGGTTTAATTTACTTTCCATTCCCCATTCCGGCCATCCTGATGCACGTTTCCCGTGGCTTCTTTTCGAAGACACCGACAAATACCGAGGTGATTGATTTGAAAAGGATGCGGCGGACATCCTCTTCCGGCTTTGTCCCGTCTCAGCCTGTGCGCGTCTCCGTCTGTCAGTGAGTTGCTAAAATCCAGAATGAGATTTTCACTCTGCAGCGGAGTGTGCGCTGATACGAAACTTCCTGGCAGATTAAAACTGTGTGCCCGACCGAGACTCGAACTCGGGACCTTTGCCTTTCGCGGGCAAGTGCTCTACCATCTGAGCTACCGAAGCACGACTCACGCCCGGTCCTCACAGCTTTACTTCTGCCAGTACCTCGTCTCCTACCTTCCAAACTTTACAGCAGCTCTCCTGCGAACCTTGCAGAACTAGCACTCCTGAAAGAAATGATACTGCGGAGACATGGCTTAGCCACAGCCTGGGGGATGTTTCCGGAATGAGATTTTCACGCTGCAGCGGAGTGCGCGCTGATATGAAACTTCCTGGCAGATTAAAACTGTGTGCCAGACCGAGACTCGAACTCGGGACCTTTGCCTTTCGCGGGAAAGTGCTAAGCCATGTCTCCGCAGTAGTCTTTCTTTCAGGAGTGCTAGTTCTGCAAGGTTCGCAGGAGAGCTTCTGTAAAGTTTGGAAGGTAGGAGACGAGATACTGGCAGAAGTAAAGCTGTGAGGACCGGGCGTGAGTCGTGCTTCGGTAGCTCAGATGGTAGAGCACTTGCCCGCGAAAGGCAAAGGTCCCAAGTTCGAGTCTCGGTTGGGCACACAGTTTTAATCTGCCAGGAAGTTTCAGTTGCTAAAATCTTTCACAGGTAGGAAGAAAGTAGTAATGAATCGACTAGGTAAAAACGTTATTCAGAAAAAAGTCGGAAAATTCTTAGTTTCGCATCTAAAATTCGTTAGTGATAGTGAGATTTTTATTCAAATGGTTCAAATGGCTCTGAGCACTATGGGACTTAACATCTGAGGTCCTCAGTCCCCTAGAACTTAGAACTACTTAAACCCTAACTGACCTAAGCACATCACACACATCCATGCCCGAGGCAGGATTCGAACCTACGACCGTAGCAGTCACGCGGTTCCAAGCTGAAGCGCCTAGAACCGCACGGCCACCGCGGCCGGCGAGAGATTTTTATTCTTCATGCGCTTTTTCGATTACATACTACCTATAACACGACAAGCTAAGACCGTGGCTGCCAACAGCGGTAACGGACAGTCGATGTGAAACAGACTTATTACATTTCAAACGTGCCCCGTGATGTGCTTCATTCAAATTAGTTGACAAGTCCACGGCAAACTACGAGTGGAAGCTGTCTCTCTAATTTCAGATTCTGATTGGTGGTAATTTTTTCAGGATGGATGCCTGTAAACAGTTGTGAGTACCAAAAAGGCTTCTCAGGGACGATTTGCCCAACTCCAGGGTTGTTGTGGATAACTACGGCTCGGATGAAGATCCTGAACATGTTCCTGAACGCAAATGTGGGTTGAAAGTTGTTGCTAATCAGGTAAATGTGATGAATTATTTAAGCAAGGAAACACTGTTCTGTCCCTTATATTTCACGTGAATTCACGTGACACTGTGATGGCACAAATGTTAAGGGTCATCCTTAACACTGTTATGTGCTGTAGTAAGGCAACAATAACATTAATTTTACATTGTGCTGAATCATAGATCAGTTTTCGAGCTGGTTATTCTTTGTTATTGCAAAAATTGATTACGCCAAAGCCGACCGCTGTGGCCGAGCAGTCCTAGGTGCTTCAGTCCGGAACCGCGCTGCTGCTACGGTTGCAGGTTCGAATCCTGTGATGTCCTTAGGTTAGTTAGGTTTAACCAGTTCTAAGTCTAGGGGATTGATGACCTCAGATGTTAAGTCCCAAAGTGCTTAGAGCGATTTGAACCATTTTTTTGATCATGCCAATCTGTGACATAAACTGAAACAGATCGGACCTTTCAATTTGTATTTTTGAGAGGTTTCACGGTAATGTTTCCTTAACGCGCCGTGCATGTAACAATGTAAAGTTAATGAATTTACTATTCTCAAACAAGGCGTTGCTCTAGAAATATTTTGAAACTGACTTATCTGAAAAAAAAAATCATGATGGGTGTACGAAATATCTTACTTACGAAATTTTATTCACACTTTACTGAGCAACTTCGCAAAACCAACTTGCTCCTTACCACTGTTTACAGCCGACGACTTTAAATATGATACATAGAGTGCATATGGGAATGCAGGCTTTCTCGGGCAGTATCATTGATGAAATCTTCCCCAATAAGTAGGCGAGTCATTGAGTCCTGCTGGCGCAACGTTTCGACCAGTTTCCTACTCCTAATAGTCGGGCGAAATGTGGGGTTCACGTCCAGTTCGTTCCTTTACAGCCACTGGACCGCAGACTTCTCTGACAAGGAGCCCACCGATGGGCTAATCGCGTGCCTCCGGAGAAAATGTCTCTATTAGTGGTGATGGTGGAGATGGTGGAGGGGTGGGGGAGAGTAAGCCCTGGGGTTGGGGCTGGAGGGGGCGGGGTTATCCCGACGTTGCCCCCGACGTCTTCATAACAGAGCGCTCCTGAGTATCTCCGCTAACGCCACATGCCATGCGGCGTTCAGTTTGAGACCCTGCCTCCATCGAAGAGATCGCCACGCATTCGTACTTCCACTGCGTCTTTTTGATCGTTATAGCCGGTGGACTCCAGCCTCCTCTGTCTATCAGTCATGTACTAGACTTCGTACCATTTTACTACTCCCGCTTAATCGCTTAATATTATAAAAATAATACTTATCATATTAAATATGTTTACAGTAATTATGCCAGTCCATAAGCAGCAATATTACCAACAGAAATGTATCTAAACAGCTCGTAGCAATTTGAGAATAATTACCGCAAATCATATGCTGGCATCGGTCAATCATTCCTGTATGATTTACAGATATGAACTTTGAAAACAGAGCATTCTCAAACGAGTGAAATATACGATGCGGTTATTTCTAGCCATGCACTATCCAGCTGTTTACTCTTACCGGAAGCAGGGTAAGGCATGCTCAGATGTACCTGCAAAAGAAAAAAAAAAGAACTTTGTTAATTCAACTGAACACTGCAATACACATATGCACAAAAAGTGAGGAGGTAGTTATATATGTCTGATCATGCGTAACAAATGATTTATCAGTCTCTAAATAGGAAGCTGTCATCTTAAAACTAAGCAGAATTCATTGACATACAATAAAACGCTGTCCAACATGCAAAGCACAAATCTATCACTGTCACGTCCCACATGTCCTCCTATGTAGGTGAGTGGTCAGTGCGGCTGACTGCCATGCGGAAGAGCCGGGTTCGATTCCTGGCACTGCGAGAGCGTTTTCCCTGGTGATGGGACTGGTACAGGGTGCACTCAGCCTCGTGAGGCAAATGAGGAGCTACTCGATCGATTAGCAGGGGCTCCATGGTCACGAAACGCGACAACGCCCGGGGAAGCGGTGTGCTGACCACATGCTCCTCCATACCGCATCCGATAACACCATTTGTGCAGGATGACACGGCGGTCGGTTGCCCCCGATTGGCCCGTCTAAGGCCAGAATGGGGGAATTCGCCTTTTCTTTTACGCATCACATCCCCTTTCCTCGAGCGAAACCAAGTAACACTGTTTGTGTATGTGGAGAAATTAAACTGCTTGCCAGATTAAAATAAGTCGCCGAACTCGGACTCGAACCCATGCCGTTGAGTTTCGCACACAGTGCTCTTACGTATGCCGCAATCCATATGCAGCTCTGTGCTTTCAAGATTCAGTCCGTCTCACCCATCTTCTCTGGCAGGATGACACTCCACAGCAAGGTGATAGATTCATACTGGACTTGGATAAATGCGCCTACGAGGGGAGAACATTAGGACCACCTACTTAATAGCCGGTATGTCCGTCTTAGACACGGATAACAGTGGCGTCGCGTCATGGCTTGGAAGCAATGAGCCCTTCGTAAGTCGTTGGAGGGTGCTGGTTCAAATGGCTCTAAGCACTATGGGACTTAACACCTGAGGTCATCAGTCCCCTAGACTTAGAACTACTTCAACCTAACTAAGGACATCACACACATCCATGCCCGAGGAAGGATTCGAACCTGCAACCGTAGCAGCAGCGCGGTTCCGGACTGAAGCGCCTAGAACCACTCGGTCTCAGCGGCCGGCGAGGGAGCAGGCACCACCTCCACACACACCAGTCACTTAATTCCCTCAAATTCCTGGGAGGAGGTGACAAGCTCTGACGACACGTTCAGTCACGTCCCAGATATGTTCGATCGGGTTCACATCTGGCGAGCTATGGGACCAGCACATCAACTGAAACTCGTCACTATATTCCCCGAACCACTCCAGCACACTCTTAGCCTTGTGACATGGTGCATTATCTTCTTGAAAAATGGCAGTGCCGTCGGGAAACAAAATCGTCATGAAGGGGTATATGTGGTCTGCAACCAGTGTAAAATACTCCTTGGCGGTCATGGTGCCTTGCACGAGCTCCATCGGACCCATGGATGCCCACGTGAATGGCCCCCAGAGCATAATGGAGCCGCCACCAACTTTTCGCCGTCGCGCAGTGCAGCTGTCACGGAGCTGTTCCTCTGGATGACGCCGATTTTGCGCCTTACCATCGGCAGGTATCGGGATTTATCAGACTATGCAAAGCTCTGCCACTGCGCCAACGTCCAGCGCCGATGGGGCGTGCCCATTTCAGTCGTAGTTGCCGATGTCGTGGTGTTAACATTGGCCGTCGGCTGCGGAGGCCCATTGTTAGACGTGTTCAGTGCACTGTGTGTTCAGACACACTTGTACTCTACCCAGCTTTGAAGTCTAATGTTAATTCCGCCACAATTCGCCACCTGTCCTGTTTTAGCAGTCTGCCCAAAGTACGACTTCCGAGATCGGTAATGAGGGGTAGCCGCCAAACTCCCGACGTCTGGACGAGGTTTCACTCTGGTTTCGCCACGTGCTGAAACACTCACTACAGCACTCCTCGAATACACGACAAGTCATGCAGTTTCCGAAATGCTTGGGCCGAGTCTCTGGGCCATCACAATCTGCCCTCGGTCAAACTCATATAGATCGCCTGCCTTCGCAATTCTACATTTGGCCAACACGCTCACTGATACTACATTGACCATGCGGGTGTCTGACTAGCAGTATTTCATCGCCATGTGTCGCTGCTATCTCCAGGTGGGTTTTGTATCGATAGTAGGTCGGTGGTCGTAATGTTCTGGCTGCTCAGTGTGTATTGAATCCTGCACTACGCATCGAGCAGACACATTTTTCAACACAGTCACCAACTCTCTATTAATAACGGTCAGAATGCCATAGCAATCGTTGAATTCCTGAACGACACACATCCCCTTCTTGGTCACGATCTACTCGAGTATACGCCATGTGGACGTCCTCAATCCTGCAAAATCTGCAGTAGCTGCGAATCAGTACCTCGACTGTTTGGACATTTTCGCCTAAGGTCGATATTTACTGCCTTCCTTCCCGATCTGCATCACCCACCGCTGTGCGGCCTTGCTGGAATTATTGGTACCATTTCACTACTACTGGACGCGACATAGCATTCGATCCGTACACCGCCAGAACTTCACGGTGAGTCTGTGTGCAGTTTATACGTTTCGCCCACAAGAATCGTAAAGTCCCCCGCACCTCAACTCTTGAATTACGTTTCCAGTCGCCACAACAAGTCAGTCGCACGCTGCGGTACTCCAGTTGTCCCTAACGCAACAGAATTGTGTGTGCAGGGAACCCAGAACAGATACTCTCTTCTGACAATACGCCTCTCATGTTACGCAGGAGTTTAGCGTGGGGAAATGTGTGTAACTTAGTTTCTGAAGGCCCTGCGTAGGACCACTAAACGAAACTGGGAAGCGATGTACGAAGCAATTAAATTGTTTCACTGATAGAATAAAAAACATTTAATCCCTGACAATAATATATATATATATATATATTGCAACTAGCTCGTGATTCAA
The DNA here is from genome assembly GCF_023864275.1 of Schistocerca cancellata. Lineage (NCBI taxonomy): Eukaryota > Metazoa > Arthropoda > Insecta > Orthoptera > Acrididae > Schistocerca > Schistocerca cancellata. Next base: position 162,849,922 of record NC_064627.1, on the reverse strand, counting down.
AGTGACACTAATATATTGCCAAAAACTGTAATGTCATTTGCAGCTGCAACAATAGTCGCGATCATCAAACCAGTTCGCTGTAATTATCTGGTTTGTTCGTAATATAATTGTTTTGTGAATTCAATTAGTCGATATACGTATAAGATCCCATATCCAGTTTTCTTTTTCTGCCTTCTATATCTAAAGTTTAAAAGGTATGTCTTGAGAAAAAAGACGATAGTGTCCGCTAGTGATATTTAACTTACTGTAGGAAGATCGCTTATACACAAAGGAAGCCGCAGGCTTTACTTTTTTCTGCGGTCAGCGAAGAAAAGCCTGGCTGTTTGGCGCTATCATATTGTTCCAGCTACCATCGTGTAAGCATCGCTTGATTAGTCTCTCATTAACTAATAATATACTGGAATTCGTTTAACGTGTATTTGGTCTAATTATTTCAAAGCCAGACTATGTCCTTTTATATCATGCTACGTAAGTATCAGTTTTTCATTTACAGCCATTACCTGAAAGGAGACCCAAAAGTGGGACTAGTACGCCATTGGTGTAATATGAAATGCTAATTTATTTAGTCATTTTGTTTTATCGTGCGGCAAAGGACCTGCAGTTTTACGGACACTTGTCCGAATTCGAATTTAATTTTTACAGCACATAAGGCGATTGCGCGATTGCGTCACGCACTTTTCAAAGTCACGAAAGTACACGTCTTTAACTTAGTATACCGTTCCACTATAAGTAAGAGGTAAACTATGATGATTAGCATCGGAATTCTTTGTTAGCAGGATTCGTAATGGAGCGAAGCTTTTGCGGAAAATTAAGTGGTTGACCCCTGAGGAGGCGCAAGTAATTACAAGTGTTATTCTTTCCTTCCTTTATCTTCCTTCCGTCTTTCCAGGTAGCAGTCAACTGACTCATTATGGTGGATGAGATTACCTATATTGTCTCATATGCCAGCTTACTCTTCTTCTATATTGTTTAAATGACGAGTGAGAGTGAATGATACTTAAGACATTCGATTTTGTAATCTTTAAATGTGGCAGATACAGTATCATAATTACGTTGAGACACATGTGGGTTGTTGTTCTGTGGCAGATAAACTTATGCATTCAGTGAGGAACCACCACTAAAAATATTTAGTAAAAGGAAAACAGTAGCGAACGCAAACCGTCAAATGTTTGCGAATTGTGCGACACCCAGCAAGCCGTCTGACAGTTTGCTGTTTCTAGTAGTAGTTCCTTAAGAATTGTTCCGTAGCTGACAATTGCCGAGAGCGTGGAGAAAGACTAAGAACAGGTATAAATGATAATGCAAATGTTGATCTTGTTCGGCAAGTCTAATTACTCTGTCCGTCGAAGACGAACACACAGTGGAAACAAGCTACCCATGGCCTCAGGTTGCGAGTACACGGCATGCGAGTATTGCACGTAATGAGTGCACGACTGACGCATACAGACGTTTGATGCTGCGAGCAGTTTGCAGAAACGACGAGTACACAACGGGACATTGCGAGAAATACGAATTTGCCAACGGACGTTTCATACAGCAGCTAAGTCAACGGAGATGTTCCACACAGCAGGTAAGTCAACGGACGAAACACCGCCTTCTACGATGCGATGAAACAACTCGTATCACAGGTGCACGAATGTGACCTGTCAAAGGAAAATGTTTAGCGAGCAATGACTTACGCTACTGTATTCGACCCATGTATTTTTTACGCACTGGCAGCAATTTTAATCGTCTATTTCAACACGTAACAGCAATATGCTACTGATAAACTTCCAAAAGAGATTGGATTGTTTGAAAAATTTCAGAAAGAGCGTAGTACCACCACATTGTGCCCCTATGTCGTGTGACTATTTCGGGCGCCCATTTCTAGGCTGGTGGGTAGACCGCATCACAGCATTAGGTTGGCTGTCACAGTCTCCAGATTCAGCTCTCTGTAATTTATGGTTACATGATTTGGCTAAAATCTGCCTACAGTCTTTAGATTAGCCATACTGACGAAATCAGTAACATAACATAACGATGTGGCACAATGGTTTACACTCCACTAAAGAGACTGCCCACACAACACTTTTCCGTCCTTTTCTGGAGTATTGCAGCGCGATGCGGGATCTATACGAAGACCGAAAAATTTCGAAGAAGGGCAGCTCGTTTTGTATTATCGCGAAATAGAGCAGAGGGTGTCATGGATATCATACACAACTTCGGGGTGGCAATAATTAAAAAACAGAAGTGTTTTCGCTACGGGAAAACTTTTTACAAAATTTCAGTCACTAACTTTCTTCTCCGACTGCCAAAATAATTTATTGCCTCCCACCTACATAGGGGAAAATGACCACCCTTATAAAATAACAGAAATCGGAGCTCGCACGAAAGAGTTTAGGTATTCATTTTTCCCGCATGCTATTCGGGAGCGCGATGGTCTTGAAATAGTCTAAAACGTTTTCTATGAACTTTCTGCCGGATACGTAAATGTGAACAGCAGACTAATCATGTATATATGGATGTAGCACGTTGCTGGTAATGTTTCGTGTGGAAAGCTTGATTAAGATCAGGTTATACCACACAGCAAAATAAATCGAAAAAAGCGATGTACTTCGTATCATGGAGTTTTTAAAATATTTCTCTCATTTACTTGATAACAAATATTTGAGCCATAAAGGTGCGAGGCCACCTGTACGCATGACTGTGATGTAGGTCGTGGACGGTAGTGTAAAGCGGGAAAGAATATTAGATGAAAAGCATGTGGCTCCTGGCGAATCGCCGGAAATATAAAACCCAACACAAAGAAAGGAGGTATTAAAAGTCGATTTATTAATAACAATGTAAAACATTTTCTGACAGTAACGAAATTATAACAGCAGATACTAAATTTTAAATTCACTGTCGTATTACAAATCATTCCGTTCTACGTGAAAGTTGGGCTAGAAGCAATAGTCTTAATTATAAGAGTTTGTACAACTACAGATCTGAAGCAAAAGTAAACATTGCACAAAATATGTAAGTGGCATTTCCTCAGTTAACAATATTAACTACGGCAGAAATAAGTTTACGAACATAACCAAATAGATGCATTAGGTTGGTGTATAAGTACGTAGCGTTTTTGTATTACATGTTGGTGTTCCGGTTACTAAAGTGTTATTTATAGACTGACATTTTTTATTTGTGTTTACACGTTGTCATTTTGTCATTTGGGGTAGTGAGTGGAGTTGTGAACGCTAGAAAATGGAGTGCCAAGTGGGGAGAAATCGGAACATTTCCGCCATATTCTTCTGTTTGAAATCAGTGGAGGGGTAACAGCAATGGAGTTGACCAGTTACATTTGCACCGCGCATGGGGACAATGACATTGGACACAGAATACAAGAAAATGGTTTTCTTGTTTTAGCGAGGATCGTTGTGGCATTAGTGACCCTCCACGTTCAGGAAGAATCCTCGTGGTTTTGATGATCGTTTAAACGCATTAATCCTCCATGATCCACTATGTCGTTGTTGTGGTCTTCAGTCCTGAGACTCCATGCTACCCTGTCCTGTGCAAGCTTCTTCATCTCCCGGTACTTACTGCAGCCTACATCCTTCTGAATCTGCTTAGTGTATTCATCTCTTGGTCTCCCTCTACGATTTTTACCCTCCACGCTGCCCTCCAATGCTAAATTTGTGATCCCCTGATGCCTCAGAACGTGTCCTACCAACCGGTCCCTTATTCTTGTCAAGTTGTGCCACAAACTCCTCTTCTCCCCAATTCTGTTCAATACCTCCTCTTTAGTTATGTGATCTACCCATCTAATCTTCAGCATTCTTTTGTAACACCACATTTCTAAAGCTTCTATTCTCTTCTTGTCCAAACTGTTTATCGTCCATGTTTCACTTCCATACATGGCTACTCTCCATACAAATACTTTCAGAAACTACTTCCTGACACTTAAATCTATACTCGATGTTAACAAATTTCTCTTCTTCAGAAACGCTTTCCTTGCCACTGCCAGTCTACATTTTATATCCTCTCTACTTCGACCATCATCAGTTATTTTGCTCCCCAAATAGCAATACTCCTTTAAGTGTCTCATTTCCTAATCTAATTCCTTCAGCATCATCCGACTTAATTCGACTACATTCCATTATCCTCGTTTTGCTTTTGTTGATGTTCATCTTATATCCTCCTATCAAGACACTGCCCATTCCGTTCAACTGCTCTTCCAAGTCCTTTGCTGTCTCTGACAGAATTACAATGTCATCGGCAAACCTATAGTGTACCCGAGAACTGGCAAATGTGATGAACTGTTATCATTCCAACTTCGTGGGCCATTTGCATGCAATGGAGAAAGTTAGAAATCTGGTGTATGGATACCACATGCTCTAAATCAAAATCACAAAAATCTGCGGGTGGCCCGCTAGCCCGTCATCAATTGGTTCGTGAACAACATCGAACATTCCTATCCAGTATCGTTACTGGCAAACGAGAAATGACATCTTTATGTAACATAAGGAAAAGAAAGGAATGGTTGAGCCCAAACAAAGCAGCGACTCCCCACACAAACGCCTGCGCGCATCAACAAAAGATAATGTTAAGCGTCTGGTGGACTACGAATTGCTTCCTGGAGGTGTAACCATCACTAATCGCATTTATTGTCAACAACTGAGACGTCTTGAAACGCAGTCAAAGAAGAACAACCAGGAAGAGGGCGTGAAGTGATGCTACTTCACGACAAGACCAGACCGCTGTTTGTTAGACCGACAAAAAACGTTATACAAGTTATGGGTCGGGAAAACATTTCGAACCAGCCTTATTCAGCTGATCTTGCGCCCTCAGATTTTCACCTTTTCCGCTCTCTGACGAGCAACCTTCAAAAACTTCTTTTCCGGATGAAAATGCGCTCCGAACATGGCTCGCTGAGTTCGCCTCAAAATCACGTGATTTCCACAGTCGCGGAATCGAAGAGTTATCCCAGCGTTGGCAGCCTGTTTTAAATAGTAAAGTAGAATGTATTATTGATGACTAAAGTCTCTGTTATGTGTATCTCTTGTGTTTATTAAACTTACGTAAAGAGGCTACGAACTTATGCACCGACTCATGTATCGTCTCCTGGCAAAACACATATTATATGTGGTAAAAAAAAAAAGAAAAGAATAATTGAATGATTGTAATTTGCGTGGACAATGATTGTGTGAACTTTATGTAATAAAGATAAACCCTTGTGTGTCATGTTTTATACTTGTATAGAATTATGTACCGATTTTTTTAAAGATAATATCTGTGTCGGCGAGCACTGAAACCGAGACAGACGATACTTATTAAATATCACACAAAGACGAAAATATATCAAACCGAGTATAAATAGTAGTGACCGAGCATTAATTTCTCTGTCGTCTTTATGTAGTACGTGAGTAGGAATGGCCTGTGACGCTATATTGTATGCTTGTGTAGCATTCTTTTGTCAAGATTGAGAGAAGGACGCCATTAGGCACTGATTTGTAAAGGTGTGTAAGAATTAATGTTTTGAATAGAGTTACTTATTGAAAACTTGCATTATGATTTGTAATGAGCTTGCTTGGTATTTTATCCCATCCTTTTAAGACATTTTCAGCTATTTAAATATTATTCGTGGTGATAGTCTCATGTTCTCGTGTTAGTCGTGGTACTTACTGATGTTTTACTGTTAACAAAACTCCACTGCAAAATGGAACCAATCATACCGCAAAAAAGCGGACAGGTAATAGTGAACTAACATTATTTCTTTCAGCTTTCAGGATTGCAGGGCAGAGCAGCAGATTATATGATGTGTTTCACAGGTGGACGCGGGCTGCGGATGATATATTATTAACAGTGCAAAAAGATAATTTACCTTCATGACATACAAGAAAACTTGCTGTGCGTAGTTCTGGTCTGGCAAACATTATAGTAAAAACATCTTTCTCTCTGATAATAGTCTCATGTTCTAGTGTTAGTCGTGGTACTTATTGGTGTTTTACTGTTAACAAAAATCCACTGCAAGATTTTGATGTTGAACAAACATTGCGTACTGTAACATCAGTATTGATAACGAAATAATTTTCAGTAACCTTTTCAATAACTGTAAAGTAAGGAAGATATGTTGAACTTTATAGCGAGTTACAGTAACGAAACAATGTTCCTTTAATAGAAAGCCAGATCCAGAATAATAAGAACATAATATATTTTCTTTTGTTGAAAATTAATGATCCACACAAAGTCACAGCACAGCATCCCTAAAGAGTATTTCAGGGCTCTTTTCGTAACAACATATTAAAATGGTTCAAATGGCTCTGAGCACTACGGGACTCAACTGCTGTGGTCATAAGTCCCCTAGAACTTAGAACTACTTAAACCTAACTAACCTAAGGACATCACACACATCCATGGCCGAGGCAGGATTCGAACCTGCGACCGTAGCGGTCGTGCGGTTCCAGACTGTAGCGCCTTTAACCGCTCGGCCACTCCGGCCGGCAGCAACATATTAATCTCATCCATTTATCAATATATTAGTTGTTACGCGAGCAATAACAAAGCAGACAGCGAAACTCACTATAAAAAACAGAAACGGAAGGATACATCATCAAGGTTGAGAATTTTCTAGTACAGCATTCATGACACGTAAACTACAAAATTCCAGTAGGTTAACGAATAGTTACAACAGATAGTACTGAAATACCAATAAATTTACAGTGATAAGAATCGTAAGATACGAGAAAGTACTTTTGTCATGGAACAGATTAAGCTCTTGAAAGGAGTTGAAAGCTTGGGATGAGGCGAACGACATCAACGCTTTTCGCCCTCAACTCCAGAACTCACAGTGTTTGCAAATACCGCTGCACCCAACGGATATTCACGGCATGTGCAAATCCGATTAACGTTTGGTAAATACCGCTCACGAACATATCCACGAGTTAATACGGTACGTGAGCAGATTAGACGGTCGTACCTGTTTAATTCCGTTTGCTAAAGCTCTTTCCAATGTGTAATATTTTATAAAAAATTTTACTTCATTCGATGATGCTGTATAATCTACTGCACAGTCTTGTCAGGTGCAGTTAATGACAGTTTTAGCATAATTGGATGCATTTTAGTTTATCGCGTCTGCATCGCTTAAGACAGCAATTTCTATGTTGGCTGCTAGCAAGTCACGAGTTTGAAATATGTTCAGTTTTAATATTTAGCACCAGTGTTCTAGATTTATCACTATATGGAGACATCTACATCTACATCTACGTCTACATCTACATCCATACTCCGCAAGCCATCTGACGGTGTGTGGCGGAGGGTACCTTGTGTACCTCTACTGGTTCTCCCTTCTGTTCCAGTCTCGTATTGTTCGCGGAAAGAAGAATTGTCGGTACGCCTCTGTGTGGGCTCTAATCTCTCTGATTTTATCCTCATGGTCTCTTTGCGAGATATACGTAGGAAGAAGCAATATACTGCTTGACTCCTCGGTGAAGGTATCTTCTCGAAACTTCAACAAAAGCCCGTACCGAGCTACTGAGCGCCTCTCCTGCAGAGTCTTCCACTGGAGTTTATCTATCATCTCCGTAACGCTTTCGCGATTACTAAACGATCCTGTAACGAAGCGCGCTGCTCTCCGTTGGATCTTCTCTATCTCTTCTATTAACCCTATCTGGTACGGATCCCACACTGCTGAATAGTATTCAAGCAGTGGGCGAACAAGCGTACTGTAACTTACTTCCTTTGTTTTCGGATTGCATTTCCTTAGGATTCTTCCAATGAATCTCAGTCTGGCATCTGCTTTACCGACGATCAACTTTATATGATCATTCCATTTTAAATCACTCCTAATGCGTACTCCAAGATAATTGTTGGAACTAACTGCTTCCAGTTGCTGACCTGCTATATTGTAGCTAAATGATAAGGGATCTTTCTTTTTATGTATTCGCAGCACATTACACTTCTCTACATCGAGATTCAATTGCCATTCCCTGCACCATGCGTCAATTCGCTGCAGATCCTCCTGCATTTTAGTACAATTTTCCATTGTTACAACCTCTTGATATGCCACAGCATCATGCGCAAAAAGCCTCAGTGAACTTCCGATGTCATCCACCAGGTCATATATGTATATTGTGAATAGCAACGGTCCTATGACACTCCCCTGCAGCACACCTGAAATCACTCTTACTTCGGAAGACTTCTCTCCACTGAGAAAGACATGCTGCGTTCTGTTATTTAGGAACTCTTCAATCCAATCACAGAATTGGTCTGATAGTCCATATGCTCTTACTTTGTTCATTAAACGACTGTGGGGAACTGTATCGAACGCCTTGCGGAAGTCAAGAAACACGGCATCTATCTGTGAATCCGTGACTATGGCCCTCTGAGTCTCGTGGACGAATAGCGCGAGCTGGGTTTCACACGATCGTCTTTTTCGAAACCCATGCTGATTCCTACAGAGTAGATTTCTAGTCTCCAGAAAAGTCATTATACTCGAACATAATACGTGTTCCAAAATTCTACAACTGATCGACGTTAGAGATATAGGTCTATAGTTCTGCACATCTGTTCGATGTCCCTTCTTGAAAACGGGGATGACCTGTGCCCTTTTCCAATCCTTTGGAACGCTACGCTCTTCTAGAGACCTACGGTACACCGCTGCAAGAAGTAGGGCAAGTTCCTTCGCGTACTCTGTGTAAAAACGAACTGGTATGCCATCAGGTCCAGCGGCCTTTCCTCTTTTGAGCGATTGGTTTAAGACACCCACAGTAAGTATAATTTGAATTCGAAGAATTACTTACTTCGTGCCCTTCTTTGGTACATTCTCTGTTCTCAGAAGGCTGGAGTAGGCTTACTCACTATTTACTACGGTGAACTTTCCACACTGCGAATACCTCCTTTTAGATTATTAACGCACAGCCTAGTTTGCAAATAACGTGACTGCATGTTTTGAGGTATGGAATTGGCTGCTGTTGCTGTTATCCGTGGAGACTTCACAGATCTTGTACCGATATTATTACGTTGTCATCTGAGTGATTTATAGGTAAGTAGCTGACAAACCTCGCACTGCCCGGCTATTCATTGCGCAAATTATCTATTAGAAACGAAAACAAAAAAAATGAATTGTTTTGTAGGGTAACACCGAAAAAACATACCTTTGCATGTATTCGTATTGAACACTTAGACACTCTCTAAGATGATGGTGGAGAGATTCTGCACGCTGGTGGCAGCTGCTTCGCATGTTTACTCGTATAATGTAATTTTGTACTCGTCTCTACGGTAGAGCCTCTCCACGGATCTATAGAAGGCTATTGTTTCGCAGTTGACAGCTGTCAAAAACGCTGTCAGGTGTCAGTTATTTCCTTAAGTTGACTCGACTGTAGGGGTATTTAGTAGTAAAGAGCACATATATTAAAATATCATGCATGACGCACTATTTTTCCACGCATCTCAGTGTTCATGACTTCAAATTTCCTGAACTATTAAATGTACGTGGTGCTTATCCACAAGGCGATTGTTGCCTGAGAGTGAGGGTTGTGTGTACCAAGCTTGGTCGAAATCAGCCCAGTGGTTAACATACACATATATACATACACATATTTTTATAATATGTATGGATGTATTTCCCCACTACGGTACTTCTATCTCTCTAGCACCATTTTATCACGCTGCTCCTACACCGACTTAGCTGACTATATCGTAACTTTGAATGGGAACTGCCAACAAGTGTGAAACATGACTGCACATACCTTAGCGAAATCCATTTGTGTAATGCGCTTCGGGAACTATTTTCACCGAAACGCGGTTCGTAACGCAAAGCGTTATTACAATTATTGGGAAAAAAATGATGCACTGGAAGCAGAAATGGATCGTCGCGGGTTGTGGAGGTATATGGTGTTTCAGTGACTACAAAATCTAGTGAAATTTGCAAAGAACTTGGGATTACGAGCCCGCTTATGAGTGAAGTGTTTCACGTTGGCTTGGGCTACGTGATGGTTTGTTATACTTCACCTCATGCACCAAACACTTACGTAAGTTGCTACATGTACACTTCTTCTATATACACACATAAAAAATAAGTTTTGCATCACCTTGGTTTCTAGAGTTCCGGAACCCGTACAGAAAATTGGAATAGAGATCAACATAAAAATCACTTCCGCTCGTTTTATTGCTCATGAAAACCACACATTGCATGTTATACCACCATACAGCGAGACCTTCAGAGGTGGTCGTCCAGATTGCTGTACACACCGGTACCTCTAATACCCAGTAGCACGTCCTCCGGCAGTGATACATGTCTGTATTCGTCGTGGCACACTATCCACAAGTTTATCAAAGCACTGTTGGTTCGGATTGTCCCACACCTCAACGGCGATTCGGCGTAGATCCCTCAGAGTGGTTCGTTGGTCACGTCGTCATTAAACAGCCCATTTCAATCTATCGCAGGCATGTTCTATTGGGTTTATGTCTGGAGAACATGCTGGCCACTCGAGTCGTGCGATGTCGTTATCCTGAAGGAAGTCATTCACAAGACGTGCACGATAGGGGCGCGAATTGTCGTCCATGAAGACGAATGCCTCGCCAATATGCTGCCGATGTGGTTGCACTATCGTTCGGAGGAGATGGAATTCACCTATCGTACAGCCGTTACGGCGCCTTCCACGACCACCCCAAAACAGCAGGGAACCTCCACCTTGCTGCACTCGCTGGACAGTGTGTCTAAGGCGTTCAGCCTGACCGGGTTGCCTCGAAACACGTCTCCGACGATTGTCTGGTTGAAGGCATATGCGACACTCATCGGTGAAGAGAACGTGATGCCAATTCTGAGTGGTCCGTTCGGCATTTAGTTGGGCCCATCTGTACTACGCTGCATGGTGTGGTGGTTACAAAGATGGACCTCGCCATGGACTTTGAGAGTGAAGCTGCGCATCATGCAGCCTACTGCGCACAGTTTGGGTCGTAACATAACGTCCTGTGGCTGCACGAAAAGCATTAGTCAACATGGTGGCGTTGCTGACAGGGTTCCTCCGAGCCATAACCCGTAGGTAGCGGTCATCCACTGCTGTAGTAGCCTTTGAGCGACCTGAGCGAGGTATGTCATCGACAATTCCTGTCTCTCTGTATCTCCTCCATCTCCGAACAACATTGCTTTGGTTCACTCCGAGACGCCTGGACACTACCCTTGGCACAAAATAACAATGCGGACGCGATCGAACCGTTGTATTGACCGTCTAGGCATGGTTGGACTACAGACAACACCAACCGTGTACCTCCTTTCTGGTAGAATGACTGGAACTGGTCGGCTGCCGGAGCCGCTCCGTCTAATGCGCACTGCTCATGCATGATTGTTTACATCTTTGGGCGGGTTTAGTGACATCTCTGAACAGTCAAAGAGACTGTGTCTGTGGTACAATATCCACAGTCAACGTCTATCTTCAGGAGTTCTGGGAAACGGGGAGATGCAAAACTTTTATGATGTGTGTGCGTGTAATGACTATTGCGTACTAAATATGCGTTCGCCAACTCGTGTGTGACCTGAATCCGTGTGCCTTCTTCTTCCAAGCTGACTCAGTTCGCATGCTTACAGGCTGCAGATAAAGCTGCTTAAAATTAACTTCTCGTTCTCATTTAGTCCATCACAGAAATAAGATGCGAGATTCAGTCATCTTCTCACATTATCTTCAAAATTATAACTCAGTTCATGATAAATGAGGATAGCCACCACCTCGTATACTGCATCTCTGTACTATGTACCTAACTGATATGATATTCAACTTGATAATTAACAATTATAATACACTTATTATCTTCGACATTTGCGTTCTTAGATTTCATGGAGTTCTTTCCTCTGCACCGCCCGCTCCATGGAACTCTTATCTCCAACCCAGCAGGTAGGATTCTCTGACTGCTACCCACTTTCGTACAGTCACTGGCTTCTCAGCTCTGTATCAGCACCTACGATTTAAAACACCTCCCAACAGTGGAGTGCTCACCACTTGTCGACTACTCTCAGTCACGAACATCTTTTCTCCGACGTATGTGTTTAAAGACGTGATACCTCTCATTCAAGGAATGGGGTGTATCACCATCAGTATGAGGGTGCACGTTTTGGTACCTGGATGCACACATTGATTCGGTTGGGAAGGGTGTCATTAAGCAGTTGTATACTGGCCTGGGGCAAGTTGTCCACAACTGTTCTGTCTGGTCCTTGATAAACTGCATACAGGCGCTGGGCCGGAGTTGATGTCCAGGCTGGTCACACGAATGTTCTATTGGGGAAGCCTGGGAATCTTGCAGGTCACGAAAGTGCCTCCACTCCACGCAGACTGTTCATAGAGACACGTGCCGTGTGTGGAGGAGCATTTTCAGTCCATTCTCCCCAGTCACGCCACCACTCCAAATGCAATCGTCTGTATTATAAAGGTTGATAATTCCCTGGTCGGGTTGGTGCTAGCCTCCGACCAATGGTGCAGGATGACAGAGTGTGTTGCAGGGAGCCCATTATTTCTTCTCAGATGGCAAGCACAGGTATGAAGAAGCTCCAATGTTCTTGGTGCACAGTACGGCGATCTTCCTTTATGGTGGTTGGACGTAGTGGCAGTGAGACGTAGTCGACCAGAACCATGGTGAAGAGCACGCTTGCCCTCATGTTCTCATGCACTCCACCATCGGGCCAATGTCATAACCGCACGCCCTACAGATCTGTAATTTTCATGGTTGGACTAACCGGTTAAACAGCGACCCATAATGAGGTTCTTTTCAAACTGTCAGGCGCTGATAACGCTGTCTTACATGATCACGTGGCGTCTCCGTGTCCTTCACAGTGACCACGCAACATGTGACGCTGTTCACGTTCCTTAGATAACGTGACAGACCTCTTAACGGCACTAAGCACGAACACTACAAAAGCACTCTGGTGGTCATTCTACCCGTCACAGAGAACTCCGACTCTGCTCCTTTATACGAGGTACCACAGTAAAGTAATGAGACTGATTTTCTTTGCAAGATGTTGCAACCCTTTAGGCTTGCGTAGGCACAATACATTTGACCTTGGTCTATAAGCTGCTTCTAGTCCAAGCAGCACATCGATGCAACTGCTCAGTCGTCAGTTGTACTGTAATAAGCTAACATGTGTTTGTGTCTCTCGTCACGGAAATGGAATCGCATTATATTGCGCAACGGTATGCCGTTTCTTTTTGCGTTAAATTTGGCGAAAACGCGACGACAACTTACGGTAAGCTTCAGAAGGCTTTTGGAGAGGAGGTTATGTCAAGAGCTCAAGTTTTTGATTGGCATAAAAAGTTTAGTGAAGGCAGAACGAATGTTGAAGATGAAGACCGCAGTGGACGATCATCAACCTCAGGGACGGATGTCAACTTGGCCAGGGTGCGTGAACTCGTACGATCTGATCGAAGATTGTCCGTGAAAATGATTGTAGAAGAACTGAACCTCAATCGAGAAACGGTTCGTCTGATAATAAGTGAAGATCTCGGTATGAAAAAGATTTGTGCAAAAATGGTCCCCAAAAATCTCACACCACAACAGCGAGAAACACGGAAAAATGAGGCACCCGATCTGGGAGAGCAAACGAAAATCAATCCAGAATTTTTAAGCCGTGTTATCACTGGTGATGGAAGTTGTTTTTTTCAGTACGACCCAGAGACAAAACGCCAAAGTTCGCAATGGTGCTCAAAGGGGTCACCCCGACCAAAAAAGCTCGCATGTCAAAGTCAAAAGTGAAATGCATGCTTGTGTGCTTCTTTGATTCCAAGGGAATTGTTCATAAAGGGTGGGTGCCTCCTGGACAAACAGTTAACCACTATTACTACAAAGAAATTTTAGAAATACTTGGTAAAAGAGTTCTTCGTGTCAGTGCCAACACTGCTTATAATTAGATTCTGCATCACGATAATGCGCCGTCCTATACTGCTCTGTCAGTACAACAATTTTTAACCTCAAAGCAAATTTCAGTACTACCACAGCTACCTTATTCACCAGATATCTCTCCGTGCGACTTTTTTCTATTTCCAAGAGTCAAAACGGCGGTCAAGGGACACCATTTTCAAACAACACAAGATGTCCAAAAAGCTGTGACGAAGATCTTGGAGGATATTACAGAAGATGAGTTCCAGAAATGTTACCATCAATGGCAGAAGCGCTGGAAAAAGTGTGTGCAATCAGAAGGGAACTACTTTGAAGGAGACAACACTAAACTTGACTAAAACGATAAGTAACTTTTTTTTTTACATGAGTCTCATTAATTTACTGTCGCACCTCGTATACCCGCCGACGTGTATAAAGTTACGTTGGCATCCGACCATGTCTTCTGGATGCTTAATTTTCTCTCAGACGCCGCGCGGGATTAGCCGAGCGGTCTAAGGCGCTGCAGTCATGGACTGTTCGGCTAGTCCCGGCGGAGGTTTGAGTCCTCCCTCGGGCATGGGTGTGTGTGTGTGTTTGTCCTTAGGATAATTTAGGTTAAGTAGTGTGTATGCTTAGGGACTGATGACCTTAGCAGTTAAGTCCCATCAGATTTCACACACATTTGAACTTTCTTTTTTTCTCAGGCAGTATATTTTATTCCAGTCACAAGGGGTATATACTGGCCAGTTTTTGTTAGCTTATTGTTGTTGCTATTATTATTATTTGATTTGGTCCGGTAATAAGTTATTACAATAAACATATTTATTGTCGTCTTGCATTTGAATTCTTGAGGGGTAAAAGGGTATCTAGCTTCGTCTAGCGAGCTACAATAAACAACAAACGTTAAGGTATAGGGTATTTAAGTATTAAATTCCATATTATGTGGATGGCAAATCATGCTTCATTAACATACTAAATTAAAATACAAATTAATTCATATGAAATTAAACAAAATGCCTTGGTATCCTAAACAGGTAGTTGAACCATTGCCTACTGCAATAGAGCACATTCTTCGCTCCGATGAACCCAACGTTGTCGCTGATGTACGAATCGGCTAACACATGCTATCTACTGCGAAAATTCGACACGAGTGATAATTAGAAGTCTGAGACTCCTGCCTAAGGGGCATACATGCACCACCAGCACCAGGAGTGAACTGTACAGTTGTCGCACTATCACGTCCTTGGCAGTATTTTCGTATGGGTTAACAGTATTTAGCAGTAAGGTATGCAGATGAGATTTTAATAATAAAATGGGACGAAGTCAGCAAGAGGGGTAGGGTGCGTGGTGGAGGTAGGAGAATTAAATTTGGTCCCTGGCACCTAGTTGTGGTAGTCACACCACTGGGTCCACGTCGCGTGTGATGTACCGTATCCTGGTAAGGTGAGTTCTCCTATCACTTTTCCTCGGTCCTCGTTACTTTGACGTACCTCAGCTTTAGGCTTCCTAAATCTCGTCTGTCCGAGCGACGCGAGCGAACTCTAGAGCCATTACAGCGGAGAAGATCACAGAACACGGCGCCGGCCGCGCGGCGCCAACACGTGTTACAACGCCCACCTGCACCTACCTACCTACCTACCTCTCTCCCCCTACCGGCGGACCCACGGGCAGGTAGGTCGGGAGCGCGCGGCGCAAATTACAGGTGTGTGGCGGCCTCTCTCTGCCCGGCGCACGCGTCGGAACCGGGGGCCTCGGTCATAATTAGGCCGCCGCTTGTTTGCATAAGCTTTTTATCCTCGTCTGAACGCGATCGTCTGGCTGTCGCCGGGCGCCGAACCGGAACGCGCCCGGAGCCCCCCCTGGGAGGTGCGCCACCATTTAAGCAGTGTGCGTCTCATAATTCTCCCCCTCCCCCACCTCAACCCTCACTCCACCCCCCCCCCCCCCTCACCGCTCGTCCCTGTGCAGCGGACTCAATTACGTCTCCGGCGCTGGGCTGGAAAATTGCCTGCCGGAGCACGTGAGGCAACTGCTAAAAGCTGCCTTCTTAGCCGAGCCGCTCGCGCGCGCGCTGGGAACCGGTAATAAAACGACCGCCAGCGCGCAAAATGAAAAAGGTGACACGGCCCGGAGCCGCATGCGCTCGCGACTGCCCGCCTCCCCGCCTCCGTGTGTATACGTAATACAGCGGCGCTTCTCGGAACCGTAACTCGATACGGTCAGTGGCTCCGAAAAAATGCCACGGCGACCGCCCCTAGCGCCGTCTTTGCTTCGGCCTCGCGTGACCGGCCTATCGACGAGTGAGGCGGCCTTCTGGCAGGTGTTCCCTATTCGGAAGGATGAGTCGGAATATTAGAACAACGTGGGTTACGGCAGGCGAAACGGTCACGGAGCTATGCGGTTATCATATCTCCTTGACGTAACGATCCACTCCGAACTAATGTATCAAAGTATTATTGCTAATTATTGCGTGAGCAATCGTGTGCCCAGTAAATGCGTCCCTGTGAAATTCGCGCCCAGAAAGTTGCGAAGAAATATCAACTAATGCTCCACCGGTCTCCTCTACTGGCGAGACAGGTACATACTTTCGGGGGCAAAGCTCATGACTTCACAGAAACTCTCCTGTGTCCTCTTTTTTTTTCTTTTTTTTTACTACCGCCTGTATCCCGCATTGTGCGCAGGGTCGGCAGGGTTAAGTACGGGTTTGGCATGATTAATTGTAAGGGGTGGCCGGATAGCCTTCCTGCCGCCACCCCATACCCCCTGGGACGGAATTAGTGTACCCCAGCGTACAGTGTAAATAGTGAAGTGGTTCAAATGGCTCTGAGCACTATGGGACTTAACAGCTAGGGTCATCAGTCCCCTAGAACTTAGAACTACTTAAACCTAACTAACCTAAAGACATCACACAACACCCAGTCATCACGAGGCAGAGAAAATCCCTGACCCCGCCGGGAATCGAACCCGGGAACCCGAGCGCGGGAAGCGAGAACGCTACCGCACGACCACAAGCTGCGGACAATAGTGAAATAGTGTGAATGTGTTCCAAATGTCTGCGAGTCGAGTAACTGACGCGGAACGTGGGGACCAGCCCGGTATTCACCTAGTAGGATGTGGAAAACCGCCTAAAAACCATATTCAGGCCGGCCGGCACACCGGCCGTCGTCGGTAATCCGGCGGGCGGACTCGATCCGGGGCCGGAGCGCCTACCCGAGGCGGGTCAGAAACTCTCCGTACCTCCTGGAAAAACAGAACATCGCGAAAAAATCGCGTAGTCACAGCCTAGGAAACAGTCTCAAGAATCAGTCCTTCACTCTTCAGCGGATTGGGCGCTGTTTTGGAACTTCCTGTGAGTTTTAAGGTGTGTGCCGGACCTCTCTTCGTGGAGTGCTAGTCTCGGTAATAATACTGTCTCATTGTATTGTGGAATTGATCACCAGATGTCATGGAAGTCGGACGAGCCAGTATAGAGGCAAGTGGAGAGTATTATAGCTCTGAGCACTATGGGACTTAACATCTGAGGTCATCAGTCCCCTAGAACTTAGAACTACTTAAACCTAACTAACCTAAGGACATCACACACACATCCATGCCAGAGGCAGGATTCGAACCTGCGATCGTAGCGGTCGCGCGCCTCCAGACTGTAGCGCCTAGAACCTCTCGGCCACTCCGGCCGGCAGAGTATTATGTTTTCAATAGAGACGCAGAAAGAGGACAATGAATCGGCCAGTAGAGCTCAGCGACTTCAAATGTGGACTAATTATTTGATTAACGAATCCATCAGGGACATTTCATTCCTTCTAAACTCATACAAGTCGACTTGTGGTTATGTGATTATCCAGTGGAAACAAGAAGGAACAAACATAGCTAAAACAAGAAAAGGCAGACCGGGTGTACTGGTGAACGGGGACCATACGAGGGGCGTTTGAAAAGTCCGTGCAAAATAAGAACTACTTACGTGTTTGGGGTAAACATTTTTTATTTTTCGACATAGTCTCCTTTTAGACATATTCACTTCGTCCAACGCTGTTCTAATTTGTGGATACCTTCCGGATAATAGGAATTGTCCAAGTCTGCAAAATAGCTATTAGTTGCTGCTATCACCTCCTCGTTTGAATAAAATCTTTGTCCCGCCAGCCATTTCTTCAAATTGGAGAACAAATAGTAGTCCGAGGAAGCCAAGTCTGGAGAACAGGGGGGATGTGAAACGAGTTCGAATCCTATTTCCATTAATTTTGCGACCACAACTGCTGAGGTGTGTGCTGGTGCATTGTCGTGATGGAAAAGGTCGTCTCAAAGGCGAAGGGTGGGCACAACCCTTATGAATGTCATAGGTGTCCGGATACTTTTTGATCAGATAGAGTAAGCAGGAGGGCTGTCGCGAATGATAGAAAGTAGGGTTAAAAATCAAACCTGGAGTTATGATGCTGTGAGATTGTAGTGCAGTGCTGTGTAACCACGAGGGGACTTAGACTCATTTCCATGTAGTCAACACTTACTTTGGTGCGCCCACCTCTGCTATATTGGGAATTAGGGAGCTATGAGGAGTTACACTACTAAGAAGGCAGTAGACTTTGTATATAGAACTGTTTATAAAACGGATGTGCCACGGGTGCTTCCAGTGTACATAACCTCATGCAATGATCTATGATTGCATCCCGTGTACCCTGAGATCCCAGCCGAGTTCCGTATTCTAACTCACCCTACAGCCCTCTTTTCCGCGGAGCTAGTGCACAGAAGGCAGCTCACGACCACGAGACCTCCTGTCAAGTAAGTTGTCCGCCGCTCGTGGTCTCGCGGTAGCGTTCTCGCTTCCCAAGCACGGGGTCCCGGGTTCGATTCCCGGCGGGGTCAGGGATTTTCACCTGCCTCGAGATGACTGGGTGTTTGTGTTGTCCTCATCATTTCATCATCATCCAGGAAAGTGGCGAAATTGGACTGAGCAAAGGTTGGGAAATTGTACGGGCGCTGATAACCACGCAGTTGAGCGCCCCACAAACCAAACATCATCATCATCATCATCATCATCATCAAGTAAGTTCTTTGACGCTATAACGGTACTTTGCGGGCAGGCGTTTCAATTAGCGTCATATTAATTAAAATCGGGGAAGAATTAAGAAGGGGAAAGTAAAGCGAAACTTTAATAACTGCACAGAATTACTAAGAAGCAATATAATGAAAAGTAATAAAAAGCAAAGTAGCAAAGACCAAGCGGGACAGAAAGATATAGGGGCGCGTTTGTTTTTTAATACATATGAAAGAACATGTAACACATTATTGAGCTCTGTACCTTCAGTTAGCGCGATCGGGCTAGTCGATGGAAAAAGTGGTACGCGACTGCGAAATTCGTTAAGGAGATTACAAGCACGTTTATTACGTGTGACGAAGTGATCAGAGACGTTTATTGTCGGGTGAAGTGAAAATAAATCCGACAACATAATTCGAACTTTGTGTTAGCTGGGAAAAATACTCTTGGGAAACTATTATGGTTGTGGAACCCACGAAAGTTGTGCGCAACGGAAAGCTATAGTTTACGTAATTCTGCATTTTATAAAATGGTGAAACGCGTGTGCGAGGAATATTAATAGAATCTTATCCTTGGACGATTGCGGGGGTAACTGATACAAACAATGCGCCAGCATAAAAAATAGGTCGCTTATTAGCTACCAGATATTAATTAACGGGGACCAAAAATATTAAAAAAGAAGGATAGGATCATCACCTCCAATCCCGATTCATATTTCATATTTAATTAGTGAAAAGAGAAGTGTTAATAAACAAACTACATTACAATTTTATCCACGATTTTGGCTTCATTACGTAGTCTTGACTACATGCTAAACAATATCTGTGGAAGTTGTATGCAACGTATCGTCATAATATTTAGCCAACCAATATTGTGGGACACCAAAAATGTAAATGCATGAAATTGTTCTTACAGCGGATGTATAATGTGTGAGTGCGACGTACTATATTGAGAAACTGAACATCCATTACGTACTTGCATGTTTATCTGCGAAAATGGTCCTTGTCGGTATATCAGCATAGAGTTCGAATAAAATCGCTGGAACATTGCAAACCATTCAGATTAATCGAACATCTAAATACGCATAATGCTGGTACCACCAGGATGTGTTCTGTCTCCTCACCCCCGTGGCAGTAATTGAATTAAGAGTCATCCGGGAAATACATTTAAATCAATTGACGACCATTGAGCTAGCGTCACGAAATTTCAAACGTCCACTGCCATGTATGAAAGCGAGTGACACAGTGAGTGCTAACGTCGATGGAGCGATGTCGTCGTGATCGTATTGAATGACACTGAGCCGCTACAACGCGCATTCTTGCGGTCCTTCCACTCCCTCTCTGGACTCGTCAGTGGGACACGACAGGTCTTGTGTAATGTTTGCGAAGTGAGAGATGCGTACTGGCCAAGTTAAAGCTGGATACTGCGTCGCGCCTGGATACCTAACTCAGTAAGAGGATTACAGAGAAAGACAAGGTGCTGGGCTCGAGTCTCGGTCCTGCATACAATTTTGATTTTCCAGGGCCTTTCAAAAATAGGGAGCACTCCGCTGCGGAGCGAAAGAGCCATTCTATTTGGACGCATCTTTTTACGCGCTCCTGCGCGAATTTTGAGTTGGACCGCGTCATCCCGCTCCAGTGGTCCCTGCACCACTACGACGCGCCACGAGGGACGCTGGCGGACATGTTTCGATGGCTACAGCTGCGGCTAGGCCTGCGCGGAGCTGCGAGCGAACTCCCGGCGGCAGGACGCGGCGCAGCGCGGGTCCACTCGTCCCGTAAACTCGCCGCCAAAGTGCTATCTAGTTTTAATCTGCGCTCCATTATCTGTGGCAAACACGTTTTGCCGGTCTGCTGGCAGCGGACGCCCGCGCTACCGATCCGACCAGCGGCCGACCAGCGAGCCAGCCGCCGGCTGCGCGCCCGCATCGCTTCGCTGCGCGCCGACTACTGATTACGCGCGATGTGCTCTCACGTGGAGACGTGCGTGCGTGTGCGTGTGCGTGTGCATGCAGCAGGCGGGAGAGCTCATAATGGAAATATATTGTCTGCTAGCTTATTGCCCGCTGCTTCCCTCGCGTAGACTGTGTGGTCTATAACAATTTTTGTTTCTTTGTTATCCTTTCATCGATTTTTTACTTTGTTCACAAACTGCAACACCTTCTAAACTTTTCGCGCTAAGTAAGGTCATAGAAGTATAGTCTTTCCCGAATGTACGTCCGACCAAAAAGTGATGCTGTTAGCTGGAGTCTTAACATTTTTATTTCAAAAATGGTTCAAATGGCGCTGAGCACTATGGGACTTAACATCTGAGGTCATCAGTCCCCTAGAATTTAGAACTACTTAAACCTAACTAACCTAAGGACATCACACACATCCATGCCCGAGGCTGGATTCGAACCTGCGACCGTAGCGGTCGCGCGTTTCCAGACTGAAGCGTCTAGAACCGCTCGGGCATACCGGCCGGCTAACATTTTTATTTATCATGCCTTTTGCGTTCTTGTGGTGGTACTTCCGTAGAAACGTAATCCCCTAACACGTATTTCTTTACATCTAACTAAGAAGTAAAATACCAATTTTCATATATTTACCTTTAAGGTTTTAATGTAAGGAAATATTTTCTTAAAAATTTTATTCTCCAATTTTACCCCCCTCAGTGGTTGAATTCCCAAAAATGCTGTACTACTTATTTTTAATTTCTGACTGAGAGACGAAGTATTGATTTTCGTAGCTCTAGCTTCAGAATAGCCTTAATAGCAACATCTTTTCAAAAATCTTTTCATCCCATATTGTATCCCCTTAAGAGTGTAATTTTCGAACAATCGCTTCCTAACGATGTCTACAGTACAAGAGCAACAAGCTCAGCATATTTCAACTCTCTATCCTTAACGGTTTGTGCCGGGCGATGACGAGTCAGTGAGCGAGTCAGTTTGTCGGCATATTGCCTTCTATGTATTAGAGATTACTAACCGGCTTCCCCTTCTCATAGCTCAGAGCATGGCCCCTGTGCAAGCTGCTTTCTAAAAGCTTCCACTGATAACAACAAATTAGATTTTCATTATTTCATCCAATTACTGATTGCATTTAAAAAGCTGTCATAGTGTACTCAATAAGAGCTGTAATCTTATGTTAAAGGTTTAACACAGTAAGACAAGCATTACAGTTAGAAAATGTATATATGACTCATGATAAATTCCGTCATAAGCTAGAATCGTGCACTGAAATAAATCCAATGGCTGCAAGAGAAAATTTGTGCCGGACCGGTAATCGAACCCGTATTTCGCGCTCATTGCGAACGGTCGCATTGATAACTTCGACTGTCCGAGTACTCTTCCCGTCGAACCCAAATTTCTCAGTCTCCCCCGTCAATTATCATCACTGCTCGCATCCTCATCTGATTCCCGCAAGAGATCGAACGAAGAGCGCATCCGCACTGAACATATCGTTATTTGCGCCAAGACGCATATAGTGATACGTTCGATGTCTCTTCTTTCGTAGGCCCCGCACATAAACACATACAAAAAGAAAATCTGTACGTGTGTAAAGGAGAGTGAAATTGACGGCGCGCAAATTTCCCAAACTATATTCATCCAGTAGTTGAGAATGACAGCACGTAGCGACTTGCAGCAAACACAGAAAATAACTTAAAATGTTTACCAAACGTCTTCTTGCTGACACCCCATACCCCTTCTGCCCCCCTCCTCCACAAAATGATGTAAGGGAGAAAGTTTAACGCTGTTCATGGAGGAACACTACCGCATTAGGTATGGCGTTTTAATTTATTACTTCTTTACTACTAACGCTGTGGGCAACATATTTCGTAGGCACGTATAAGTGTATACCACTGAACGGACGAAGTCTATTCAAAAAATTATCCGGAGCAATGGTAATTTAGCGCCAATGGTGTGTCGGAGCGAGATGCGGTTGGAATCTCTGCAGACGCCTGTGTTTAATGTGTAACTGTTGGAAGTTGCATCGTTGTATGTCTGTCAGTTATTGTTCAGTGCTGTATTGAGTAGAACGTTGTGTCGCACAGTTTGCGAATTTCGAAGTGGCACAGCAAAGCTTCTGCATTAAACGTTGCGTGAAACTCAGGAAAACCTATGTAGAGACGCACCAGATGATGCAGGAAACCTACGGTGATGAGTCCTTAACCCGTACTCAGTGTTACGAATGGTTCACACGGTTCAAAAATGGTCGGACGGAAGTTTATGATGACCCTAGTTCAGGACGCCCTTCGTATATATCTCAACATTATATCATTGTCCTGCACACTGCTCGGGGAAATACGTCGTCAGATACATTGAGATTTTTTATTAAAACAGTGCAGAAATTACGCAGAGTATTTGATAATGAGAGCACTTAGCAATTTACAAGAAACTGTAAACATAAATTGAACCTTTTCTAAACCTTCTGTCCCTTACATGCTTAACGTCAGATATTTAACATATCAACTCACTTGTGAAGTAATCAGACGTTTGAAGCTGTTTTCACCATGGCAATTCGAGTCTTTTAAGAATCGGGGATGGGGCTGCTGGTATCACATTTAAACTGGTGGGGTAGACATTGCACGGTACCACGTTTGTGCCGTCTTCCCCTCTCCCTCTCCCCCCCCCCCCTCTCTCCCTGACTTTCTTCCTTCCTCTCTCTCAATGTGAAACGATGTCAATCAGTCCCCTCTCATGCGCGAGGTCGTATATCTGGATGCAGTGGACATATCTCAGCAGCCAGTCCTCGGACACAGCGCAGGACTCCTGCTCACTGTAGTTGCTATTGCACATGGTACCGAATCTGCCGCCTACCGGTACAACATGTTTCTCGCAGCTAAAGTTGCTGTGGTTGCTTTGAATGTTTCTATGACGAAGAAACACAAAATGCCGAAAAGGAAGAGCCGATGCCACCTAATAAGTAGTTCTGGATTGTGTTTAGAGACTTGCCATCACCTTCACGATGTACTTAGAACAGATCCTGGGAAACAATTCATTTTTTGTTGGTTACTGATGCGCCTGTGTCAGTGTCAGACCATTTTTTTTTCCAACTGACGGACACGAACAGAAGGAAACATTCGAGTATAACGGTGAAATTGAGCGTAGTCGTGACCATGAAGTAAGTACAAAAGGAATTTCTTTGTTACAAAAAAATAAATAAATAAATAAATAAATAAATAAATAAAATAAATAAATCATTATAACTATAACAGTTATGGTAGACTTAGAGAAAGCTTTTGACAATGTTCACTAGAATACTCACTAACAAATTCTAAAGGTGGCAGGGATAAAAGGCAGGGAGCGAAAGGTTGTTTACAATTCGTACAGAAACCAATTGGCAGTTACAGAGCCGAGGGACATGAAAGGGAAGCAGTGGTTGAGGAGAGAGTGAGATAGGGTTCTAGCTTATTTCAGATGTTATACAATCTCTACTTGAGCGAACGGTAAAGGTAAACCAAAGAAAAATTTGGAGTAAGGATTAAAGTCCAGGGGGAAGAAATAAAAACTGTGAGGTTCGCCAATGACATAACTCTGTCAGAGGCAGTTTAAGGAACCATTTGCACTGGAGCACAGACAATATTTAATTTAGTTAACTTAAATTATATGTATCGATTTTTTAAGACAAGAGAATGCAAAATAAAGGAATTAACACCGTTCTCTTGTCACAGCCAGTAGGCATCAACACCCTTATGTCATTCTTTGTCCTAGAAGGACGTAATATTTTGTGTGGCTCCACAGTTAGCCATATTTATACTCATTTGCAGAAAAGGGGCGCAGAATTAATAAGTCGCTCTCATTTGTGAATTATCTGCAATTATTTACTTAGAATTTTACGTAAGTGTCATTTATATCGTACTGTATATGTTAAAATGAATATAGGTTTTATTTAATCGAATGCTTTTTTCTGTTTTAGTAGTTTTAGTCTCCCCATTGTTCAGATATTAGACTTTGTCTACAAAAAATATATAATGAGCCCTGGCTACGTTCCGTACATCTTCGGACGTGCGAAGCTCGATAAATTCACGGAGTAAATTTTAATCTCTCAATTACTTATCCAAACAAACAAACAATAATTATTATTATTGTTACAAATTATTATTATATGTTATTATATATTATTATTATTACATTATTTTTTATTTGTTAAAGCAGCAACGGACTTGGAAGAGCAGTTCAACGGAATGGACAGTGTCTTCAAAGGAGGATACAAGGTCAACATCAACAAAAGCAAAACGAGGATAGTGGAATGTGGTCGAATGAAATCAGGTGATGCTGAGGGTATTAGATTAGGAAATAAAACACTTAAAGTAGTAGAAGAGTTTTGCTATTTGGGCCCTAAAATAACTGATGATGATTGAACTAGAGAGAATATAAAATGTTGATCGGCGATGGCAAGAAAAGCGTTTCTGAAGAACAGAAATTTGTTAACATCGAATATAGGTTCAAATGGCTCTGAGCACTATGCGACTTAACTTCCGAGGTCACCAGTCGCCTAGAACTTAGAACTAATTAAACCTAACTAACCTAAGGACATCACACACATCCATGCCCGAGGCAGGATTCGAACCTGCGACCGGAGCGGTTGCTCGGCTCCAGACTGTAGCGCCCAGAACCGCACGGCCACTCCGGCCGGCTTCGAATATAGATTTCAGTATTAGCAACTCTTTTCTGAGAGTATTTGTTTGGAGTGTACCCATGTATAGAAGTGAAACATGGACAATAAACAGTTCAGAGAAGAAGAGAATAAAAGCTTTTGAAATGTGGTGCTACAGAAGAACGCTGAAGTTTAGGTGGGTAGGTCATGTAACTAGTGAGGAGATATTGAATGAGGTTGGGGAGTAGAGGAATTTGTGGCACAACTTGACTAGAAGAACGGATCGGTTGGTAGGACACATTCTGAGGCATCAAGGGATCACCAGTTTAGTACTGGAGGGAAGCTTGGATGGTAAAAATCGTAGAGGGAGACCAAGAGATGAATGCAGAAAGCAGATTCAGAAGGATGTAGGTTCCACTATTTATTCGGAAATAAGAGGCTTGCGGGATAGAGTAGCATGGAGAGCTGCATCAAACCAGTCTTTGGAATGAAAACGACGACAACAACAACAACAACGACAACAGCTACAATTTGTTATAAACACAAGTAAATCAGTCAACAAATGGTCTAACCTTCAGAAAGTTTTTATCCAAAATTTATAGTTGCGCAGGTACCTTATTTGTTTATTCTGTAGGCAAATACTTACTTGTCGATTTCTGGGGTGGAATGTGAGGAACTCTGTGGATGTGGGAACTACTTCTTATGTCTCGGGATGGATGGAGAGGGGTTGGAGTGACTTTCTTCTCCGTTGAATTTCTTCTGTGTTGTTGTAAAGCTTCGAACTGTCCGTTAAACATAGCTGATTCGAAGTTCTGCCTCGTTCTTAATTTGAATTATGAGGTGTTGAACATACCACAATACTGGTATACTCTCTATTCTGACAACGAAAGTCACTCCGTCGAAGACGCTACTATCTCCATCGAAAGGCACATGACACTGTTGAAGCGATCCGGACGGCGGTTGGGTACGTTAAGCTTGGCCTTGCTGTTGGTGCTATTCGAGATTGATGTAAGCTATATGCCGGCACAATGCTCACCCTCTTCCTTCTTTAATCACGCAACAGAAACATGACGCCACACCACATCCGTTAGTCACATACACCCAACAGATACACTTACTACACAAACATCTAAGCTTACGAGGAAAGTGGTCGTTTTTCAAGGAGGAAGAAACCCTCTACGATTAGACACCTCAACGTACTCCTTGAAATGTACAAGCTAACGATGCCACACGACTCTCTCGGTCTTTTTTTGGGGGGGGGGGGGGGAGAATGGGGGGAGAGTGGGTTGCCAGCTCTTGTTTAAAGGAGCCTGGAAAAAACCGCCTGAAAACTTAGCTCGGGCTGTCTGGTCCGATTTCAGTACGGGTCTGCTTCACCTCCCTGCGTCTTAAGTCTGAGCACTGCGCCTATTACAGTTAACTCTGTTTCTCAGCTGTCTTGCTGTATGGTATACGGGCTCTTTTACGCCATGATGTTTCAAAGTTTAACTCGTCACTGTCTCCGACAGAGAATAGCATGGAGAGGGTTTTTACGGGAGAATAACTCGCTCGTGCAAGTCAGTCAGGGTTTATGTGGCTGCCTTTATGAGAGATCGGAATGCGACGTTCCCAGCATCTGAAGAGCGCGCGCACAGCCTGCCCTACGCTGCATGGAGGGACGTTTACGAGGCTCCCGAGAGGGAACAGGCCTCAAACAACAGCCCCCGCACGTCGTAGTGTCAGCGGGTAAGCAGCGTGAACGCGCCATGCTGGCGTGCGGGCAGGTAGGCCTTGCGCCAGGGGGGAACACGGGGCTCGGGTTTCATAAGCAGCCCCCAACCCACCTCCAGAGGCGGATCGCAGGCTGGACAGCCCAAGGAATGCCTTGAGGAAGGCTCGTGAGACAAAATATTTTGCATGTGATTTCGTAGGCTTTCCCGGCGTAATAAGTCATGAAAGTCTCTTCGGGTTTGCTGCCGGATCCTGTAATCAACTTGACTCGATATTTCGGCGATCCAACGGGTCACCATCTTCAGGAGAATGCTGCTTCGCTGATGAGTCCATCTGAGAACTGGCGCCAGGCTGCCGAGGCCCACGAGAAAGACAGGCCACGGCGCGTACGTCACGAAGGCTCGCTCGCCCAACTCAGCAGAAAAACCGCGTTTCTACGCCTTTTAACCCGTAACTGGGTTTTTAAGTACAAAGGAAAATTGCATCTTCCACTGGAAACCATTATTACGGAATTTTAGTGTTATTAGTCCTACAATGATAGAAAGTGCGTGGGCCTAGTAATGATTTGTCACACCTGTACTGCTGTACAATAAAACTAAAATCATTATCAGTTGCATAAGGCGCAATATCTTGTATGAAATGGGGACTGTTACGCAGAAGAGAGTAAATGCTACAAACAAGCCGTTATACCATTTATGTCGGGAATTGATTTTAAATTTTGTTGTGCAAGTAGTAATCAGTAAGACCTTATACACTACTGGCCATTAAAATTGCTACACCAAGAAGAAATGCAGAAGATAAAGGGATATTCACTGCACAAATATATTATACTAGAACTGACATGTGATTACATTTTCACGCAATTTGGGTGAATAGATCCTGAGAAATCAGTACCCAGAACAACCACCTCTGGCCGTAATAACGGCCTTGATACGCATGGGCATTGTGTCAAACAGAGCTTGGATAGCGTGTACAGGTACAGCTGCCGATGCACCTTCAACACGATACCACAGTTCATCAAGAGTAGTGACTGGCGTATTGTGAGGAGCCAGTTGCTCGGCCACCATTGACCAGACGTTTTCAATTGGTGAGAGATCTGGAGAACGTGTTGGCCAGGGCAGCAGTCCAACGTTTTCTGTATCCAGAACGGCCCGTACAGGACCTGCAACATGCGGTCGTGCATTATCCTGCTGAAATGTAGGGTTTCACAGGGATCGAATGGAGCCACGGGTCGTAACACATCTGAAATGTAACGTCCACTGTTCAAAGTGCCGTTAATGCGGACAAGAGGTGACCGAGACGTGTAACCAATGGCACCCCATACCATCACGCCGGCTGATACGCCAGTATGGCGATGACCAATACACGCTTCCAATGTGCGTTCACCGCGATGTCACCAAACACGGATGCGACCATCATGATGGTGTAAACAGAACCTGGATTCATACGAAAAAAAATGACGTTTTGCCATTCGTGCACCCATGTTCGTCGTTGAGTACACTATCGCAGGCGCTCCTGTCTGATGCAGCGTCAAGGGTAACCGCAGCCACTGTCTCCGAGCTGATAGTCTACGCTGCTGGAAAAGTCGTCGAACTGTTCGTGGAGATGGCTGTTATCTTGTAAACGTCCCCATCTGTTGACTCAGGGATCGAGACGTGGCTGCAGGATCCGTTACAGCCATGCGGATAAGATGCCTGTCATCTCAACTGCTAGTGATACGACGCCGTTGGGATCCAGCACGGCGTTCTGTATTACCCTCCTGAACCCACCGATTCCATTTTCTGCTAACATTCATTGGATCTAAACCAACGCGAGCAGCAATGTCGCGATACGATAAACCGAAATCGCGATAGGCTACAATCCGACCTTTATCAAAGTCGGAAACGTGATGGTACGCATTTCTCCTCCTTACACGAGGTATCACAACAACGTTTGCCCAGGCAACACCGGTCAACTGCTGTTTGTGTATGAGAAATCGGTTGGCAACTTTCCTCATGTCAGCACGTTGTATGTGTCGCCACCGGCGCCAAGCTTGTGTGAATGCACTGAAAAGCTAATCATTTGCTATCACAGCATCTTCTTCCCGTCGGTTAAATTTCGCGTCTGTAGCACGTCATCTTCGTGGTGTAGCAATTTTAATGGGCAGTTGTGTAATAGCAGATTCCAGTAGAAGATGCATTTCTCGTTAGTACGTAAACACCCAGTTGTCAGTTAACAGGTTTAGAAACGCATTTTGCCTGCTGAGTTGAGCGAGCGAGCTCCGACCTACCTTCCTGACGTAGGCGCCGCGGCCTGTCTTTCTCGTGGGCCTCGCCAGGCTGCAAATCGACGTCCTACATAGGCCGCCGTTCAGTACACGGCGCATGCGCCGCCTATCACAGTTGCTGGCTCCAAGACTAGGAGGTGGCGCCGCCCGTAGTAGAACACTGGCGGCAACGATATATCGCACCCAGGGCCGCACCGAAGAACGTTATTCATAAAATATTTTGTACCTGGTGCGTTTCAGATATGGAAAGCACCGGTCCCACATTTATCCACCACGTAACGTGTATTAAAATGATCAAATTTTCATTCATAGCTGATACCCATCATAAACATCACTGTGAGGTGTGAGTCCCCACAGGTACACGAATACACTCTTCCGTTCGTTGTGGCACAGAAGCAAACAACCTCCGAATTTCATCTTGCGGATTTTCTTGCCACACCTACAACACATGCTGTGCCAAATCATGAAGAGTGCTGGCTGCAGGATGGTATGAGAGGATACGCCTTCCCATCGTATCCCTGAAATGATCCACATGTGTCAAATCAGGGACTAGCTCAGGCCGCAGAACGATCCGTACATTCGTCAAGGCGTTTGAGGTGTGAACTGAAATGTGTGGTCTTGCATTATCCTGCTGGAAAATTGCATTTGATACTCTGGTCAAGGGTTTACCGTAACTACCGAGCATTCAGTCTCCCTTTACCGTATCAGTTCTGTTGCCATATTCAATAGTAATCACGCTATGGTTCCAGGAGTTGGAGAGGTATGCGTTTTCAGAATAGCTGCTTTTGCGACATTTCACCAGGTTGTCTATGGACATACAAAAATGAAACTTATGAATGAAAACAACAAAATATCGGAAAGTGACTTTCGGCCAACAAGGTCTTTGTCGAGCATAGAAAACGTACACACACAAACACACACACACACACACACAAAGACACACACACACACACACACAAGGTCACAGTCTCGGGCAGCTGGAGCCATGCCTCCTGATGTAATCCGAGACAACAGTTTTGAGAATCTTAGATTTCATGACAAACTGCCCTGAGTAGGGCTGCTGTTACAGTCTGTTCAGAATTATTTTGGGATTAACACTTCGGAGGAACACGTGGAGACGCAGAGAAGAGTAGCCGTACACAACAAACGCGTAATCTTTAATTTAATTCAGCTCGCACAAATTCACAAACGACTTACGGAAATGGAAATCGCATCAGTGTGTTCTGGACGAGCCGCACTGTAGTTTCACATTAGTTTCAATTGCGCTAGCAAATTCCGAAGGTGACTGCGCATATTTTACGAAAATTCATTTCCTGAGGATATCACCGAATTTTTGGCACGCGGGATTCATCATTGCATTTAGATGAAACCATCAATCGAAATCTTAAGAAGACATCATATTTTCTTCTCCTCCAAGAGGGATCTCTGTCGGAAATCTACAACACAGCATCATGAGAGCTAAAACCCTCTGCAGTCGCCCGTTTTGTTTCATTACGAACAACAGAATGTTTGGTGTATAACATTACCCATTGTTAAGTTTTCTGATTATGCTTTCAGCTTATTTGTAACATGACAAAATTATCATTCTTGTTATTCGACGTGGGAAAACTTATCATTTCGGGAGAAACAAGAATAGCTATCATTAAGCAGAAAGTAGAATAGCAATTAAAAATGCATTTTGTCAGCAGTGAACCAGTTAAATGCAAACAGTGAGAGGCAGTACTTTTATCTGATTAAGACTGAGCTCGTGAGATAACATTCAGTCGGGCTCTATTGCTGCTAACAGCCTTATTATTAATAGTCGAACTTACGAAAATATAATTTTGCTATGCAGGTGCTTAAACCATACACACCAAATATTCAGCCGAATCCGCCTATATACCTTTTTTTTATTAAAACAGAAAAACTCTACCGACTCTATTCTAGACGCTATCCCAGATGCTTGAAGTGAAACTGTCGTTATTTCATGACATGGTCATTTCCTGTACATAATTTTTTTCTACAGTCATTCTGCTATGATTTTTCTATGATGTTGTGCGTACGTTGTTTTTCCGAAATCTTTCTTCCTGTCTTCGGAGCTGACGTCGTCGCCTACACAGTGCCTCTTTATTATTATTATTATCATTGTTATTGTTGTCATTATTATTGCTAGCAAGCTAAACTTTTATTTGGGTCAATATCAATGGCTGTGACAAGATCGCAGGTAACGACTGTATGGCCGTATGTTTTTGCTTGCTCGTCGATTTCGTTTTGTGCTGAATCGCGGTTTTTGGAGAGATATTGACTCGATAAGCTTCACCTCTTTACTTCGGCGCTGAAGCAAATCATCTTCTGGTTTTGCTTTGTATTGGTAGACGTCTTGTCAACAACAGCTGAATCGTTTGGATCTTTATCGAGACAAACTGCTGACTGTGTAGGCACACGACGCATAAATGATTTCTATCGACTGACCTCGAGCAGAACGTCGTCGAACATTTTCATTTGACATTTGACGAAGTTGCTTCTGATAGTTCCGTATCACACAAAAACACACATCAAACATCTGCAATAAGAGATAAAATATTAATCCCACAACTGTACTTTAAACAAACGAAACTTAGTGCGCAACGGAAGATCCCAATGGACAGAAAGCCGCCTCTAACCGCAGCGTAGTACAAGCAGGTAGAGTTGCAGCGGTGGGGGCGGAGGTCCGCCAGTTGCGGCGTTGGCTAAACGCTTGCCGTGGCTCGCCCTGCCTTTCTCGTGATCCTCGCCCCACCAGTTCCTTCAGGGCTGTCAGTCCCAAAATAATTTGGAACACACAGTATCACCCTTTCTGCAAATTGATACTGGGCTACCATATGCGTCTGTGTGGCGTGGGAGTGGGCAAGCTCGGTTAGTGAATATCAGACTGTTCCAAGCACCTGTGTCTCTCCCTGACTCTCCCCTATCTCCACCAGCGCTGGGTGCGCCAATGCGCATATCAAACGCTACGGTTTCTTAAAGGCGTAAAAAGGTGAAGCTCCTAAGTCAATGCAATCAAAAGATACGGCCATTTGTGTCACATATTTCGACACTCGCAGGATTACTAACCAAAACTTATAGGATGGTTCCCATTGGTCTAGAATCATGAAATTTGGCAAGGAGCAAGCAAGCTTTCACAGTACTAGTAATGGAAAACAAATTAGAAAATCGTTAAATTGCAATTACATCACACTTTTTGTGATTTGTAATATGCCTTCAAACCTAAAATTAAAATATTCTTGGAAGTCTTGGAATCCCTGCTACCGATATCTTGTCAGAATAAATGTCGATAACAGGCAAAAATCGTAGAGATATTGATTCGCAATGTACACTATGTGATCAGAAGTATCCGGACACCTTGTAAGTAGGCTGTTTAGGCTTTTATTTTGGTAACGCCACGTAGCGCTCTGTATGAAATTCACTGACTGTGCTGTGTGCAGTCTGTGGCTGGTTTGCATTGTTGGAATATTTTGCTATTGTAGTGTTGGGCAGTTGGATGTGAACAGCGCGTAGCGTTGCGCAGTTGGAGGT
This sequence comes from Schistocerca cancellata, assembly GCF_023864275.1. Lineage (NCBI taxonomy): Eukaryota > Metazoa > Arthropoda > Insecta > Orthoptera > Acrididae > Schistocerca > Schistocerca cancellata. The sequence continues at coordinate 162,816,987 of NC_064627.1, read as the reverse complement.
CAGCCGTCAGCAGTGATGGATGTGGGGAGACAGATGGCAGAATTTTGAGAGCGAATGATCTGGACGTGTATCCATCAGAGACAGTACATTTGTAAGACTGGATATCATGACCTGCTGTATATATATTATGACTTTAGAACACTATTAAGGTAAATACATTGTTTGTTCTCTATCAAAATCTTTCATTTGCTAACTATGCCTATCAGCAGTTAGTGCCTTCAGTAGTTAGAATCCTTTATTCAGCTGGCAGTACTGGCGCTCGCTGTATTACAGTAGTTCGAGTAACGAAGATTTTTGGGCCGGCCGGTGTGGCCGTGCGGTTCTAGGCGCTTCAGTCTGGAACCGCAGGTTCGAATCCTGCCTGGGGCATGGATGTGTGTGATGTCCTTAGATTAGTTAGGTTTAAGTAGTTCTAAGTTCTAGGGGACTGATGACCTCAGATGTTAAGTCCCATAGTGCTCAGAGCCATTTGAATCGTTTTTTTTTAAGATTTTTGTGAGTAAGTGATTCATGAAAGGTATAGGTTATTGTTAGTTACGGCCATTATTTTATAGGGATTATTGAAAGTCAGATTGCGTTGCGTTAAAAATATTGTGTGTCAGTTCAGTGATGATCATAATAAGTAAAGAGAGAAATATATATGAAGACAGTAACTGTTCTCGAAAGAACAGAATACTGTTGATGACCGTGCAGCTTTTCCCTGGAATACATCGAGGTATATCAACAACACCTGTCGGCAGCTGAGGGTTTCAGTTAGCCATCATTTAAAGAGAGAAATGTCTGAGTACTTTCAGTTTTGCTCAGCTGTTTGAAAATCAAATAACGTAAGGGGTTTACCAGCACAGTAATTCATAAATTTTTCTAAGGGCAGGTTTCAACCTGACTGAAAATAACTTACAAGTTCGTGGTGCCCTCCATCGGTAATGCTGGAATTTTCAATATGGTGTTGGTCCCCTCCTAGCCTCGATGACAGCTTCCACACTTGCAAGCATATGTTCAATCAGGTTCTGGAAGGCTTCTTGCGGAATGGGAGCCCATTCTTCACGGAGTGCTATACTGAGGAGAGGTATCGATGTCAGTCGGTGAGGCCTGGCACGAAGTCGGCGTTCCAAAACATCCCAAAGGTGTTCTATAGGATTCAGGTCAGGACTCTGTGCAGGCCAGTGCATTACAGGGATGTTACTGTCGTGTAACCACTCCGCCACAGGCCGTGCATTATGAACAGGTGCTCGATCGTGTTGAAAAATGCAATCACCACCACCGAATTGCTCTTCAACAGTGGGAAGCAAGAAGGTGCTTAAAACATCAATGCAGGCCTGTGCTGTGATAGCGCTACGCAAAACACCAAAGAGTGCAAGCCCCCTCCATGAAAATACACGACGACACCATAAAACCACCGCCTCCGAATTTTACTGTTGGCACTGCACACGCTGGCAGATGACATGCACCGGGCATCCGCCATACCCACACCCTGCCATTGGATCGCCACATTGTGTATCGTGATTCCTCACTCCACACAACGTTTTTACACTGTTCAATCGTCCAACGTTTACGCTGCTTACACCAAGCGAGGCGTCGTTTGGCATTTACCGGTGTGATGTGTGGCTTATGAGCAGCCGCTCGACCACGAAATCCAAGTTTTCTCACCTCCCACCTAACTGTCATAGTACTTGCAGTGGACCCTGACGCAGTTTGGAATTCCTGTGTGATGGTCTGTATACATATCTGCTTATTACACATCACGTCCCTCTTCAACTGTCGGCGGTCTCTGTCGGTTAGTTTATTCAATTATAGCTTCAGTTTACAATATACGCTTGGTTCAAGTCGTGAACTGGATCTTGAGTTATTTCACTGGCGTGGCAAATTCGTAAAAAAGGAAGAATGCTTCACATTTCTATTCCTTGTTGTTAGAGACTTACATAGCGTGTAATTGGGAAGGTAAGGTGCAAACTTAAGGCATTAAAGATAATCATTCAGTCATTACATCTAGAATAAAATCTCATGGCCGAAATGTATCATCGCAATATTACCTCAACTACTGACTATGGAACATTTTGCTGCGATGTATATCTTTGCCCGTCAAGTATCGAAAGGAAATGACCAATAATTACGAACCCACTTACCAGCGAAACGAAAATAGCGATACTGCCACATCTGCCAACTAGACCAATCGTATTATTTAACTATGAGTTTTTGTTAAATTACTTTTAGCACTTTCTGTAACCATGATTACATCTATTACGAAATACTGTAAATCTCTCTCTCTCCTGTTTCTTTCCGTACTTCCAATTTGTCGAAGAACTTTGACAGTGTCATATTGGTGTTAGAAGTCTTCCTCGGCTTTTCCGTTCCACTTAGTGAGCTGTTCCTTTGGATGCGTTCCTTGGGGAACGATTCAGCTTTTCGCTGGCTCTCTGCTTTGTTATTGCTCGCATAACAACTAACATATTGATAAACATGAGATTAATGTGTTGCTACGAAAAGAGCCCAGAAATACTTTTTAGAGATGCTGTGCTGTGACTTTCTTTGGATCATTAATTTTCAACTAAACAAAATATATAATGTTCTTATTATTCTGGATCTGGCTTTCTATTAAAGGAACATTGTTTCGTTACTGTAACTCGCTATAAAGTTCAACATATCTTCCTTACTTTACAGTTATTGAAAAGGTTACTGAAAATTATTTCGTTATCAATACTGATGTTACGGTACGCAATGTTTGTTCAACATCAAAATCTTGCAGTGGATTTTTGTTAACAGTAAAAGACAATAAGTACCACGACTAACACTAGAACATGAGACTATTATCAGAGAGAAAGATGTTTTTACTATAATGTTTGCCAGACCAGAACTACGCACAGCAAGTTTTCTTTTATGTCATGAAGGTAAATTATCTTTTTGCACTGTTAATAATATATCATCCGCAGCCCGCGTCCACCTGTAAAACACATCATAAAATCTGCTGCTCTGCCCTCCAATTCTGAAAGCTGAAAGAAATAATTTTAGTTCACTATTACCTGTCCGCTTCTTTGCGGTATGATTGGTTTCATTTAATGCAGTTTGAATGCGCCGCGGCAGCGGCTCGTTCGTTCGTAGCGCAGCTCTGCAGAACGGATAATATTTAAATAGCTGAAAATGTCTTAAAAGGATGGGATAAAATACCGGGCAAGCTTATTACAAATCATAATGCAAGTTTTCACTAAGTAACTCTGTTCAAAACATTTAGACAGATTAAATTATTACACACCTTTACAAATCAGTACCTAATGGCGTACTACTCTCAATCCTGACAAAAGAATGCTACACAAGCATACAATATAGCGTCACCGGCTCTTCCTACTCACGTAACTCCAAGAAGACGACAGAGAAATTAATGCTCGGTTACTACTATTTATACTCGTTGTGACATATTGTCAAAAAAAAAAAAAAAAAGTTCAAATGTGTGAGAAATGTTGTGGGACTTAACTGCTAAGGTCATCAGTCCCTAAGCTTACACACTGTTGTTGTTGTTGTTGTGGTCTTCAGTCCTGAGACTGGTTTGATGCAGCTCTCTATGCTACTCTATCCTGTGCAAGCTTCTTCATCTTCCAGTACCTACTGCAGCCTACATCCTTCTGAATCTGCTTAGTGTATTCATCTCTTGGACTCCCTCTACGATTTTTACCCTCCACGCTGCCCTCCAATACTAAATTGATGATCCCTTGATGTCTACCAACCGATCCCTTCTTCTAGTCAAGTTGTGCCACAAGCTCCTCTTCTCCCCAATTATATTCAATACCTCCTCATTAGTTATGTGATATACCCATCTAATCTTCAGCATTTTTCTGTAGCACCACATTTCGAAAGCTTCTATTCTCTTCTTGTCTAAACTATTTATCGTCCACGTTTCACTTCCATACATGGCTACACTCCATACAAATACTTTCAGAAACGACTTCCTGATATTTAAATCTGTACTCGATGTTAACAAATTTTTCTTCTTCAGAAATGCTTTCCTTGCCATTGCCAGTCTACATTTTATATCCTCTGTACGTCGACCATCATGAGTTATTTTGCTCCCCAAATAGCAAAACTCCTTTACTACTTTAAGTGTCTCATTTCCTAATCTAATTTCCTCACTACTTAACCTAAATTATCCTGAGGACAAACACACACACACCCATGCCCGAGGGAGGACTCGAACCTCCGCCGGGTCCAGCCGCACAGTCCATGACTGCAGCGCCTCAGATCGCTCGGCTAATCCCGCGCTGCAGATATTCTCATCGTCTTTGGCGGTTTCAGTACTCGCCGACACAGGTATTATCTTTTAAAAAAAGTCAGTACATAATTCTCTACCAGTATAAAACATGGCACATTATGGTTTCTCTGTATTACATAAAGTTCACACAATCGTTGTCCACGCAATAACAATCATCCAGTTCAATTATTCTTTTCTCCTTTTTTACCACATATAATATGTGTTCTGCTAGGAGACGTTACAAGCTCTAGGTCAATACCGGCGTGATGCTGTAGCGTTCAGGATGCACGCACGTTTTGCCACGTGCTGGCGGAACGCAGGTGAGAAGGGTGCAGAAGGCAGCGGTGGGCGTGTGTTTTTACCTGGGAGCAGAGCCTTCCCCTCCTTCCCCGCCCCCCCCCCACACCCTCCTGGACCATCCCTGCTACACCAGAGAAGAGAGACAGACTCGGCGGTCGCGCATCGCGTCGGCGCTGCACAACCGGGCCGTGCCGTGAATGGGACGCACGCGGCAGGGTCAGTCGTGCTACACGCAACGAACACGCGCGTCAGCTGTCCCTCTCCTCTCGTGCCCTGCCCAAACTCCTCCTGCTCTACCGGCGCACTGTGACAGCTCCATTAACGGCGTTCCCAGGAATCCGCTGCAGCCAGCTAATTGAAACTCACCCGTCTTTTTGTCCCACTTCTCAGCCGTTACCCGGGTCACTGATCAAGTACGTCTTTTTCTACGTTTCCGTCACACTTCGCTACACCTTTACCTTTCACATTCGCTGCGGACCTTGTACCACCTCCTGAAAAGCCTTCTGAAAACCCGAGTGCTACGACAAGCACAAGTGAACTGCGTCAGTAACGAATAAAAGTATGCGTTCTTATCTACACTACTGGACATTAAAATTGCTACACCACGAAGATGCTACAGACGATAAATTTAACCGACAGGAAGAAGATGCTGTGGTGTGAAAATGATTAGCTTTCCAGAGTATTCACACAAGGTTGGCGCCGGTGGTGACACCTACAACGTGCTGATATGAGGAAACTTTCCAACCGATTTCTCATACACAAACAGCAGTTGACCGGCGTTGCCTGGTGAAACGTTGTTGTGATGCCTCGTGTAAGGATGAGAAATGCGTACCATCACGTTTCTGACTTTGATAAAGATCGGATTGTAGCCTATCGCGATTGCGGTTTATCGTATAGCGACATTGCTGCTCGCGTTGGCCGAGATCCAATGACTGTTAGCAGAATATGAAATCGGTGGTTACAGTAGGGTTATACAGAATGCCGTACTGGATCCCAATGGCCTCGTATCACGAGCAGTCGAGATGACAGGCATCTTATCCGCATGCCTGTAACGGATCGTGCAGGCACATCTCGATCCCTGAGTCAACAGATGGGGACGTTTGCAAGACAACAGCCATCTGCAGGAACAGTTCGACGACGTTTGCAGCAGCATGGACAATCAGCTCTGAGACCATGGCCGCGGTTACCCTTGACGCTGCATCAAATCCAAGAGCGCCTGCAATGGTGTACTCAACGACGAACCTGGGTGCACGAATGGCAAAACGTCATTTTTTCGGACGAATCCAGGTTCTGTTTACAGCATCAAGATGGTTGCATTCGTTTTGGCGACATCGCGGTGAACGCATATTGGAAGCGTATATTCGTCATCGCCATACTGGGTATCACCCGGCGTGATGGTATGGGGTGCCACTGGTTACATGTCTCGGTCACCTCTTGTTCGCATTGACGGCGCTTTGAACAGTGGACGTTACATTTCAGATGTGTTACGACCCGTGGCTCTACCCTCCATTCGATCCCTGCGAAACCCTACATTTCAGCAGGATAATGCACGACCGCATGTTGCAGGTCCTGTACGGGCCTTTCTGGATACAGAAAATGTTCGACTGTTGCCCTGGCCAGCACATTCTCCAGATCTCTCACCAACTGAAAACGCCAGGTCAATGGTGGCCGAGCAACTGGCTCCTCACAATACGCCAGTCACTACTCTGGATGAACTGTGGTATCGTGCTGAAGGTGCATGGGCAACTGTACCTGTACACGTCTTTCAAGCTCTGTTTGACTCAATGCCCAGGCGTATCAAGGCCGTTATTACGGCCAGAGGTGGTTCGCTCTGGGTACTGATTTCTCAGGATCTATGCACCCAAATTGCGTAAAAATGTAATCACATGTCAGTTCTAGTATAATATATTTGTGCAGTGAATATCCCTTTATCTTCTGCATTTGTTCTTGGTGTAGCTATTTTAATGGCCAGCAGTGTATTTAAATGTGCTGTCAACGATGAAATGTTGTTTTGGAACGAGAAAACTCTCCACTTTTACGTGTTTTAAACATAAAAATATTAATAATTAATATATTTCTGTGTAAGAAATATTAAGGATAACAAAGAGCAGGAGTATAGCATCTCATGGAATTTTTGTATAATTTTGGGATAAAGACTTGGATGAATAAAATGATCATTCTGGTGTAAACTCTCGAAACTACTAGACGCTTTGGTACAAGGTTGCTTCTGAACGCAAGATTTTGTTAATTTTACGTAAGTTTTTTCACAAAATATGTATAAAAACTATTTTTCCTTTTAATCTCATTTCATACCTCTCCTTCCATGTGAATGTAATTAAGTGGAAATAATTAATTATCGTTTGAACTCAAGTTTTATCATTGCTATCTACCATTCTTTTGTCGTAATGGCGCATTGGCAGCCATTACGTGAAATATAATAAATTACGTGATGTTCTGGCTTCATCCACACGAAAAATACTTAATGCCTTGATATGAGGAAAACAATTTGTTTTTGCAGAAAAGTTTTATTTAAATATACACGATGAACGCAAAGACAATAAATAATAATTGGAGGCCCAGGCTTGCTTATGCGAAAATTGCTGACTGGTAAAAATCTTACTTTCGCTGCCGTGCATATTATTCAAATCATAATTAACAGTATAAAAGGTTAGTGTTAAACAAGGAATTTACGTATCAGTGAGAAGAATAGTGCTGCAACGTACGTGATTATATCGTGCCTCTCTCTGCAACAACATTTATTTACCGGGCATTAACTATCACAGTTTTTAACAGACCACGCGTATTTTTGGAGAGAGAGAGAGAGAGAGAGAGAGGGGGAGAGAGAGGGGGGGGGGGGGGGAGAGAGAGACAGACAGACGATATAACTCGCCAAGCCTATCGTAACATTCCTCTTCGTCCGTATTGTTATCACTGAATAGGGAATCAAGGATTCTAATGCAACGTAAAAGTGGGAGCAAAATAGCTACGGACAAAAATTAAACAGTTACTTTAGATAAAGCATTCCTCAACCCGAAGATAGGTGGCATTTTTCCATTAATAAATCTGTAGCACAGTAGAAAGAATGTATTAGTAATAAAAAAGGACTGCCCCGGTGATCGAAACCGGCCTTGGTGATTGTAGTTTGGCACTTAATCACGGAGCCACACGCAATGATATTACACGGAAAATAGTCACCACATCTTCATATCGTATCCTGTAACTTGTGTGGCAGGTTCCACACCGGCATTGTTAATAACAACTTAAGAAAACTTCTTATTTACAAACAAATATTTTATAATTATTGTTTCTTTAGTAGACTCAACCCTCTTCAGAGTATATACAGGCTTAGCGTGTAGAAGTGTGGATATTTCTATTGGTGACTGAGGGCGGTGCAGTGAACAACATCACATCAATACTTAAGCCGTCTGCAGACTAATAATTATTATAGCTGTCACAGGCTGTATGTTTTTAGGTTGTTTAGTACGTCCAGGTAGTCGTGGCAAAAGCAAGCCAGGTCAGTGTTGAACAGTGGTCACATGGAAACAGAACAGTTAATTTATACTGACAGGTGTAGTCCACGTAGTCGTGCAGTCGAGACCATGCAGAATTCATCAGATAGTAAATTAATTGACGCGTTAATGGGAGACTATTCGACGTAGAGAAAAAAAAACATATAAAAATATCTACACTTACGCCCGTTACACCCTATATATGGCGAATTGTGTAAGACATAATACCTTTTTATTTCATGGATACTGGAAGATATCTAAGCGAAATTATCAAGACATCTAAAACATTTAAATTACACCAGAGATCATAGATAACTAGATTATATTGCATGCTGACTATGACTTGGCTGTGCCGCCCATATCGATTACACAAATCTCCGGTTGTACCCTTCAATTACAAGACAACAGATAGTGTTGTTTGGCCGCGCGGGATTAGCCGAGCGGTCTAGGGGCTGCAGTCATGGACTGTACGGTTGGTCCCAGCGGAGGTTCGAGTCCTCCCTCGGGCATGAGTGTGGTGTTTGTCCTTAGGATAATTTAGGTTAAGTAATGTGTAAGCTTAGGGACTGATGACCTTAGCAGTTAAGTCCCATAAGATTTCACACACATTTGATCATACAGTTGTTTGACTGCCGGTCGAATAAACACAAAGATGAATAAGTTACGTCTATCGGCTGCGCTGTTCCTCTTATTCTTCCGATTTTACTCTGTATTACACATTGTAATGTGAAGGTACGCCCCCTGTAGCTGAGTGGCAGCGTGTTGGACTACCAAGTGGAGGAACCGCGTTCAGTTCCTGACACTGCCAGATATTTTTCTGTGGTGGCCCCATTAGAACGGTGTGCACTCAGACTCATGAAGCCAGTTATACATCTACATCTACATTTATACTCCGCAAGCCACCCAACGGTGTGTGGCAGAGGGCACTTTACGTGCCACTGTCATTACCTCCCTTTCCTGTTCCAGTCGCGTATGGTCCGCGGGAAAGCCTCCGTGCGCGCTCTAATCTCTCTAATTTTACATTAGTGATCTCCTCGGGAGGTATAAGTAGGGGGAAGCAATATATTCGATACCTCATCCAGAAACGCACCCTCTGGAAACCTGGCGAGCAAACTACACCGCGATGCAGAGCGCCTCTCTTGCAGAGTCTGCCACTTGAGTTTGTTAAACATCTCCGTAACGCTATCACGGTTACCAAATAACCCTGTGACGAAACGCGCCGCTCTTCTTTGGATCTTCTCTATCTCCTCCGTCAACCCGATCTGGTACGGATCCCACACTGATGAGAAATACTCAAGTATAGGTCGAACGAGTGTTTTGTAAGCCACCTCCTTTGTTGATGGACTAAATTTTCTAAGGACTCTCCCAATGAATCTCAACCTGGCACCCGCCTTACCAACAATTAATTTTATATGATCATTCCACTTCAAATCGTTCCGCACGCATCCTCCCAGATATTTTACAGATGTAACTGCTACCAGTGTTTGTTCCGCTATCATATAATCATACAATAAAGGATCCTTCTTTCTATGTATTCGCAATACATTACGTTTGTCTATGTTACGGGTCAGTTGCCACTCCCTGCACCAAGTGCCTATCCGTTGCAGATCTTCCTGCATTTCGCTACAATTTTCTAATGCTGCAACTTCTCTGTATATTACAGCATTATCCGCGATAAGCCGCATGGAACTTCGGAAGCGTGGTTGCGTGGAAGCAGCGGCTTTATGGTCAGGGAAACTGACAGCTTGGGCTGGGAGAGCGGTGTGTGGACCTCAAGCTCTTCTACACCACAGTCGAGAAGTCCGTCAGCACACGGGGCTCACCAGATGGAAAAAAGTAATGGTTGTGCAGTTGATACATTATGGCTTCTCTGTTACGAACCAAATGTATCAAAGAATTGTACAATAGCTTTGGCGGACATTTCGTTACTCGGATTCCTGTGTTTTGTCTACGTCTCCAGTCCAAACCTACTGTAATTATGATCTGGATGAATTAGTTAACGCCAATAAACCCCCACGCCATGTTCTTTAAAGTGTGGGTCTCCCATCCATATAACAGCTCCTTTTTAATAAAAGCAAGTTTTTCATGCATCTCAATGTTTATGACGTCATGTAAAACTGGAAATTTGTGGTAAGGACAATGGGACCAAACTGCTGAGGTCATCGGTCCCTAGGCTTACGCACTACTCAATCTAACTTAAACTAAGGACAACATACACACCCATACCCGAGGGAGGATTTTAACCTCCGACGAGGCGAGTCGCGCGAACCGTGGCAACACGCCCTAGACCGCACGGCTATCCGGCGTGGCTATGACATCATGTGTCCTGAACTATGTGTTGTACAGTGATGTAATTTTGCACGTAGTTTCAGTGGTACATGAGGATGCTAACGGCAACAGTGTTACGAATACAGTTAACAGTAAAGGAGTAATAAATAAAAACTACATGAACAGTAAAAATGTAAAAAGCGAGGATCTTATTTTTTCCTTTCATTGTTCTGTGGAGGTGTCAAGAGAAAAAGTTTCTTAAGGAATTAATATTATTTGTAAAGTTTGGCGGACGTCGCTAAGTGCTGTCGTTCTCAAATAGTCGATGAAAATAGTCTGGGTAATTTTCGCGCCGTGAGTTACGCTGCCTGAAGACATATACGCAGTTTATAAATTTAATACGTGTTTTATTGTGTTAAACCTTTACCGTAAGATTATATCACTTAATGAGTGAATTATGATGGCATTTTAAATTCTTAAATACGGACAATGATTATGTGAAGTTCTAAAAATGAAGCTGTTGTTGCCCCTCAAACCAGTAGACAGTCCTCCACAACTGGAATTAGGGTGACCGTTTTATTCGTTTACTAACGTGAGCTGCAAGATTAAAAAGTGTCCCACAATACAGAAACGTGATTGAAGAATTTAAGTAGTAACAGACGTGTTATTCCTCCTTGAAACAATGTTTTGCTCGCTGCGATAACCGTTTCGTCTACAGATATGCGCCAGCTGAAGAATGTGGAATTGAGCTACAACGCGCACGACCAGTACACTTAAACAGTGTACTGGTCTCGTAATGTTGTTGTTGTTGTGGTCTTCAGTCCTGAGACTGGTTTCATGCAGCTCTCCATGCTACTCTATCCTGTGCAAGCTTCTTCATCTCCCAGTACCTACTGCAAACTACATCCTTCTGAATTTGCTTAGTGTATTCATCTCTTGGTCTCCCCCTACGATTTTTACCCTCCACGCTGCCCTCCAATACTAAATTGGTGATCCCTTGATGCCTCAGAACATGTCCTACTAACCGGTCCCTTCTTCTGGTCAAGTTGTGCCACAAACTCCTCTTCTCCCCAATCCTATTCAATACTTCCTCATTAGTTATGTGATCTACCCATCTAATCTTCATCATTCTTCTGTAGCACCACATTTCGAAACCTTCTATTCTCTTCTTGTCCAAACTATTTACCGTCCATGTTTCACTTCCATACATGGCTACACTCCATACAAATACTTTCAGAAATGACTTCCTGACACTTAAATCTATACTCGATGTTAACAAATTTCTCTTCTTCAGAAACGCTTTCCTTGCCATTGCCAGTCTACATTTTATATCCTCTCTACTTCGACCATCATGAGTTATTTTGCTCCCCAAATAGCAAAACTCCTTTACTACTTTAAGTGTCTCATTTCCTAATCTAATACCCTCAACATCACCCGACTTAATTCGACTACATTCCATTATCCTTGTTTTGCTTTTGTTAATGTTCATCTTATATCCTCCCTTCAAGACACCATCCATTCCGTTCAACTGCTCTTCCAAGTCCTTTGCTGTCTCTGACAGAATTACAATGTCATCGGCGAACCTCAAAGTTTTTATTTCTTCTCCATGGATTTTAATACCCACTCCGAATTTTTCTTTTGTTTCCTTTACTGCTTGCTCAATATACAGATTGAATAACATTGGGGAGAGACTACAACCCTGTCTCACTCCCTTCCTAATCACTGCTTCCCTTTCATGTCCCTCGACTCTTATAACTGCCATCTGGTTTCTGTACAAATTGTAAATAGCCTTTCGCTCCCTGTATTTTACCCCTGCCGCCTTTAGAATTTGAAAGAGAGTATTCCAGTTAACATTGTCAAAAGCTTTCTCTAAGTCTACAAATGCTAGAAATGTAGGTTTTCCTTTCCTTAATCTTTCTTCTAAGATAAGTCGTAAGGTCAGTATTGCCTCACGTGTTCCAGTATTTCTACGGAATCCAAACTGATCTTCCCCGAGGTCGGCTTCTACTAGTTTTTCCATTCGTCTGTAAAGAATTCGTGTTAGTATTTTTCAGCTGTGGCTTATTAAACTGATTGTTCGGTAATTTTCATATCTGTAAACACCTGCTTTCTTTGGGATTGGAATTATTATATTCTTCTCGAAGTCTGAGGGTATTTCGCCTGTTTCATACATCTTGCTCACCAGATGGTAGAGTTTTGTCAGGACTGGCTCTCCCAAGGCCGTCAGTAGTTCCAATGGAATGTTGTCTTCTCCGGGGGCCTTGTTTCGACTCAGGTCTTTCGGTGCTCTGTCAAACTCTTCACGCAGTATCGTATCTCCCATTTCATCTTCATATACATCCTCTTCCATTTCCATAATATTGTCCTCAAGTACATCGCCCTTGTATAGTCCCTCTATATACTCCTTCCACCTTTCTGCTTTCCCTTCTTTGCTTAGAACTGGGTTTCCATCTGAGCTCTTGATGTTCATGCAAGTGGTTCTCTTATCTCCAAAGGTCTCTTTAATTCTCCTGTAGGCAGTATCTATCTTACCCCTAGTGAGATAAGCCTCTACATCCTTACATTTTTCCTCTAGCCATCTCTGCTTAGCCATTTTGCACTTCCTGTCGATCTCATTTTTGAGACGTTTGTATTCCTTTTTGCTGCTTCATTTACTGCATTTTTATATTTTCTCCTTTCATCAATTAAATTCAATATTTCTTGTGTTACCCAAGGATTTCTACTAGCCCTCGTCTTTTTACCTACTTGATCCTCTGCTGCCTTCACTACTTCATCTCTCAAAGCTAACCATTCTCGTAATATGCTCTGTGAAAGAAGTAGAGAAGAAAACAGTGAAACAAGAGAAAAATCTATTAAAAAAACGCTGTAGTGTGATGGCTTTAGCGCGCTAGCTTTAGCGGCTAATCCGGATGAGAATTTAAAAGATGTGCGAAGCCATTAAAGGCTTGTTGTGTCGCTCCCATGTGCACTGTTTATTAGTGTTAAGTACGGTTCCGGGAGATTACAAGCAATACCGTTAAGTTTAACGGCATGTTGACTTTGTGTTCTTCTTGGCTGCTTAGCTGCACGGATTTTCTTTACTTTCTCGTAATAATGTGCCACAGAAGACTTGTACTTTAAACAGAGAACAGCGAACCGCAACAAAAACTGTAGTGCTGTTAAAATGTTCTTAACTAAATGATACAAAAGACTACTTCCGTGTCTCATTTAAGACTACGGATGTTCGTAGTTGGGAGTTTAAACATCAATGTTTCAGTATCGATACTCATGTCTTTGAAACATAGTAACATCGGCGTTAGAAAAACAATATCGACCTCTTGTACTGGCGAAAATGGCTCTGAGCACTATGGGACTTAACTTCAAAGGTCATCAGTCCCCTAGAACTTAGAACTACTTAAACCTAACTAACGTAAGGACATCACACACATTCATGCCCGAGGAAGGATTCGAACCTGCGACCGTAGCGGTCGCGCGGTTCCAGACTGTAGCGCCTAGAACCGCTCGGCCACCACGGCCAATTACTGGCGTAAAAAAAAAGATGAATATGTAAATCGGACTACCTGTTTCTAGGGTCAATTTAAGCGCGAATCTTCTTCTGTACATGTCTGGTAAGAACACCAGTGCAACTCATTTGCTACTTGTCACACGTCACCATGGAGGGCAATAATTCCGAGCGACTGAACGCAGGAACATTTGCTCTTCAGCCGGAAACCAACCGGGCACCGCCCGCTCAGGTGCAGCAAGCTACGTCACAGCACAGCCGATACAGCTGCAGAGGAAACTCGTTATGGACGAAAAGGGCGATTCCGTTTCAATTCAGCTGAAGTTAATTTTCTTTTTTTCCCTGACAGGGGTTCGGTGTAGCGACCTTGGCCTCAGCGGGTAGGGAACGCCACCTATCCGTTGGCAACGGTGCCAGCGAACAACAGCGGAGAAAGGACCGCACTCTGTAGCAGTCAGCAGATGGCAACCGACCGCTTTGCGTGCATCGGAGCGTGTACGGTTGTCGGACGAGCGTTACGTCAAATAAGCAGCGGGATGACAAAGAGTGCGTGATAGCAGTTACTCACCGTGTTGTTCTACAGACCAATTACAAGTCTTATCTTCCGTGTAGTGCATCTTTTAACAAGTACCTAGAGTTGTAACGAGGTGTTGTTGGAGTTACGGCTTACAGTGTACACTCAGTTATCCTTCCGTTGTGTAATTCGTACCAAAACGTACAATGACAGTTTACTTATCATTTAAAAGATCGCTACTAGATCTTAATCAGAATTCGCAAGAAGTGTGGTATTTCTTCGGTTGTACCCATACGAAGCTACAAAAGTCACAAGTAATTGCACTTAAATATTTGAGCTGCATAGCCACATCGTCAGCATCTGAAAGACTGTGCTCAAAAGCAGGATATTCTCTCTGGCAACAACGCAAACTTCCCTTAAAAATATTGTTTTTATAGCCTGTAAACTAAAAGTTGCGCGATATATAATATTAATCACTGCTGTATTTATTAATTAATAAATGTTATTAGATGTATTTCTATGTTGCAGTCTATAAATTCATCACTTAAAAATAGATATTTTGTCGGTCATCGATGTTTCTACGTCAAAGATGAATCTGAAAACAGCGTCGATTACTTGACAACATCGCACTTCCCTAGCTAAGACTCTCACTAGAACCGGCATTTGAAGGTGATTGCAGATTGATTCTACTGCCACGTAAGGACTACGAAGTTAAGAGAAATTAGGGCTTGTGCGATGGCATACAGAAATCGTTTTTCCCTCGCTCGATATGTGAGTGGAATAGTGAAGGAAATGAAAATTAGGAGTGAAAGCTATCTTCCGCCAAGCATCTTAAGGTGGCTTGTAGAGTATGCAAGTATACTGAAATGCTCCTCTTTCGAAAATTACGTGAGGAGCAAGTCCTGCAGTTTTGAATCTAACTTATGTGCTCTTATAGCATCAAAAATTGCTAATGTAGTGCATTTTTGAAGTTCAAGGGACGAGAAATCATTTTACTAAAAAGTTCGATGAATATTATTATTAATAATAATAATAATATAAAGAAAGATTTACTCTTCATTTTAGTTTGTCCTTAATAAAGTGCTCATTGTTTGAAAGGAGGCGATTTCTGGCCTCGTACTTTTACTGACAAAGAGAAGACACTTTCTCACGACACCAGAGCACATGCTTTCTATCACATTTTACCTTGTCACTGCAGTAAAACTTCACCATTCAGCTTGAAACGTCCCCTTGTAAAAATTAATGAATTACTGTGCTGATAAACCTCTGCGTTATTTGATTTTCAAACAGCTGAGCAAAACTGAACGTACTCAGACATTACTCTCTTTACTTATTCTGATCAACACTAAACTGACACACAATATTTTTAGCGCAACGCAATCTGACTTTCAAAAATCCCTACAAAAGAATGGCCCTAACTATCAATAACCTACACCTTTCATGAATCACTTACCTCACAAAAATCTTCGTTACTCGAACTACTGCAATACAGCGAGCGCCAGTACTGCCAGCTGAATAAAGGATTCTAACTACTGAAGGCACTAACTGCTGATAGGCATAGTTAGCAAATGAAAGATTTTGATAGAGAACAAACAATGTATTTACCTTAATAGTGTTCAAAAGTCATAACATATATATAGCAGTTCATGATATCTAGTCTTACAAATGTACTGTCTCTGATGGACACACGTCCAGATCGTCCGCTCTCAAAATTCTGCCATCTCTCTCCCCAGATCCACCACTGCTGGCGGCTGACCTCCAACTGCGCAACGCTACGCGCTGTTCAGATCCAACTGCCCAACACTACAATGGCAAAAATTCCAACAATGCAAACCAGCCACAGACTGCACACAGCACAGTCAGTGATTTTCGTACAGAGCGCTACTTGGCGTTACCAACATAAAAACCTAAGCAGCCTACTTACAAGCTTTGTAGTACTAAACCGAGCTTTTTATTTGCTGCTTTATAAGACAAAAGACATGCTGTAGGCGCGCTGAAACGAAGACTAATGCACTGCAAGTACTGACTGATAATTTGATGAGTATTCAGTTTTTATTTTTAAAACGTGAACTTCTGGTATCTTGTAGAAGCAGTATTTTTCAAGTTAATGACTATAACGACATCCAGGTTTTCTGTTATAAACATTTTTATGTGAACTTCTTTCTTTTTCGCTCTTGCAAAAATTAAAATGAATGAAATAACGGTCAAAATTATTTTTACGAACTTATAAATGTTTTGGGATTGTAATATATGTCGCATGTAAAGGACACTATATACTTAGCTTTTACAAAATACTGAAGTTTAATGAATTTCTAGAACATAATCATATATTTCTGTTTAGTGAACAATAAATTTGGCTCTGAGCACTATGGGACTTAACATCTATGGTCATCAGTCCCCTAGAACTTAGAACTACTTAAACCTAATTAACCTAAGGACAGCACACAACACCCAGCCATCACGAGGCAGAGAAAATCCCTGACCCCGCCGGGAATCGAACCCGGGAACCCGGGCGTGGGAAGCGAGAACGCTACCGCACGACCACGAGATGCGGGCAACAATAAATTTCCATGAACTATTACGCAAATTACATTTGGAAAAATATTCAAACTGTGTAGCATTCGTTGTAACTCATGTACAGTGAAATCTATAGGATGACAAATTTTTGTGACTAAAAACTTTTTCCTAAAATCGTCCAACACATATGAGTCCCGTACTTAAAAAATGCAATTAGAATGAACCTTTCCCGAAAAAAGACAGGATCGCAGTTTTCGGTAAGCTGATGATGGTATGACAAACCATATTTTACATAGCAATTCCAGAATTTTGGATGGTTTATGAGATGTAGATAGCACTTTTTATTTTTATCGTTAGGCGTTTAAAATAAAGGTCTGACCATAAAGTAATACTATTAAAGTTTATAGATGGTGTAAACTTAAGTCAGAAAAATATTATTTGCGCTTAGTCCACGATGGCTACTCCTGGGCTGTTTTGTATAATGCCGCTGATAGCGGGGAGGGGCAAGTGAGAGCGGCGTTGCGGTGCTGCGGTTGGAAGTCAAGTTTTTATCGGACTCTGAGATACGGCGAAGCACAACTCACAGAAAAGAACTTTTATCTCCAGAGAGAAATCAATTACTTAAAACTCGCGAGCACAAGTAGCGGCAAGAAGACTCCTTGAAAATCTGAAAAGCCATCGCCTTAGCGGAACAAGCACGTCATCGGACATCTCAGAATTACTCAAGCACCACTAGAAAATTCCAGTGATAGACGAATGAATGTATGTTGGATTTATGATAACCTACAACTAAATTAATGTGTGGACAGAAAATGTTGGCGAATATTATTCCGCCATTAAACACAGTACAAAAAACTTGTCTTTTTTAATATCTGGTAATGAAATGACAAATCTGTTGATCAGCCTGCACCCTCCTCCCCACTCGTACTAAATCTCCAGAAATATCTCAGTTTAGCCGGTGAGTCCTAGATGGTGGTGTAGGGGACGTACAGTTTAACTGGCCACGCTCTTCTTTGGCGATAATTAAGCCAGTCCGTCCTTGAACTTCCTACCTGTTATGTGGAGATGCTTCATGTCCCCTTGCAGATCCACAGCCGTCGGATTCCGAAAGTACAATACTACTGTCTACGTTTTAAGTGATGAAGCGGGAAGAAGTTTTTGGTGTAAATGTTTTTTACGTGGGATGCCATTGTGGTGCGTTTCCTTAGGAAACACAGTAAAATGAACTCGTTCACACTGGTTATAAGCTAACTATTAACGGTACGAGAGCATGGTCTAGTCTAGTCTATCTAGTATGTCTAGATCGAAAGGCATGCTATCGACGACTGCCGTCTATGGCGCACAGTTTGTAACTTGAGCGTACAATCGTATAGGTCGTGTAAGATCGTACATTTTTGGTTGTGCCAAAGTTATTCATTTACTTATTAATATCTACGTTTCCTGGCATTGTAAAATTACTGAAAAATTGTATTTATGACCCGTAGACTCCTAGTGTCTGAGTGGCAAAAGGCAACTTTCTTTTTTAGCAAATATTTATTAATAAGAATTATTTGATTCACGACAGAATAAATGTACTCTCCCTACGTATCTGTTTGCTGACGTCACGAGCGATTTATGCACCAGCATTTCATCTCACTGGCTGTGAAAGCGCCTGATGGCCGACTGCCTTTACTAACCGGCGTGAGAACCTACCACTCGCTTCTAACGCCATAGGTACTGCACCGCTGATACATAAGTTTCAGGTACATGAAACAGCAAAACAGGAAATAAGCTAAAATGCGCTTTTATGTACAAATAAGGCGTACCTTAAAAGGCCTGGTGGAGTATGTACAGTGTGTGAACAGCGTCAAACGTCGAGGGATCACTATAAACAGCGGAGACGCCGAGCACTCAAGTGAGACAGCGTTACAAGCACCTGACTCAGTTTTAAAGGAGCCTGAATGTAGGTCTCCATTTCGACGGCTGGTCGAATCGTGCATTACCCACATTTTGGGGCGTTCGGATACGATAGATATCTGATGTTGGACTGTATGCTAGTGTGAGGGCAGGTAAAGTCATCGTGAAGGTCCCAGGCGACCACGTCTGACCACAAAGAAGGAGTGCCGTACTGTGAAACAAAAACATCGTAGTCCCTTCAGTTCCGCGCCGGATATGCGAGAACGAGTAATAGACTGCCGCGACCGGGAAACATGAACCAAAAAAGTGGACCTGAGCACTGTGCGACTCAACATCTGAGGTCATCAGTCCCCTAGAAAATGGCTCAAAAGGCTCTGAGAACTATGGGACTTAACATCTGAGGTGATCAGTACTCTAGAACTTAGAACTACGTAAACCTAAGTAACCTAAGGACATCACACAGATCCGTGCCCGAGGCAGGATTCGAACCTGCGACCGTAGCAGTCGCGAGGTTCCGAACTGAAGCGGCTAGAGCCGCTCGGTCACAGCGGACGGCTGGAAAAATGGACCAGTGATGGGTGGTATCGCTTTGCGTTCAGCGATGAATCGCGGATCTCCACTATCCCAGATGGCTGTCATCGAGTATCGTGGTGACCTGGGGAAAAGTCCCAGTCTTCCAGTGTGTTAGAGCGACACAGCGTTGTTAGTCCTGGAGTCGTGGTGTTGGGAACCATCGGGTATGATTTCAGGTCACGGGTGGTAGTAATTGAGGGAACTATGATGGCACAATGACTACGTCACGGACATGCTGCGTCGTCAAGTGGTACCTTTATGCGACAGTATCATGGTGCCATTTTTCAACAGGACCAGCTCGTCCACACATAGAACACAAAACGATAAACTGTCGGCGTGATGCTGAGGTACTGTGATCCCCAGATTTGTCCCCAACAGAACATGTGTGAGAACAGCTCGTACGCCCCATTGTCAGTATTCAGGATATAGAGGATCAGTTAGAACAAATGGCTCTAAGCACTATGGGACTTAACTTCTGAGGTCATCAGTCCCCTAGACTTAGAACTTCTTAAACCTAACTAATCTAAGGACGTCACACACAGCCATGCCCGAGGCAGGATTCGAACCTGCGACCGTAGCAGCAGCGCGGTTCCGGACGGAAGCGCCTAGAACCGCTCGGCCACAGCGGACGGCGATCACTCAGAACAGTGGTGGGCCAATTTTCCCCAGGAGAGCATACAACAGTTTTATGACAGCCTTCGCAACAGAATCTGTACATATATTCTGGCCAGATGGGGCGCTCTGTAACACTGATAAGTCAGCTCATAGTGGCAAGATCTTTGTACATTTGACAGCATTTTGCAATCGCTGAATTAACATCGCATACCCTTTCAACCAGTTAAGTATCATTTTGTTTACTCTTCCCCTTCTGGGAGCTTCATTTCTTTTTTTGTCCGGCAGCGTGTACACTAAAAGCCAGAACACCCTGACCACGGTCTTACTATTAGCTTACACCCGTTCAGGCGATAGCAGCGTTACCTGGCGTAGAATGACTGTTACTCAGGCTTAAGAACAACGCACGTAGTATCAGGGAGCCAGTTGTCCGTGTGTAGAATGGAGAAGGCGCCCGATCCATCTGAGTTTTACCGAGGGCAGATTGTAATGGTCTCGGAGGCTCAGCAGGAGCATTCCGGAAACGACGAGACTTGTCAGGTGTTCGAGGAGTGCTGTAGTGAGTATCTTCAACATGTGGCCAAACCAAGGTGAAACCACGTCCACACGTCGTGGGGCTGAGTGGCCACAAGTCATTACAGATGTAGGACGTCGTAGGCTGGGCAGGCTGATAAAAGAAGACAGGCGGCGGTTTGTGGCGGAACTAACATTAGACATTAACGCTGGGCAGAGTACCAGTGTGTCTGAACACGCTGTGCGCCGAACACTCCTAGCGGTGGGCCTCCACAGCCGATGACATGTGCGCGTGTCAATGTTAACATCACATCAGCAACTACGACTGAAATTGGTACCTGGCCATTGGCACTGGATGTCCACGAACTGGCAGAGCGTTACATGGTTCGATGAACCCCGATCCTTCTTCATCATGCCAATGGGAGTGCGCGAATCCGTAGTCTTCCAGGGGAACAGTTCCACTTCTTGCGGACTGTGTACACCCCTTTATGACGATCACGTTTCCCGACGGCAGATGCATTTTTCAACAAGACAATGCGCCATATCACAAGAGCGTGATACCGTGGTTCAAGGAACACAGTGGGGCCTTCCAGTTGATGTACTGGCCCCCAACTCACCAGATCTTGAACACGATCGAACCATCTGGGACGCGATTGAACCTGATGTCAGATATCAATGCCCCCTCCCTGTAATTTACGGGTATTAGTGACTTATGAGACTTAACTAGAAGAAGGGATCGGTTGGTAGTACATGTTCTGAGGCATCAAGGGATCACCAATTTAGTATTGGCGGGCAGCGTGGAGGTGAAAAACCGTAGAGGGAGACCAAGATGAGAATAAACAAGCAGATTCAGAAGGATGTAGGTTGCAGTAGGTACTGGGAGATGAAGAATCTTG
Organism: Schistocerca cancellata; assembly: GCF_023864275.1. Lineage (NCBI taxonomy): Eukaryota > Metazoa > Arthropoda > Insecta > Orthoptera > Acrididae > Schistocerca > Schistocerca cancellata. Next base: position 162,795,650 of record NC_064627.1, on the reverse strand, counting down.
TACAGGAAAGAGTAGCATGGAGAGCTGCATCAAACCAGTCGCTGAACTGAAGACCACAACAACAACAACAACAAGAGACTTATGAGCGTAGATGTGGTGCCAACTCGCTCCAACGACCTATCATGCCACGACGCGTGGCCGCTGCAATCCGTACCAAAGACGGACATACCAGCTATTAGCTAGGTGGTCACAATGTTTTGGCTAATAAGTGTATACAAAAGTGGTATGATGGATTAATGCAAATGATACATTCTGTATAATGTGATCCATTTTATATTGGTTTCAGAGATAGAGCTGTTAGAATGCAGTCCGAACGAATACCCACGGACGCTGTTAGCCTAAGGCTATGATTAATTAAAAAGCTGATTTTGATATATTTCACTTCACTTCAACGCACTTTCAAATTCTGTTGTGAAACGACTTGTGGCTCCCCTAGGCTGTCTTGACGTTCTTTGATGAGGGCAACACGGTTCATAATCCGAGGGATCAATTTGTTCTTTGTGTTTACTTTTTCTTTGGTGACTTCGCGTTTCCGTGATTCATATAGGGAAAAATCAAAACGGGTAAAGTCCGAGGAAAAACGTGACCATTTGTGCTGATCTGTTTTCTGGGAATTAGGTTTAAAAGATGTCACGCGATGACTAGAATATGCAGGGGCCCCTTCATGCTGCATGAACATACCCCATGATTGTAGCCAAAGTATTCTCGTCCAGTAATGCTCGAAGCTTGTTCTGAAAAACGTCTGGATAATGGGGCTCTGGAAGACAATGTGGCAACACCAAAGTTTGTTGTGCCCCAGAATGAATTCGACGTGCAAGCCTAAAGTTTTTAACTACCGTAATGAGAGAAGCTAAAGAAATGAATTAAAATTTATGCCATGGCCGGAGCTTGGAGCTGGTCTTCTTGCTCACTAGGAATGTGTGCCAGTCTTTGCACCACCGTAGTAGTATAGAAAACACAGCTGCGAGGAATACCCTAGTCCGGTGTCCTCTCTAACGCAAACATCAGTTCACATCTTCAGCTTATTTTCCCCATCTTAAATTGCCACTATTGCCGAGGCTCACCGGTACTGGAATCGTATCCCAGCTTTGGACGTATTGGGGAATCCTGCCTGTACCTCAGGCATAGATGATCTATAGATCTGATATAATTAAGTTTTCTTTGAGGCATATGAGTCTCTGCTTGATCTGCAATAGTGACAGAAGCTGAAGCAATGAATTAAAATTTGTGCCACGGTCAGGACCTGAAACAGAGTCTCCTTGCTTATTATTCAGGTGTGTTATTATATTATTTAATTTATGTTTGTGTTAGGGAGGTCACTGAACTAGGTTAGTCCGTGTAACTGTGTTTCCTATACTGCTACGGTGGTGTAATGGCTGGCACACCTGCCTAATGAGCAAGAATACTTGGATGTGGGACAAATTTTAAGTCATTTCTCCAGCTTCTATCATTTTCGTAGAGAAAGTAGAGACCCATGTGTCTCAAGGCTACCCGGCTAGTGCAGAGCTGAGGAGGTCAATGTGCCAATCCCAATGCTAGCACGGCGTACCGCGCATGTAATTGAAGTCAAGGCATCAGGCGAGCATCACCAAACATCCTCCAAGCGAGGGTAGCAAAAGAACAAATGCCGCAATACATCGTCACTGGGCAGTATAAAGTAACACTCCGCAACTTCAAGTGCCAAAGCACAACCGCAGTAATCATATGTTGCCAAAAGAACTGAACTTGGCAACTCAGAATAACTATCGACCGACCACAGTAAAGCAAGGAGCGCTGATGAGACCTATAAAAAACAGAAAATTCATTTATGCACCTTGAACCACCGCATCATACGAGGTGTGGCTAGGAAAAAACCGGACTAGTACTGGTGAAACAATAAAACGAATGCAATAAGGCGTGGCCTGTCACGTGACTCTCGCTCCGCCTACTGCTCGAGTTTCATCTGCCTCCTGAACTCAGTCTGCCCGTGGCGTCTGTTTTAAGTAGTTGACGTTTTGTCTGTGCGTCGGAAAATGTTGAGTGTACAGAAAGAACAGCGTGTTAACATCAAATTTTGTTTCAAACTAGGAAAATCTGCAAGTGAAACGTTTGTAATGTTACAACAAGTGTACGGCGATGATTGTTTATCGTGAACACAAGTGTTTGAGTGGTTTAAACGATTTAAAGATGGCCGCGAAGACACCAGTGATGACACTCGCACTGGCAGACCATTGTCAGCAAAAACTGATGCAAACATTGAAAAAATCGGTAAACTTGTTCGACAAGATCGCCGTTTAACAATCAGAGCAGTGTCTGAGTTAACAGGAGATGACAAGGAAAGTGTTAGGCAGATTATTCATGAAAGTTTCAACATGAACAAAGTGTGTTCAAAAATGGTTCCAAAGTGTCTCAGAATTGAACAGAAGGAACGCCGAAGAATGATTTGTTCTGACATCCTGGAAAACATTGAAAATGATCCCACCTTCTTACAAAATGTTATTACTTGCGATGAATCGTGGTTTTGTTACTTACGATCCCGAAACTAAACGCCAATCGATGCTTTGGAAAACTCCTGGTTCTCCGCGACAAAAAAAGCACGAATGTCAAAATCGAAATTCAAGGCAATGATGATTGTTTTTTTTTTTTGACATCAAAGGGATTGTGCACATTGATTGGGTACCAGAGGGACAAACAGTGAATCAGCATTACTACATTAGCGTCCTGGCTACCCTACGTGAGCGAGTACGGAGAAAACGGAACGATTTGTGGAGAAAAAAGTCATGGATCCTTCACCAAGACAATGCCCCAGCCCACAGTGCGTTGTCAGTGAAGACGTTTTTGGCAAAACACAACATTCTCATCTTAGATCATCCACCCTACTCACCTGATTTGGCCCCCTGTGACTTTTTTCTTTTCCCTAAAGTCAAGTCAGCTTTGAAAGGAACTAGATTTGAGACTGTTGAAGCAGTAAAAGAAAAAGCGACGGAAGTAATGTATGGACTTACCGAAAATGATCTGCAGCATTGCTATGAACACTGGAAAATTCGTATGGAGCGGTGTAGAGACCGAGGAGGAGAGTACATTGAAGGAGATAACATGAAATTGTAAATAATTGTAAATAAATGTTTTTTCCAGCATCAGTCCGGTTTTTTCCTAGCCGCACCTCGTATGTGTGGACACATTCAATTATGGCGCCATTATGTCCGACGTCGTCTGGATCAGAGAGAATGTCAGTCAATTGAGTTTTTAGTGAAACCGCAACAAACCGATGGATGGTACTGTGCCTGCTACGCGCTTGCTGACATCGGGGCGCAGCCAGCCTGATGGTCACCACAGCCTTTGCTGCCTACTGGGACATCGCGGATGAGAAGACTGCCAGCCCTGTTTCCACTGAGGGTCATTCACAGGTGACATGTGAGCTGTCATCTGCACACCATAAAGGCATGGCACGTTCGCACCAGCCCACGGCTGAATCGTGAACACCTGCTGCAGTCTAGGTTGATCCGTAGTGGGTGACCAGGACATGAGCTTTACGACAAGTGATGTCCTGGACTATACTGTCGGCTGTCCTCACCTAAATGTGCGACGGGCCGTGCACGAGAATGCTGTGGTGTCGGGCCACACTGTACCACAGAGCATCTGGAACACTGGAGCCTGCATGACGAACACCGGCTGCAGCACAGTGGCCTGCGGCTCTCGCTGACGAGATATGTCAGCATTTCCTCACAGCACGCGCCAAAGCCTGGCCACTGTACGCACAGAGGCAGTTTTATTTCTTTGTATATTCATGCTGGCCAATAAATGTCATTACAGACACCGCAGTGATTCTAACGCCCCTGAGCGTTTCTCCGGACCACTCTCCGATACTCAGTGCTCAGCTCCATGAATACAAAGCGACAGCACTATACCACTGTACATTTACACAGAAGCGTTCTTGAAAACGGGCCTCCAAAAATGCGTGTGCGTAGATATATGGATATGGTGTCTGTTCTTTCGGACATGTCCGAAAGAACAGACATCATATCCATATAAGTATATAGTTCTGGCAATACCGGCCATGACCTTCCTCTACTGTGCGGATGCACACATATTGCCCGAACTCTTACGGGACTTGGTAAGAATGTCTTTCACGAGTAATGAGTTGTTGGGTAGGGACACTACCATTGTAGTGTGTGGACATATAAGGTGAGAATGTGGGTCTCGCGGGAGGCGTGCGCGAGATAGTCCCTGCAGTCGCACTATCCTCTGTGCCCTCGATGGCTCAGATGAATAGAGCGTCTGCCATGTAAGCAGGAGATCCCAGGTTCGAGTCCCGGTCGAGGCACACATTTTCGCCTGTAAAGGTATTAATATATAATTCTAAATGCATGTGTGTTTTCGACGGAGAACCAGTATAGGGTATGAGTGTTATTGATACCCTCGTTAGTGACAGTAGCTTCATCAGTGAAGAGGGTTAGTGGGGTTACTCGGCAGTTTGCAGTCAGCCAACGACAAAAATCTACTCACACATCATCTCCTTCTCGAAGTCTCAACTATAAATGATAATAATAAAAGACAGTGCATACGTAATGACCGCAATTATGTTCTGTCTGGAACTCCGATAGTACAAAAATTTTACACGTGCTAATCGAAGAACTTCGTTCAAGTAGCTCAATAATTTCTTCTGCTGCTTCTACAGCTGTTTATGTGCTGGTTCGGATGAAATATGACTGCTAGCCACTGCATCAGTCTCGCACAATTTTCTCAAAACATGAGTAAACTATTGAATCTGCTACTCTGCAGCTGATATATCGTCTATCGTAGTCTCTGCAATCAGCAGCAGCGTTTCCATTACAAAATCGGTAGGCTACCGAAATACCGTATCGGTATACTCAGCGTGTGTGAATAAGTGCAGTATGCTTAAACTATACAACAGAACTTGCCAAAAGATCACAATCACTATCACAGTTGAAAAATTCAATTATGTAATCCTAGGCACACCTTCACAAGTTGCAGTTCTAAAGAAAATTGACAACTGACAAATAAGCCCTTAGCAGCTGGAGTATCAACACATGAAGTGAAAACTTATCGCTGTAAACAATAAAAATTGTACACATAGTTTATGAAATGACTTATTTCAATTAGTCTACACTACCACAAAAAAAAAAAAAATGGTTCAAATGGCTCTGAGCACTATGGGACTTAACATCTGCGGCCATCAGTCCCCTACTTAAACCTAACTAAATTAAGGACATCACACACATCCATGCCCGAAGCAGGATTCGAACCTGCGACCGTAGCGGTCGCGCTACACTTGCACATGCCGAAACATTTACTGTTCATCCTGAAGCATACTACAGATAATACTAGAGTGAGGTACACAAATAACGACCTAGGAGAGGATGGAGGAAGGGGCAGCACAAGGATATATATCTATTTCCTGACCTTTATCCCGCATCCGCAAGGGTTCTGCATGTTAATCATTGTGATTTCGCAATAGCAGACCAGAGGCTGGCTGGATGCACTTCAAAGCAGCCAACCCTTCTCACCCTTTCCACCGCCCCCCTCCCCTTTCTCGGAATTTCTGTTCAACAACTTCCCATATCTAACGATTCTAACGATACCCCATGTGAAAGTGTGCTAACGCTTTCTTAATGTTTGGTGATCGGACCTGTCGGGCGCATTTGATTCGAGGACGGCGCGGCTTCTCAAATCACGGAAGGAGCGGTCTAAAGCGCCCGGCTATTCGGGCGGTTTTTATATATTTGAGTTGTCAGGTGCACGTTCTCTGGTGTTTCGCCACATATCCACAAATTCGTTTTTGCAATGTGTAGCTGGAGTCAGTCCAAATAATTACTGCTCGTCACGTCTTTGATACGGCGCCCAGCGTCAGCAGAAGGCGTCGGTTTATTTCCCATTACAAACAAAATTATTTTTTTTGACGTCCCCTTGGGGAGAGCGCTCCAGAATTAATCTAGTCCGATGTGCTTATTTGTCCTTGTGTATTAACAAAGACAGTAAAAACGCGAAGAATGAACAGCAACCCAGCAGTGACTATACCACTGGATGCTTGGCGGCAGAAGTAAGCGCGAGCCGCCCCGGCTTAGAGTTTTGCTGTTCCTGTTAATAAATATCGATATAACAAATATCGCACTTGACTAATCTGTTACCGCACTATCGAATGGGCACTTAAAATTTTGATTTAAAAATAATTTCGTGTGTAGTAGGAAACAAACTGACGCTTTCCATCGACACAGGGCACCACAGGGAGGAAGTGAAGTGCACTGTTTGTTTGGGTTAACTGCCGTGACCGGGAAACATGAACCAAAAAAGTGGACCTGAGCACTGTGCGACTTAACATCTGAGGTCATCAGTCCCCTAGAACTTAGAACTACTTAAACCTAACTAACCTAAGGACATCACACACATCATTGCCCGAGGCAGGATTCGAACCTGCGACCGTAGCGCCTAGAACCGCTCGGCCACTCCGGCAGGCTTTTGGGTTAACACCAGTTACACGAAGGAATAACGAAATTGCAAAAATCGCTAGAGCAGCACAGAAGATGCGCCTGACGACACTTAGGAAAGACGCTATATATAATAGCAAGCCTTTACCTCTTAAGCCTAAACCTACAATCCTAATAATTATAAGAACTGTATCTACGCGCTCTTTCAATTCACAAATGTTATTCGAAAAATAGAGCAGCATTATATATGCAGTTCTTCTAATTATCTTTACCCAGCTAATGGCGCGGGTTTTAGTTACGTAATTATGTGGCAGATATAAAAAGTTAGTGATATTTTGTAGCGTGATAAAAAGAAATATGTAGACAGTTATTATCTTACAGAGTGGGTATCAGAATCCACAGACACAATAGTAACACGTGTTAGCTGCACCTGGTGCAAATTATGAAATGTCTGTTAATACCAGTGCGTTCTAGAAACTAATGCCTTCTAATTTTTCCTGTCAAACCTTGTAAAGCTTTTTAAATAAAATAAAAGTTTTTAACATTCTGCATCTTTACGCTTCATCTCTACATATTTATTTCTCAAAATAGTCACCCTGGCGACCACATTTCTGGCAACGAGAGACCGGTTTGTAGATATCGCCACTGTGGTATGTTTGACATTGTTGACGGAAACATAACGTCACCTCAGATTGCACCGCTTCACCACTATCAAAGTAAAGTCCTCGGAGGTGTTTTCTAAGTTTCAGACACAGACAACTGTCGGATGGGGCCATGTCGTGGCTGTATAGAGGTTGATCGATGGCAGTGAACCCAAGGCGTCGGGTTGTTACAGATGTCGCGGCGCTCGTGTGTGGCATGGTATTGTGGCGCCGAAGGAGAGGTAACCAACACGTGGACGAATTCTTCGAATCCGAAATTCGGTTACAGCTCGGTGCTTCACTGACATAGTTACGTTACACGTCGTCTTGTTACACACAACGATTCGGAGCCCTCTAGCGGCTGACGGCTGGAAATACGTAGACGCGAAGAAGAAAGACGTTGAAAGTCAATAATGTTTGTTTTATTCATAAAGATTTAAGAGTTCTCGCATAAAAAATTCGGAGGCATTACTTTTCAGCAAGCCTTTGCACCAATGATCTGAAGCTAAGCCTCGAGTGGCACGAAAGATAGCTAACGGAAGAATAAATGTTATTACAAAGCAGTTCATTTTTACTGAAATTTACTTTCAGTTACTGTAATCGGCGATGTTATTCTGAAGGTCTCTCCCTGTATAAACTGGATTAATGATTTCTTCACCAATTTCGGGGACGCAACAAGGGCGGAAGTCATCTGTGAACGAAGAGCACAATCTGACTTTGCTAGCGTGTGCCAAAAAGCCTTATTCCTGAGACCGTAGCGCAACGCATCTTGGGAACGGAGCGAGAGAGTAGCGCGACGATTCCGGATTTGCAAGGAAGGAAAACGTCAAAGGGCGAGTCTATGGCACAACAACGAAAAATGAAGACGCCCGGCGCGGGCGGACTATGAGGAAAGCGGCGGAAAAAGGCTGCCGGGGCGAGAGGAAGGCGCATGAGGGGAAAGCAATTTCCTGTGGAGTGTTTGTGTGGCCCGGCACGGCCCGTTGTGCTCTCGGGCTGAATATGCGCGGCCGGGGCCACGGCGACGGCGAAAAACCAGCCGCGCTCGCCCCCTGCGAGAGCAGGCCCACAGTAGCTGCGACATCACGAAGCGAGTGCACAGGCGAATTCCAGACGGAATTACTCGGCAGTAGAGATGCAAAACAACTCTTTGCTACCGTAGACTGTCTTACGTAATCTCAGACTACCACAGTTTCTGTAGTAACTATGGTCGTTAAGATAGTAACTGTGTTACCTGTACGTCACGTGTGTTGCATAGCTATCAGGCGTTACGTCATTTCAGTTGCTTTGTCTGCATATGCGATCAGTGTCCTGACATTGCACTAGAAACTGGAAGTGGTGAACCATCTGACGCTGAGTGTGGATGTATAAAGAGGCACATAACCCACGAAATATTTTTGTTCTACATAGTTATCCTCACGTCTGTTACTTGAAAATAAACAACAATTACAGCAAAATTCAAACTGTCACTGTTTAAATCAAGTTTATTCAGAAATATTTGATTTTTTTGACTTGACACAGAGAGAAAATAATTAAAGATTATCACTTAGCACTAGGAAAGAAATTTCCTCCAAAGACGTAAAATTTAAAAAAAATTGCAAAACAAATACATATAAAACATTGCTCCACTACTTTGTCGAGCTTATGTAATATATGTTTCTGTAATAGCTAAGCAATTTTTGCAATTATCAATTATAACAGGAAATTCTTGCCTTCGACGATGATGAACAACGTCCTATTGAGTACAAAATAACACCAATAACATAGTGCATGTACACTGTATTTTCATCAAAACCATAGTTTTGGTAGAGCGCAACTCCGCTCAGCAGAGAAAGCATTTAAACTGTGCAACACTTGAACTCACTTGAATGATGTTCAAACCTGTCTTTGACTAATTGGATGTAGCTCACCACGATTTACTCTGCAGTGCCAGCTTCATGATCTCAGAGTAGCAGCTACACAAAACTCGACGCCCTCATTTATTTGATGTATACATGTCCTCGGAGATTACCCCTTTACATTTTTGCTTGTAGATAAAGAGAGGTTAATTAACGGCGAACCTATGTTTATATAAGGGACAGTCAAATGAAATATTAAAATAAACCCTAAGTTATACTTTAACTGATGAAATAACTTTGTTTACTGCAATAACACCGGGAACATCAGGTGCTGAATCTACTTTTATGTAATAGGTTTGTAAAATTGTCACTCTTCGTGAAATTCGAGATTCCCAAATTGGTCCCAATTTCCTCGAATTATCAGAGTTCCACTGTGTTTCAAAGTATTTGTTTTATTTGCTTTATATTCGCTGGAGGAGATTTGGCAAAAGCAGTCGACTAAACTTCGCGCCGTTTGATCATCACAAATAATTAGATACAAATTATAGCTGCTCGTCAACCGTTAACTGCAAGATAATGATTCTCCTAGGATCATTGTGATGTGACAAAGTGAAAAATTAATTGCTATTGAACATTTATACGATTGTTGTAAAATGGTATTGAGTCTCGCTGTGAGTCTTGTACTGTGCAAACACTTATTTTGTGAGGTCTGTTCTTGGCTCTTAAATGGTTCGATTTATTTGCATTTTATTACGAGACCAAGTGCATGGCCCGCATCTCGTGGTCGTGCGGTAGCGTTCTCGCTTCCCACGCCCGGGTTCCCGGGTTCGATTCCCGGCGGGGTCAGGGATTTTCTCTGCCTCGTGATGGCTGGGTGTTGTGTGCTGTCCTTAGGTTAGTTAGGTTTAAGTAGTTCTAAGTTCTAGGGGACTTATGACCACAGCAGTTGAGTCCCATAGTGCTCAGAGCCATTTGAACCATTTGAACCAAGTGCATGTACAACGTACAGTGAATAAATAGTATCATATTTAATGCAAAACTGATCAGCCGGTTTACGAGTGTCCTTCCATTATCGTGCATGAAGGAAGAGAAGTTTATTTTACTGTGGTTAATGGAGGAATAATATTTGTTTGAATATTCTTACCAGAAATCAATTTAACAGGAAGTTATAAAAAATGTAAACTAAATCTCTGGTCCAAAAACATTAATTTACGATGGCTTAAATTAACTAGAGTATAAAGTGAGCTTCTCAGAGGACAATACCGCGCATTCTAATCTGATGAAAAGTACATATTAAAAATGGACTGAAACTAATCTGACTAAATACTCGTATTTCTTGAGACAATTTTTAGTGAAGTAATTAGAAGAGTATACGGTTTCACCGATAGTCTTGAATGCCTAGCTCAGGTATTATCGGTAGTTGTTAGGACAACAGCGATAAATAGTTGAGATCTCGACCATTATTCAAAATTTTGCTCAAAAGTTTCTACAACTTTAAGTACGCTTGCATGAGCCGAACCTCCATAGTTACAAAAAGATAGTAACACGTGATCAGGGACATTGAAAGCAATAGAATTGGTAAGTCTGATGCAACAATGCATCGCTACGTTAATCTGCTTCGAGACTAAACTGAATAGTCGACTGCGTACGTTATTTACATATCTCTGTACAAGAAGCAAATTTTACACAAGGTACGAATATCAGGTGTGAGACAAGTTTTATGTCGTGATTACGGGAAGGCACGCGGTCACATGTATTGCAAACTGTCAAGTAGCTTAGATGTTCCCTGTATCACTACTGTGTGCGTGCTTTTGAGTGTGTGTGTGTGTCTACTTATGCGCGAGCCGACAATCTTTGGTAGTTTTCTCTCTGTTATTCGCTTATTTTGTGCCAAGTATTCACGCTTCTGCGACAGACGCGGAATAAGTGGCACTGCTTCCTATTTCCTCGCAAAAGCGACGAGATCCTCTCCAAGAGCTCCCTGATCCGGCTTCGCTTGCACGGGGAAGTGGTTGCAGCGGAGACGATGCTCCCAGCTTTTGTCTCCTTACGTTCGTCAGAGTGAATCGCCCGCCGTGCTGCGCTGTTAACCTGTTTACATAAGCAGCAGGCGAATCAAGTCTGCTCTTTGCGTCAAGCGACGCAGGCACGGGGGTGCGGTCGATTTTCTCTCCAGCCAGGGTTGTAAACGTCGTCGACGTGTCATTTCAGACAAAAACAAAGACTAACTTTACTTTTGTTAAAAACGATCGATTTCGGTCACTAATCTGACCATCTTCGGGTCACAACTGGATAAGCTACGCGTTGCACAATTGTAATACCCAGTGAAACAATTAAAATGTTCCGTTCTTAATATAGCAGCCCATGTGTAACAGTGACGTCATATAAACACCAAAGAAGCGTGTTTGATGTTTACGTGGGAGGACTTTTTTACCGATATTTACGATATTATAGAGAAAGATAAACTTAGACAGGTAGAAAATACCATTAAATGCATTTTCGTTCGCTGACTGCATTTTGCAGGGAACAGCCTGTGTACAAAGAACAACAGAGGAATACATGATCCTCAAAAACGAGTTTATCTACGACTTACGTAAGGCTATCGTACAACAATGATTGCGCAATGCATATGTGAATAACGTGCAACGAAAAACCATTCAACATTTTCAACATCAGAGACATCCAGAAGGCTGCAGTACTTTCAGTTTCGTGGACCATAGAACGGGCTACCAACCAATCTCCGCAGTTACACCATGTGCTAGCAGCGGCGCCAAAGCGATGGGAGGGTGTGACGGGCTGTCTTCTTTCAACAGGTTCGTACAGGAGCGATTTCGTCACCGTCCAATACCTAGCGACACTTTTGCGTCATCAGAGAGTAGTTCATTTGACCAGTAATACATCACGGCGTCTAATAGTACAGAGACGCCTGACGCCACAGCAGCCCTCCCCTCTCGTAACGTACCCCTATCACACGTCTGTCCGTCACTCTCGACGCAATAAAAGATCCCGTCTTAAACTTCTGCTTCTTATAGTTCCAGAAAATGACGGCAGCTAAGAAGCTTAGCTATTAATACCAGAACATTGCCGTGTAGCATAATATAACAACTACAAGCCGACCAACGAAAGGGGGTACTTCACGAATTACGTAAGAGCCTAGTGCACACCATAACTGTATCCACAGCACTATCGTAATTCCAGTAATGTAATTACGACGTATAAGTTCATTATTTCATATTTGTTAGTAACAGCTACTTACACAGCTGCAAATGACGTATTGTATGCCGAAGAAACAGTAGCAAAAAACACAGAAAATGTACTTGAAATGACGCAACAAACGTAGAAAGCAAGGTATTAGGAAACTGTTCACGGAATACAATATTTGAAACCAAACAATAGATATGAAATCATGTTTTATAATGTTTATAACGATGCTATTTTTGCGTGTTTTAGAATAAAGAAAACACCACCGATGATGGCCATGATGTCACTGAAACTAGTTAGGGGAATAAAATTAAATAAATGAAAACAAAAAGGGTTTTGAATTAAGCTGGATTCACAATCAAATGCAATCAAATGGGTCTGAGCACTATGGGACTTAACATCTGAGGTCATCAGTCCCCTAGAACTTAGAACTAGTTAAACCTAACTACCCTAAGGACATCACACACATCCATGCCCGAAGCAGGATTCGAACCTGCAACCTTAGCGGTCGCGCGGTTCCAGACTGAAGCGCCTAAAACCGCTCGGCCACAACTACCGGCGACAAGCTACCAATACACTTTATGTGCAGACGGTTCGACATGACGGACAAGTGTAAAAAATTAAGGTAACACCAACGACAAAAACGGTTTTAGGCCCAATTTCGTTAGAATAATTGTTACTAACAACAAGCTTAGATTTATAGAAGTGAGTAAAGAGGATCCACCGAGATGACACACAGGTGCTGCAAAATGTTTGTGTTTATACAGAGAAACAGTTGTATGCATAACAGGAGGACCTGAAAACCAGTAAATTCCTATAATAGCTCTAAAAATTTGAACAAATGAATCTATATGGTTCCAGAACCTTTTCAAGTCCAGAGCACTTATGAAGTGATGAATGAAAATTTATACCATGGCCAGGATTTGTTGGCACACTGGCTTTGCACAACTGCCCAGACTACCGTAGTACGCCTCCCTCCTAAATGTAAATTCCGACCAGCGCCTCAGCTCACTTGGTATTCCCGATTACGAGGTGCTATTCCGATACAGTTGAAGAGCATCTGCAGTGCTGTTCGAGTTTAGGGGGATACCAAACGGACTGAGACGTGAATGGGATTTGGACTGAGGAAGGAGACATTCTAGGGTCGTCCGCGCAGTTGAGTAAAGCCACTGTGCCCAGAGTGCTAGGGTGAATCTGCCTGCGTGAGCAGGGGACCCGGTTTAGAATCCAGGCATTGGTACAAAGTTTCCTACATCGCGTCCATATATACACTACTGGCTATTAAAATTGCTACACCACGAAGATGACGTGCTACAGACGCGAAATTTAACCGACAGGAAGAAGATGTTGTGATACGCAAATGATTAGCTTTTCAGAGCATACACACATGGTTGGCGCCGGTGGCGACAACTACAACTTACTGACATGAGGAAAGTTTCCAACCGATTTCTCATACACAAACGGCAGTTGACCGGCGTTGCCTGGTGAAACGTTGTTGTGATTCCCCGTGTAAGGAGGAGAAATGCGTACCATCCCGTTTCCGACTTTGATAAAGGTCGGATTGTAGCCTATCCCGATTGCGGTTTATCGTATCGCGACATTGCTGCTCGCGTTGGTCGAGATCCAAAGACTGTTAGCAGCATATGGAATTGTTCGGTTCAGGAGGGTAATACGGAACGCCGTGCTGGATCCCAACGGCCTCGTATCACTATCAGTCGAGATGACAGGCATCTCATCTGCATGGCTGTAACGGATCGTGCAACCACGTCTCGATCCCTGAATCAACAGATGGGGACGTTTGCAAGACAAGAACCATCTGCACGAACAGTTCGACGACGTTTGCAGCACCATTGACTATCAGCTAGGAGACCAAGGCTGCGGTTACCCTTGATGCTGCATCACAGGAGCGCTTGCGATGGTGTACTCAACGACGAACCTGGGTGCACGAACGGCAAAACGTCATTTTTTCGGATGAATCCAGGTTCTGTTTACAGCATCATGATGGTCACATCCGTGTTTGGCGACATCGCGGTGAACGCACTTTGGAAGCGTGTATTCGTCATTGCCATACTAGCGTATCACGCGGCGTGATGGTATGGGGTGCCAACTGTTACACGTCTCGGTCACCTCTTGTTCGCACTGACGGCACTTTGAACAGTGGACGTTACATTTCAGATGTGTTACGACCGGTGGCCTTACCCTTCATCCGATCCCTGCGAAACCCTAAATTTCAGCAGGATAATACATGACCGCATGTTGCAGGTCCTGTAGGGGCCTTTCTGGATACAGAAAACATTCGACTGCTCCACTGGTCAGTACATTCTCCAGATCTCTCACCAATTGAAAACATCTGGACAATGGTGGCCGAGCAACTGACTCGTCACAATACGCCAGTCATTACTCTTGATGAACTGTGGTATCGTGTTGAAGGTGCATGGGCAGCTGTACCTGTACACACCATCCAAGCTCTGTTTGACATTTGTCGGTGTTGCAGCTTTAACGGGCAGCAACGTGTACCAGATATGAACGGCGCGCAGGACAGCGATAAGTGGGAGAACGCAGCGCACAGTGGTAGCTCGCCATATAACGGACACGGCTGGGCTGCAGGCGACGCCGCCTGTGCCTGTGCAGGAAGGCGCCGCAAAAAGACAGCGCGGCCAGTGGTGCTGCAGCTGCGGCTGCAGGCGCTGTGCCCGCCGCTCTGCGCTGCTCTTTTTTCCCCTCGCCGCGCCCTCTTAATCGCACACCCGTCCCCACCAGCTGTCTGGCGCCCAGCGCCTCGCGCCCGTACGTGTCTTGCACAACTTCTTGCAGGAACAAAGGAGGGCAAGGCAATGCAATATGGCATATGACACCGACGTTCTTACAGATACGACTGTGCTCCAAAAAAATGTGAGATGAGGAGAATTCCCATCGACACTTTGCTTCAGAGGAGAGACAAGCCAGACGGGGGAAGGGGTTCTGATTGGTTTATAGAACGTGTTTAAAAACAAGCGTCACACATTTCTACACCGGATAGTATTGGTCAAAACTAAAAGAAAAGTTCCTACAATGGTATGTCTGTAAACCAGTACCTGTTGAGATATGGGTCACTCTGTTCTCTCATTCGCATCTGTCTGTTGGATTGAAGTAGACACTGTAGGCAGCGCTGCATGTGGTTCCCACGTATCCTAACACATCCTCCAACCCTTGTTTGCACTCAATGACACATTCTCTCAAATGCACATGACTACATTCGGTTTGCGCCGCCTCATGCGAAGACCGGCGTATCGTAATCGAAGCGACTGTGGAAAAAGTGAAAGTCAGTCATGGATCAGTTCTCAACACCTTACACGCCATTTGGTACATACTGAACTTTCTCATGCTGAGAAATGAGCAGGAGCGATTTGTTTCACTTGGTAAAAAACTTTCTTAAACCAAGATCGCACAAACATTTCTTTACTTTCAACAAGTTTCGACGGACTTTGCCGTCATGTTCAGGTCTTCAAAATGATTCTTACAAAACGTGTTCATTGTGAGTTGGAACATAACAGTGATCACTGCCTGGTGTGTTTCACGACTGCTCAGGCGCATTTGGAAAAGAGAAGAGAGAGAGAGAGAGAGAGAGAGAGAGAGGGAGAGAGAGAGAGAGAGAGCCGAGGCGAGGCAGCAGTGGAAACGTTTCAACCGTGCCAATTCTATCCAGATCACTTCCTTCAGAGCAAAGCAAGCGGAAGAAACTTTTGGATTTCCTCCCCGTAGAAGTTGCTGAAGACGCAAACATCATTGAGCAAAGTGATGTTTGGTCGGTGACAACGTCCCAGCTCATTCTGTGTAGGACACGTCACACTTGCTGCTTCTTTGGGCTGTGAAATTTTGCCTCAAACCCGGTGTTTCTCTGACATGGCAGCCAGTGAAATCTCACATGTGGGGAAGCATTCCCAGACAGACGAAGAGGTGATTTTCAAGGTGACTCGTTACCTGAACAGACAGAATGCAGAGCTCCAAAACTAAAGTCTCCGCCAAGATATCAACTTTTGGGAGAAATATATCAGATTATTAGGTGAATAGGTAGAAAAGGGTAAATCATTACCAAGAGCCATGGTCGCAGCACGATTATTTTGAAGTGGCAATGCTTAATGACTGCTCCTCGTATTCGCCAGGCGTACTGCAGTAGACATACTTGTTGCGAGTAATCTATTCATCCAAGGAAGTCGTTCGTGTAAAAGATTCCTTGGTTTCGTCACACTGTGTCCACAATTGCATCGCATTACCACTCACTTTGAGTGAATATCACCAATGAGGAAGCATACCATCCTCAGCCACCATCTCGCTATGGAGCACAATACAGAAGCCCGGACCCACACGCATATCTCAGCTCGTCCCATGTCAGTGATTTGTATGTCCGCCCCAGTAGCTGAGTGGTCAGCGTGACGGATTGCCGTCCTCCGGGCCCGGGTTCGATTCCCGGCTGGGTCGGAGATTTTCTCCGCTCAGGGACTGGGTGTTGTGTTGTGTTCATCATCATTTCATCCCCATCCGGCGTGCAGGTCGCCCAATGTGGCGCCGAATGTAATAAGACCTGCGCCAAGGCGGCCGGACCTGCCCCGCGAGGGGCCTCCCGGCCAATGACGCCAAACGCTCATCATCATCATCAGTGATTTGTATGTCCGGAGGAACACCATCAGTGGACGATCGATGAATGGAAATAGCATGTCCACGCTTATGACTCACCGAACACGCTGACATACGTCGATGGCAGGATACGAATACATCGAAAACACGCAGGAGTAGAGTTGCTGTCTTCCAGAATTACGCTTTGGTAGTTTTGGTACAGAACATCAATGACGTAGTAAATGGTAGGGTTACGGGTAGTATAACTAGCATTGGTAGGAAAATAAACATAAATGGACATGTGAGAGAGAAGAAGACTTCTCCTTGTTTGTTTGTCTATCCGGTTGTTTGTTTTGCACATAATTAGAACTGCACATCATTCAGTGTTAGTCCATTGTGTATTTTATATCCTCACAAAATATAAATTTAATATTACAAGTAATAAAAATCAGTTGATATCGTAAATTCTGCGTTTCTTTTGCGTATCTTGCACTAACTGTACCAACGGGAGCTATAACTGCAGAACTGTAGTATAATCATACTCACTGAATCATCTTAGAGCTCACACTCAACAGCAATCGACACCTGTCTACCAACCAACCAGTGTGAACGTTGTGACTTTTCATGCTTTCCCGACGGATCTGTTGCAAATACGTTTCTCGGGTTTGCCGCCGGATCGTATTGTGTAAATCGTACAATATTTCTTCGATGCAACTGCTCGACATCATCAGGTGGTGGTAGCTGCTGCTGTCACTGCTGCAAGGCGCGCCTTGCAGCAGTGACAGCAGCAGCTACCACCACCTGATGATGTCGAGCAGTTGCATCGAAGAAATATTGTACGATTTACACAATACGATCCGGCGGCAAACCCGAGAAACGTATTTGCAGTGTGAACGTTGTTTGGTAGAGCCACTAAGCCAACTGCCGCTTGGCTGAAATACTTGACTACTCTGAAGGTGCCTTAAATCGCTCACGGGTGTTTTATCTGTTTCCTGCGGATTACGTCTGGATCTACGTCGTATGGAAGACGCCAACACCACTGACTATAGTTTGTAAACAGGTCAATTGCATGTCTAAAGTGATAATTAGAAGAGTAAAAATCTTAGTCTGTCTACCACTCCTCCAGTCCGTAACATAATCCGCTGCTGACCGGTGCAACTGAATTTTGGGCAAAGGGGACGACGCACGGAGCTACTAGGCAGCTACTGCCGCAGCGGCGGTTACTTGTCGCAGGGCTGCAAAAATAACCTAACGGCTGGCCGAGCGGCGGTTGTGCGAGGTTGGCGAGAATTTAATGACCACGCGCAGCGGCCGCAGGGCGATAAATTCTGCGCCGAAGGCTCTGCGGACGGCCGCTGCCTTCTATGCGCCAGCCGTGCAACACGAAGAAAGTCGCGGCGACGGCCAGCAGTACGAGCAAATTGCAGGGGCTCACAAGAAATGCAGACCACCGATCAGGTTCCACAAGGTTCAGTATTCGCTCCCGATCTGCTTCTCATGTACGTGACTGATTATCCATTTAATGCACAATAAGCAAATTTAGTTCTTTATATCGCTGACACGCGTACTAATTTAAATGAACTTCAAAAGCACGGTGCTTTGTTGTAATTGTGAAGTTGGATACATTTCTCGTCATGGTGATAACGGCAGATGGAAAACGTTAAATCTCGTTTCATCGTTGTAAATGTGTTATTATATTAGTTGCAATGTATGAAATACTTATTAAAAAATTAGACGCAAATAAGCCAGAAATATTTAAAAAAAATATTTATAACGTTGATGTTAAGCAAAACGTTGCTTACTTTACAACCTCCATCACTGACTCATCTTACTGTGCTTTTAATTAATCTGTGTTGCATGGAATTTCTAGAGGTCGGCAACTGTATTACAAAACTTACTAAAATTTATTAGCATGATTCGTTCCGATAAGATGCTGCCAGCATCAGCTGCTTCACAGTTTCAAATAATTTTATTTTGAATTATATAGCCGGCCGGAGTGGCCGTGTGGTTCTAGGCGCTACAGTCTGGAACCGGGCGACCGCTACGGTCGCAGGTTCGAATCCTGCCTCGGGCATGGATGTGTGTCATGTCCTTAGGTTAGTTAGGTTTAATTAGTTCTAAGTTCTAGGCGACTGCTGACCTCAGAAGTTAAGTCGCATAGTGCTCAAAGCCGTTTGAACCATTTTTGAATTATATATTATTTTTCGGGTGTGATAGGAGTCTATTTGCTGAGTCATTGAGGTAATGTATGGAAATTTTTCTGCTTCAGCTGATTGGGGAACTGTCTGTCAAGCACTGCACAGGAATAAGCTCAACACCATCACTTAACACTCGGACCTTCTGCTGTTAACGTTAAAAAAATAATTTACATGTAAGAGTAAAGCACGTTGTGATGACAGCATGCTGCCGAAAAGCGTGCTGTAAGTGTATAGGATGTTAGGGGTATGAATGCAGATCTTTTTATTGATCACTGGCGATAGTGTACTGAACAACATTACAACAGTATTTACTTAATTTGGAGACTAATAATTGCAACTATCAGGAGCAGTAAGTTTTTAGGATGGTTAGTACATCGAGGTACATGGCGCAGGAGCAAGCCAGTAATGGTTATTTTCCTCTGGGCAGCAGGTCAGGTGTTCAAGTGTGGACACGTGGATACAAAACGTTTAGTCTACACTGACAAGGCGTAGTCCACTACCTGGGGATGTTTTTGCAGGAAGACTGTTAGACAGGGAGAAAAATAAATAACACACTGAAATACCAGTGATTGTAACAGTAGAACTTGTGCCACAATAAGCTGCATATTAGCAACCAATGACAAGCAGAAATATTACTTTATAAGTGTACTATGTGCAAAAACTCCATCCTCCATGAACAGCTTTTCTGCTGTAAGTACACCGTGGACCGGTGGCACAAGGGGAGGTGCATTTGAGAAAGCGCCGTCTGGTGCTTCCTTAGTGCGTACCTCGCTTCTGCATTAACGTTCGCGAACTCCGCACTAGCATCCTCCCCGGACGATACTTATAATGCAGTGTTCCTGTTGCATTGCCAACTCGATCACCAAAGTTCAACGGTGGTTGTGGGGTTTGTGGGAGTAGGTGCGTTAAAAGCGGTGTGTATGCTCAGACACATTCTCACATGGAAACATTTCAACACAGGGTTAAACGAAAAGTTCGGGGGAGCGGTGGAACATTCGAAAGAATGCAACCATCAATGACGTGGCATATTGGCGCTATCACTGCTTCCCATGGAGTGCATTTTGACTATCTTTTCTAAAGCACTAATCCAGTGGTGAACACTGTCATCTCTCATAGTAACGATACAATTTTGCAGGCTGATTCTCAGGAAATCTTATGTTCCATTTTCTGTTATGAATCATCTCCTGAAGTTTGCACAAACATGAAAATAATTTCTGTTTTATAAAATTTCTGTTTTATAACAACTATAGTGCGATAGGTTTCACACAACCTGAAGGTCATAATGCAAAAGAAATTAAGAATTAAGTTCCATCTTTAAAAGGTAGTACCGTAACATTAATTACTGTCGCAACTAGATATTTTGTGCACCGACGTTCAGTGAAAGTAAGGCCAGTTACAGGTAGTTCATAAATGCCCGTTATAAGCCATTATCAGCAATGACGTCGTTCGTTAGGCGATAAATCGAAGAGAAACAAGTTTGAAAATGCAGGGCCAGGAAAAAAAAATCATACAACCGGTTCCATTCTCCTTCGTGTCCGCAGCTCGTGGTCTAGTGGCTAGATTTGCTGCCACTGGATCACGGGGTCCCGGATTCGATTCCCGCCCGGGTTGGAAATTTTCTCTGCCCGGTGACTGGGTGTTCGTGTTTTCCCCATCATTGCATCAGCGTCATCACCATTTTTGAACTTGGCTAAAACTGGACTGTGTAAAGATTGGGACATTGTACGGATGCTGGTGACAGCGCACTTGAGCTTCCCACAAACCAAACATCATCATCATCACTATTTCTCGTCTGGTGTGTGGAAGGGCGATAGTTATTTACTATATATCCAATAAAATTACATTTGTAATAAAACAGTTAATGTGGGAACCGTTTTCGTTGTTGTAGCAGAGGGTGCAGTGGAGTAAGACACGGAGGAACTTCAACTGTGCCCCAGGGAAGTGCGTTGGCTCCCTTACTGTTCAAATTGTACAAAAATGGTTCAAATAGCTCTGAGCACTATTGGACTTAACAGCTGAGGTCATCAGTCCCCTAGAACTTAGAACTACTTAAACCTAACTAACCTAAGGACATCACATACATTCATGCACGAGGCAGGATTCGAACCTGCGACCTAGCGGTCGCGCGGTTCCGGACTGAAGCGCCTAGAACCGCTCAGCCACACCGGCCGGCGCCAAGTTGTACAGTAATGACCTTGAGGACAATATTAGTAGTGATCTCAGGATTTTCACAGATAATGCAGTTACCCATAGTGAATTACTGTCTGGAAACAGTGGTATAAATATTTAGTCAGATCTTGATAAGATTTCAAGGTGTTTAACAGATTGATAACTTAAATGAGGTTTTCACTCTGCAGTGGAGTGTGCGCTGATATGAAACTTCCTGACAGATTAAAACTGTGTGCCGGACCGAGACGCGAAATCGGGACCTTTGCCTTTCGCGGGCAAGTGCTCTACCAACAGCTTGGGTAGCTCAGTTGGTAGAGCACTTTCCCGCGAAAGACAAGGGTTCCGAGTTCGAGTCTCGGTCCGGCACACAGTTTTAATCTGTCAGGAAGTATCAGATTGATAACTTGTTCTAAGCGTTCATAAACGTAAAATTTTGAACTTCAGAAAATGAAAAAAGAACTTAGTATCACATGACTACGATATGAACGAATCACAGTTGTAATCGGTTAGCTCATGCAAATAACTAGGTGCAGGGATTTGGAACGGAACGATCACGAAGCCTCGGTCGCAGATAAAGCAGATGGCACAGCTCGATTCATTGATAGGATGGTAGGGAAATGCAATGAATTTACAAATGAGATTGCTTACAAAACACTCATGCACCAGATGGGACTAACAGTGATTATTTAACGTATATACAAAACGATACGAGACAGCAGTGCCTGTGTTTATTAGTAGGGAGCTGCAACATTGCACCGTACTTCTTATAAACCGGCACTACAATATCGGACTTATCCCCTGACACCAGGCTAGCGACGTCAACGTTAATGTCCCCACTGTACTGAAATTACAGACTGTGTACGAATGCAGGTTAATATCACACGGACGGTGACATATGTAAGTTTGGGTAGCTGTGAAGCGTGCACGAATAGTAGAAATGGTTGAGGCGACCACTCTCGACCAGCGAGAAATTCTGGTTCGAGCTCGGTCAGGCATGAATTTTCAATGTCATCATTCCACTCTACAGTTGGACGTTTCCCGAATTCGCAACTATGAATACATTTTCTGTGTATAAATAAGAGCAGCACGAATGATCACAGATTTGTTTGACGCATATGAGAACATCACAGAGATCCTGAAAAGCCTGAACTGGAAAACACTTGAAAACAGACGTAAACTATTCCGCGAAAACCTGCTTAGTAAGTCTCAGGAACCAAGTTTAAGTCGGATAGGGTTAGACTAATTAGAACCTTCAAAGAGGAGTTTAAGCAATTGTTCTTCCCACGCTTCATAGGTGAATGGAAGTGGAAAAAGCGTCAATAACTGGTACAAAGGGAAGTACCCTCCGTCATGCACTTCGCCGTTGTTTACAGACTATGGATGTAGATGTTGATGTACATGTAATGCAACACATGTCAAGTTTACAGCGGCTTTGTGCATTTTTACTACATTGAAAGAATCTTGGGAAACCCTACATGGATATTACTGAAAATTACCACCAGGACTGGAAGCGGCTCCCACTGTGATAACCAAAGGTATAGCACAATGATATGCGAGCTTATAGTCTGTGATGCCCGTTTGGTTGTGTTGTTACCAATAAGCCTTGAGAACGGACAATGGATTCTTATACTGGATGCCATCTGTCTGAAAGGTATTGAACTGATTCACTAATGAAATAAGTATCAAAATGTTTTTGGTATCCGCAATCGTGTAGATTGTTGAATAATTCAAACTCTTCGCGCCGATATATTCAATACTTCGTTGAAAAGAAATTGCTAGGAAAAAGAATAATACACGTTAACTTTGTTTTGAGAAGAGAATATCGCCCCGTCAGTATTAATAAAGCGTTCTATTGGAGAAATTTCGGGTATCAGAATATCCAATACCGCTGTCGATCGCGATATTAGATGCATAGCGCACGTTCTCGCGAGCTATTAGCCGTGGACATCCCAATTCCGAGTTACAGCGATCAGGTGCTAACTAACCGATGCAATATGCAGCTATGGCTGGCTCTGCCGTTTGCAGCGAGAATCACATAGGCCTGCACTCTACATATAAGTAACTAAACCGATTTCACAAACTTACGCACAGTGAACAGCACATTACGAGTGGATTGAAGGTGTGGTGTAACCACAGGGGCAGAGTTTCCTTACGTGGGAACTGCAGTAAGAATTTAATGTAATAAGATGGTTTCAGTAATGAGTATATACAGGGGCACTCAACGAACGATAGTAACAGAGTGTTTTATTAAAATACATTTCGAATCGCTCGTTTTCTTGTGCTTGGAGTAGCGATTTCCACCCTTTTTAATTGTTAACGAATTATGATTCATTCTTCCACTCAGAGTAGACGCCAAGCTACAGCATGTATCGCCTAATTCACTTGGCTGGAAGTACTAAAAATGCGATACAACTTGCACCAGATATAATTTTGACTGAAAATATAATAAACAGGTCCTCTGTTGGTGACCAAACCAATACGAAACAGATAGTGCGAATTTAAGAAATAGAAAGATTTACAGCTTACACTGATGTGATCTGCTGATCACGAGGCTAACACCACATGGGAGCGTTGCAGGCAAGTGACACGGCAAGGAAAGATGTAAGTGGAGCAGAAACTAATGGGACAACGTTGTATCGACGATACGCATCGCAAGTGTGGAAATCCACTGACTATCGTGATTTTGACAAACAGCAGACTGTCATGGCCCAATGCCTGGGCACGAGCAACTCTGAAACGGCGAAGATGGTCGGCTGTTGTCGTGCTGCTGTCGTGATCATCTATGGAAAGTGGCTGAAGGATTGCGAAATCATGATCACACGACATGGTGTTGGAAGCCCACGCTATATCACAGAAACGTTGGTCGGAGGCTTGCTCGCTCTGGAAAGCAGACTAGGTGGCGCTCTGTAGTAGATCTGACGCCAAAGTATAGAGCAGGTGAAGAAATGTTTCGGTGTACACCGTTCAGTGTAGGTTGCTGAACATGGGGTTCCGCAGTAGACGATCCCAAAGTGTTCCCACGTCGACACAACGTCACGGTCAACTGCAACTGCAGTGGCCATGGAAACAACGGGACTGGTCCGTGTATCAGTGAAAACGTGGCGCCTGGCCTTAGGAGTCATGTTCATTGTTGCACCAGTCGTGGTCGGGTGGGTTTACTGTTTGTGAAACTGAGCGACAGCAGGTTCGGCACTATACCAGGAAACAGGTCGACTGCGGGTCTGTGTTTTACACTGAGGAGCCAAAGAAACTGGTACACCTGCCTGATATCGTGTAGGCCCCCGTGAGCACGCAGAAGGGCCGCAACACGACGTGGCATCGACTCGACTAGTGACTGAAGTAGTGCTGGAAGGAACTGACACCATGAATCCTGCAGGGCTGTGCATAAATCTGTAAGAGTACGACGGGGTGGAGATCTCTTCTGAACAGCACGTTGCTAGGCATCACAGATATGCTCAGTAATGTTCATATCTGGGGAGTTTGGTGGCCAGCGGAAGTGTTTAAACTCAGAAGAGTGTTCCCGGAGCAACTCTGTAGCAATTCTGGTCGTACGGGGTGTCGCATTGTCCTGTTGAAATTGCCTAAGTCCGACGGAATGCACAATGGACATTAATAGACGCAGGTGATCGGACAGGATGCTTACGTACGTGTCACCTGACAGAGTCTTATCTAGACGTATCAGGGGTCCCATATCGCTCTAACTGCACACGTTCCACACCGTTACAGAGCCTTCACTAACTGAACAGTCCCCTGCTGACATGCAGGGTTCATGGATTCATGACGTTGCCTCCGTACCCGTACACGTCCATTCGTTCGATACAATTTGGAACGACATTCGTCCGACCAGGAAACATGTTTCCCGTCATCAAAAGTCCAATGTCGGTGTTGATGTGCCGAGGCGAGGCGTAAAGCTTTGTGTCGTGCAGTCATCAAGGTTACACGAGAAGGTCTCCGGCTGCGAAATTCCAAATCAATGTTGTTTCGCTGAACGGTTTGCACGTTGGCACTTATTGATGACTTATTGATGGCCCAGCACTGAAATCTGCAGCAATTTGCGGAAGCGTTGCACTTTTGCCACGTTGAACGATTCTCTTCAGTCATCGTTGGCCCCGTTCTTGCAGGATCCTCTTCCGGCCGCAGATTTGTCGGAGACTTAACGTTTTACAGGATTCCTGATTCAGGCTATACTCGTGAAATGGACATACGGGAAAATCCCCACTTCATCGCTACCTCTGAGATGCTGTATCCCATCGCTCGTGCGCAGATTATAACACCACTTCAAACTCTCTTAAATCTTGATTACCTGCCATTTTAGAAGCAGTAACCGATCTGACAACTGCGTCATACACTTGTATTATACAGGCGTTGCCTGCCGCAGCGCCGTATTCTGCCTGTTCACATATCTCTGTATTTGAATACGCATGCCTATACCAGTTTGTTTGGCGCTTCAGCGTATTTCGTACTTGGTACTGTTTTGCACTAAATTATTCGTAGCACTGTTGTCATTAGTGAAACAAAAAAAGTTCAAATGTGTATGAATTTCTAAGGGACCAAACTGTTGGGGTCCTCGGTCCCTAGACTTACACGTCACTTAGGCTAACTTACGCCAAGGACAACACACACACCCATGCCCAAGGGAGGACTAGAACTTCCAGCGTGAGGGGCCGCCCGATTAATGACATTAGTCTCTTCCCTCGAGTGTTGTCCTGTGTGTGCCAGCTCCCACTGCTCGTATGTGACTAGTAAGTTAAAAATGTTTGAAACGTTTCCGTGCCGCATATGACAAGTGAAAGATGACGTAAGTTGATCATTGTCGGAAGAAATAAATTTGGGAAAGACGTCTGTACTCAACTTGGAGTAGCGTGGATGTTCACAGTAAAAATATATAAGTCATTCGTTTTCTCAAACGACTCTTCAACCCACGTTCTGTTCACTAATAAAGCGTGTTTGATCCAGTAATTTGGACTTCCACTACTATATGTCCTGAAAAGCCAACCAATGTTTGTAAGGGGTTTCACAGGAATTTCGCGTTTAATTTTAAGAGTGCACAGGCATTTATACACAACTACGTCGACGCTATTGTTCAGACTCAGACAACCTCTTAAGTTAATGAAACAGGTAAGACTCACCGATCTAACAATAAACGTAAAAAACATGTGAAGTATATACAGGAACTGAATGTGAAGTACAGGAATGGAACTTGGACACGTTTTGATTTTATTAAAAAGCGTTTATTATTATTATAATAAGGAATGTTGTTCAAATGTGTGTGAAATCTTATGAGACTTAACTGCTAAGGTCATCAGTCCCTAAGCTTACGCACTACTTAACCTATATTATCCTAAGGACAAACACACACACCCATGCCCGAGAGAGGACTCGAACCTCCCCCTGGACCAGCCGCACAATCCATGATTGTAGCGCCCTAGACCGCTCGGCTAATCCCGCGAGGCAATAATGAATGAAAATAGAATCTATGGCAACAGGAATTGCACACGACCAGGAGACAGTGGCCACCAGCCGAGGGCGTCAACGGTGAGTTGCCGAAAACCAGGGAAAGACAACAACAGCGATTGACGGAGACAACACAGCAGAATGACAAGTCCGGAGAGTGAACCAAATGGAGAGCCAAGACGTAGCAGTATCAGGACCCAAGCAACGATGAGTGCAATGAATAATACGAGAGCGCAGTCGGTACCCAACTGTGGTCTGGACGCCTGCGATACGAGGTTTATAGCGCAGCCCCGAGCACCGATGCGCTGGGGTTGGGGTTGATCGTCCGCGCCTAGTGCTGAGGCGGCAGCAGCAGCGCTCGCAAATACTAGGAAAACCGCCTAGCGGCTATCGTGTAAGTCCATGCATTTTGGCGGGTTTTCAGATTCGTCGGGCTCGGATACCAGAGTACCTTTGTCTTTTTTAATTTATAGCTTGACGATGACCCGTTATGGCATGAGTATTTTACCAGGAATGTCTAAACCATACCTATGACTGGTTTAGCAAAGCAGTATAGAGAATCCTAGTTTCTGAAAATGGGAAGGTAAGTGATGTAGTGGCAACTTCACCACGTGCAGTTGTTGACCTATTTCGAAAAGTGACAATACGGGCAATTGACCACGTCAACACAGGTAAAATTTTGGGTCTGTGCACAGTCGGGGTCGCCGACGATGGTCATGTTTGCATAATCCGTCATTCAAGGGGTGGCTGTTGTAAACACGTGCCGTGCCACAGAACCGGTGGGGGCAGTTTTATGCTATTGGGATCATTCATCTGAGCTTCCACTGGACGTGGCCCACGATACTTAACCTGTGGACTACGTGAAGATTATTGCGGACAGCCTGCGTCACTCCATGCTCGACGTCTCCCCCAATAGCGGTGGCATCTTCCAGCAGGATAACTAGCCGCGTCCGAAGGCCAGAATCATGATACAACGCTTTTGAAGAGATATGGTAGAGGACTGACGTTGGTATATTGACCACCAAATATGCCTGATTTGAACCGGATGGAACACATCTGGGATGCTTTCGAGTGGCTGCTCCATGCCTGCAAACCATAAGCTCGTAATATACAGGAATTGCGTGACCTGTGCCTAGACGTCTGGTACTAATCACCTCTTGAAACCTACCAAGGGCTTGTCGTATCCATACCACGAAGAGTCACTGCTTATTGTGCTCCAAAGTTGGACCAACACTCTATTACGTAGGTGTAGTGTCTTAATTTAACATCTAGGCTGTAGAGCACGCATTTCTATTATACTTACTGTCAATGTCGAAATGATAGGAGGACTTGCTGAACTAAACAATGATTGGAAAATGACTGCCTTCGTGAAATTTTCATAAAATTCTCGCAACATTCTCCGCGGACGAGTAGAGACGAACCAATGCAAAACTAAACTGGGAAGACAGGTTGGGGTTTTGAACACTGCTTCTGCCGATTGGATAACTAGTGCTTAAACAAGCACTGTTTGGTGCTAGTTATATCAAGAAGACTAGAGTTTGAAGGGAACACTACTCGTTCATCTTTGAACAGACGTCACCGCTCATCAAAATGTGGTGTGACTCACGTACTGGCAATACTGCACTGAATTCAACAAACATATCTGCACTAATGCAGCTACAGACGCCTGTAAAATTGCGCGTAAGGGAGAACAAATCGCACTGGCTAACTTAATATCAGGTTTTAAATCTGAGTGGAAACAAGGATGGGAAACGTAGGATGTTCGTATATTGGAGCAAAAAGTGCGCGTGAACTCGGACTGTAACATCACAGCAAAGGACCAACTGTCTCAATCTGGAACTTCATCACATTGGCGACAGAAAAAGAGAAACAATCGCTGGAACAGAAGAGGTACGACACTTTCAGTTTGAAGTCAACGGTCAGAATCGGATGCGGTGCATATTGTTGGTGTTTAAGAGGATGTTTCATACGATGGCAGCAATTCTATCTCATGTTCTGTTGTCGTTTTTGTTCAGGAGTCAAGGAGTGTGGGACAAACTTTGCTCACACTGTTATCTCCTTCAAAACATTCTGAAGAATGTCCTGAACACTTGATTTAAATATGTTGCTCCATCGTGGCATGCGAAACAACATCGACGCACTGCTGCTACGCAACACTGCCTGCTCACAAAAATGGTTCAAATGGCTCTGAGCACTATGGGACTTAACTACTGTGGTCATCAGTCCCCTAGAACTTAGAACTACTTAAACCTAACTAACCTAAGGGCATCACACACAGCCATGCCCGAGGCAGGATTCTAACCTGCGACCGTAGCGGTCACGCGGTTCCAGACTGTAGCGCCTATAACCGCACGGCCACTCCGGCCGGCCGCCTGCTCACATCTGACTGGCCAAATGCATGAAAGTTGTTGGTTCAAATTGCTTCCGTAGTTACTGCATTAACGTCGTTTATATTTTGGCATAAATTAAGTTTCGAAACTTTTGGACGGACGATGTAGGCACTAACGTAAATAGATCAAGAAGAGTTTTTAGCGGAAAATATGTCACAGAAAAAGGAACAAGTTGGAAAAAAATACAATAAGGAGTCCAGAAAAAGTTAACTTGGCATCGGAAGGAGGAAAAGAGCATAAAGATTGTTCGCGCTGAGAAAGATTATAATATTTAGAGTAGATTATTAAGAATTTTACTAAGATAGTATCTGTTCTTTCGGACATGTCCGAAAGAACAGATACCATCGGTGACCATGCAGCTCGTTAGAATGAAATTACAATGAAATGAACACCCTTAGCTGCTTACAGGCGTTGACGTACGTCAACGGGGACAGATGAAAATGCGTCCCCCGTTCGGGACTCGAACCCGGGCTCTGCTGCTTGCATGGCAGACGCTCTCTATCCGGAGATAAATCCCTGCAGTCGCGCTATCCTCTGCGTCCTCGGTGGCTCAGATGGATAGAGCGTCTGCCATGTAAGCAGGAGATTCCAGGTTCGAGTCCCGGTCTGGGCACGCATTTTCATCTGTCCCCGTTGACGTATGTCAACGCCTGTAAGCAGCTAAGGGTGTTCATTTCATTGTAATTATTAAGAATGTTTGGCGCAGATATGCAGCGATGAAAAGAATATAATAAGTTAAACAAATGAGTGAATAATAATAAAAAGTTATGCTGAAAGAACCTATATTACTTTTGGTATCTGCTTTGATCAGTCTTCTTCCTTTAGGGATCCATAGACTATGGATATTGTTCCAACAACATTAAACTGTCTAGCGTTGTCTCATAAAGCAGTACACATGGAAAACGAAATTATTGTGATATCGAAGGAAGACACTCTCCTTTCGAGAAACTAGCAACAATGTATTCACTTCCGATAGCCTAAAATGCATAACGGAGGAGGGGACAGATGAAAAATTACAGCCGAGCGTTCTACGATCATTTATCACTGGGCTGTCTACCTTCACTGCTCTCGAGGAGAGCTTCGAAACACGAAACCATTATGCTGGAATAGAGCTGTACCGCGCTTGGATTATCAGAGTTAATTTAATGACATACGTTTGAGCACCTCTTCCGAAAATGATTAACGATTCTCGGCAATGGCGTCTTGGGTAGTTCTGATCACTGGAGGAAGAACTGCCAATTTCTAGCCAGAAGAAAGAGTGGAGTGTTGCTACGGATAGCAGAGTGTTAAGTACGCTGATTATGTTCAAAAATGGCTCTGAGCACTGTCCTGGGACGCCTCACATAAGCAGCACAGATCCACTATACAGCTCCTAGCAGTCAGCAGCTCGCCTCAGACATCGCGGAAACTGCGCTGTTCACGTGCCGTGTTGAAACGTCCCCTTTGCAAAATTATGAATGACTTTGCTGGTAGACCTCTTCCGTTATTTGATTTTCAAACAGCTGAGCAAAACTGAACGTACTCAGACATTTCTCTCTTTACTTATTCTCATCAACAGCAAACTGACACACAATATATTTTTTAGCGCAACGCAATTTGACTTTCAATAATTCCTACAAAAGAATGGCCCTGACTAACAATAACCTATACCTTTCATGAATCACTTACCTCACAAAAATCTTCGTTACTCGAACTACCGCAATACAGCGTGCGCCAATACTCACAGCTAAATAAAAGATTCTAACTACTGAAGGCACGAAACTACTGATAGGCATAGTTATCCAATGAAAGATTTTGACAGAGAACAAACAATGTATTTACCTTAATAATGTTCAAATGTCATCAATATATATATATATATATATATATATATATATATATATATATATATATATATATATCAGTTCATGATATCCAGTATTACAAATTTACTCTTTCTGATGGACACACGTCCAGATCGTCCGCTCTCAAAATTCTGCCATCTCTCTCCCCACATCCACCACTGCTGGCGGCTCACCTCTAACTGCGCAACTCTATGCGCTGTTCACATCCAACTGCCCAACACTACAATAGCAAATATTCCAACAACGCCAACCAGCCACAGACTGCACACAGCAGTCAGTGATTTTCATACAGAGCGCTACGTGGCGTTACCAACACAAAAACCTAACCAGCGCCGAGCGGTTCTAGGCACTTCAGTCCGGAACCGCACGACTGCTACGGTCGCAGGTTCGAACCCTGCCTCGGGCATGGATGTGTGTAATGTCCTTAGGTTAGTTAAGCTTAAATACTTCTAAGTCTAGGGGACTGATGACCTCAGATGTTAAGTCCCATAATGCTCAGAGCCATTTGAACCATTTTTTATATGAGTTCTGTTATCATTCGAAGTGTCCCCTGGATGTATTTCACACAGAAGTCTTCAACAGTGATCTTTAGCTGTCAGTAGCATTGTCGTCGCCAATAGCATTCACTAAGAAGTAAGTGAGGGAACCGGGTGTTGCTCACGCTACTCAGAGGCCTGGAAATATCTAGCAGAGCACACAGATACAAATGCAGAGGGTGTTGAATTCAGGATTTATACATGTAAAAAATTGATTTGATAAATGTGAAGGTTTTCCTGTAATGATGTCGCTGCATTGCTTGCTTACGCGTAATTAATAATGAGTGTTTGAAACGTAGACTGACGGTGATTTTTCTCTTTACTGATTCAGGTCAGTTTGACTGTCGAGACCAGATCAAGTCAAATTATCTGTTCACATGGCTTGCACTCAGAGTTGTGAACGCACTACTCCTTTTCCATTTTAGTAACTAATATCATGGCTGGATAATATATTTTTGTACATGTGATTTTTAAAAGATGACAGAAATTGTTAATGAACAAGAGCTTCAATACAGTTTCTTAATGCCAGTCTCTTCTACATCGTCCAGGAAATGCAGGATCTTCGACTGTCTCGATCGAAAAATGTGTTTTGTAACCAGGCGTTGCCACTTTGTATTTCGCGAAACGCAGTGGGTAAAGCCAAAGTTTAATGTGCTTAGAACAGCCGCATGTCCTTGCGTTGCACTGCGCAAAGCTTTCTTTTCTTTAGCTGGTTAGTTGCTGTGCTGCATTTTTTAATGTTCATCAGTTTCGAACAGTACTGAGTTTCTGGTGTCACACGCATGTCACAAAATTTGTTAGACTCAGTTTAACATCACATTTAGGATGCAACAAGATCGTTTACAGATAAGCTTTGCATTTGGAAATTGTTAACAGGTTCAGTTTACGAAGAGCTTAGTTCAGACCTCATTTTTTTATACACACAGTCTTATTCTTACAGTGCAGTGATACATTGTGTATAATTTAACGTTTGGAATCTTATTTAGTCAGTTTTGATACGTAAATTTACAGGACATTTTAATATAAATATTTTGGACATTTATTCTTTCAAAATTCGATTTTTAATTTTACATAGAACTTCTGTCAGCTTTGAGTTGGAACTGCAACTCATGTACTGTGACATCACGCATTGTAACACTGTTAACTGCGCTGCGAAATACAGAACAATTTGTTTAGTAGTAGTCTCCACGCGGGATTAGCAGAGCGGTCTCAGGCGCTGCAGTCATGGACTGTGCGGCTGGTCCCGGCGGAGGTTCGAGTCCACCCTCGGCATGGGTGTGTGTGTTTGTCCTTAGGATAGTTTAGGTTGAGTAGTGTGTAGGCTTAGGGACTGATGACCTTAGCAGTTAAGTCCCATAAGATTTCACACACATGTGAACATATGTGGAATTTGTTTAATATATGGTTTTGCGTTTTCTAATTATTTTTTGTGAAAGTTAATTGCGATAGAATTACACGGTATCAGACATTTGGTGATTCTTTTATCAGATAGTGTTTACGTAATCGCACCACTTGCATTGTTGAGGTTCACATTCAACATAGACACAAACGAAAGTTAAAGAATAACAAACGTGTCCAGTTTATTTTACAACATTAAACCTTGCAGAACAGTTACAGCCCCCAATGGGTAGTGAAGCACAGTGGTTCTGGGATGATACTTGTAGCTGCATACACTGTTTACCCCAATCCAAGTTTCGTGAATTTAGTGATATTCAAATACATTTTCAATCTAGGGTATACATTCAATCTAGAAATTTACTACTGTTCATTCATGTTTCGCTCATGCTATCTTCTGATGCAAACTTTTTAACGCAAACGTATAGGGCTTAAAGTCGAACGAATGGCTGAGCAGATCATCAATAAGAGATACCTACTGACGCATCAGAAAATGGCATGGGCCAAAACATGTACTGAATAAACAATAATTAATCTGAAATTTCCCGACGTATTAAAGCCGTGTGCTGAACCGGGTTTCTAACCGGGAACCTTTCTTACAAGAGTATTAGCCTCGCTAGGTATGTGAGGGAGCTTCGATGAAGTTTGGAAAGTAGGAGAGAAACTTTGGCAGAAGTGAATCTGTGAGGGCGAGTACTGAGCCCTGGCCGGACGGAGTGGCCGAGCGGTTAAAGGCGCTACAGTCTGGAACCGCCCGACCGCTACGGTCGCAGGTTCGAATCCTGCCTCGGGCATGGATGTGTGTGATGTCCTTAGGTTAGTTAGGTTTAAGTAGTTCTAAGTTCTAGGGGACTTATGACCACAGCAGGTGAGTCCCATAGTGCTCTGAACCATTTGAACTGAGCCCTGGCAGTACTGTTGAGCCGGCGAGAGAATTGCCTGCGAAAGGTAAAGGTCCCGGTTTCGAGACCAGGTGTCGCACACAGCATTGATGCGGGAAGAAATTTCAAAACAGCGCACACTCTGCTAGAGAGTGAATGATTCATTCTGGAAAAAAAAAGAAAAAATTATTTGCGATCCACTATGAAAGATTTGATATACCGGGTGATCAAAAAGTCAGTATAAATTTGCGAACTGAATAAATCACGGAAAAATGTAGATAGAGATGTACAAATTGACACACATGCTTGGAATGACATGGGGTTTTATTAGAACCAAAAAAATATAAAAGTTCAAAAAATGTCCGACATATGGTGCTTCATCTGATCAGAATAGCAACAATTAGCATAACAAAGTAAGACAAAGCAAAGATGGAGTTGTCCGCAGCTCGTGGTCGTGCGGTAGCGTTCTCGCTTCCCGCGCCCGGGTTCCCGGGTTCGATTCCCGGCGGGGTCAGGGATTTTCTCTACCTCGTGATGACTGGGTGTTGTGTGATGTCCTTAGGTTAGGTAGGTTTAAGTAGTTCTAAGTTCTAGGGGACTGATGACCATAGATGTTAAGTCCCATAGTGCTCAGAGCCATTTGAACCAAAGATGATGTTCTTTACAGGAAATGCTCAATATGTCCACCATCATTCCTCAACAATAGCTGTAGGTGAGGAATAATGTTGTGAATAGCACTGTAAAGCATGTCCGGAGTTATGGTGAGGCATTGACGTCGGATGTTGTCTTTCAGCATCCCTAGAGATGTCGGTTGATCACGATACACTTGCGACTTCAGGTAACCCCAAAGCCAATAATCGCACGGACTGTGGTCTGGGGACCTGGGAGACCAAGCATGAAGAAAGTGGCGGCTGAGCACACGCTCATCACCAAACGACGCGCGCAACAGAGCTTTCAGGCTTCTGTCGGACATTTTGCGAACTTTTTTTGGTTCTAATAAAACCCCATGTCATTCCAAGCATGTGTCTCAATTTTTACCTCTCTATCTACATTATTCCGTGGTTTATTAAGTTTTCAAATTTATACTGACTTTTTGATCACTCGGTATATGGCCGCAACCTGAATCAAGGTTCAAATGGTTCAAATGGCTCTGAGCACTATGGGACTTAACTTCTGAGGTCATCAGTCCCCTAGAACTTAGAACTACTTAAACCTAACCAACCTAAGGACATCACACACAGCCATGCCCAAGGCAGTATTCAAACCTGCGACCGTAGCGGTCGCGCGGTTCCAGACTGTAGCGCCTAGAACCGCTCGGCCCCTACGGCCGGCCCTGAATCAAGGAATTCCTTTCCTTCATTAACACACTGATGAGGCAAAACATTATGACCACCTGCTTAATAGTTTGTTTGTTTGTCTCTGGAACGAAATACATCACTGATCCTGCGTATGAGGGTTCCGACGCCTTGTTGGCAGGTGGTATACGGCATTGGATGTCTACGCACAGGTCATGTAGTTAGCGTAAATAACAGGCCTCTGTCTTGCGTACGCGGTGATGGCACCCGATAGCAAGCCAGATAGGTTCCATAGGTTTTACGTTAGGCGATCGTCAATACGTCAATGCGAGTGACTACAATGCTCCTCAACCACTGTAACACGGTTCTGGCTTCGAGACAGGTACAATTACGCTGCTTAAGGATGACATTGCTGCCGGGGAAGACATCAAGCATGAAGTAGGTGGTTCGCAGCTGTCAGCGGTAGAGATGGGGGATCCGCTCTTGAACTAATTCATAGAGTTCAATCTTTCAAAGGAGTGAACAATCAGTGATTCAGAAAAAAAGAACAGTAGCTCCAAACGTTTCCCACAGCAGAGAGAGAGAGAGAGAGAGATGGAGCATATCAGCAGCGCCTCTGCTGGTCAGAGCACAGTGCACGCCACACAACACAGCCAGCGCCGGCCTCTGCCCTGCTTCTACCTTGGCTGCCTGCATTGTGCAGTGCCCCATTGGATTTTGTGTTTCACATATGCCGTGCCGTCTCTGTGCATCGTCTGCCGTGTGCAGTGTCTGGCGCAGCTTAACTTAGCATCGCACTCTGTCGGCGATCGTTTCAGTCGCACGTCCTGCCCTCTGGGCAGTTGATGCGAGCAACAGGACAGAGAGCCACCTAGCGGATAACATAGGAACTACTTGCAAAAACCTGCTCGCAAGGGAACGGACGATTTGTCTCGGAGCCAGTGAGTTCACCGCTCCCCCCCGCCCTCGGAACTCGCCCGCTCAACGCTCACCCCACCGTCTCGACTCTAGCCAGAGCATTGAACAAAGCGACTCAGGTGTCACTTTGGTCTCTGCGGTCTCTGCGGTCTCAGCTCATGCAGTAATACAGCTCGCGGCTCGACCTGCTCGACTCAGCGCCTCTGCATCGGAGTTCGTCTCCACTGGATATTGTTCTTCGTAGTAATACCGCTATGTATATTACATTATTATGTTATGTATACATCATTTGTTTTTATTTTATTTTTATTTGTTTAAACTGATTAGATTAGGTTCCTGATGACTCCTCTTACTATAGGATTTTTATTATGGACACTCGAATTTACGCTTTAATTACGAGCGAACCGATAAACGTATTGCAAAATGTGATACACCAATATTTTCCTTGTTTTATTCTGCGTAAGGCTATATGCAGCACTTTCGTTTTACAGTCAAATTTATATTTTTTTTTCTTATTCTGGTACGGATTTTGCGATTTTAGGCGTCTTCGGAAGGAAACGTTCACTTTAAAAATATATGGCTTGCGATGTATTTGTATGAGGTTAATGAAATTTTAATACATTATAGCCAAATATATTTTTAATGTAAATCTCAAGTTACAACATTTTCTGATCACCCAAAAAACCACGATAGTGCAAAATAAATCAATAATCAAAAACTTTGTCATATCGTGGAAATTTCAATAAACAATACAAAATTCTTACTCATTATCTGTGTTACTTCAAAATAGGATCAAATAAGATCAAAATACAGGTATAGTACTGGAATAAACCAAGTTTAAAGGGCAATGTGCCTTCCATTTATTTTCTATTGTAAATGAGTGGTGAGTCATGAAAAAGAGCTAATTCATTTCAGGGAGTGAACAGTTCTGATCCAATCTCTGAAAAGAATAGTTTTGCCCATCTCTAGTCAGCGGGTCTTCGATTACTACCACAGGTACCACACAAGCGCAGGAAAATGTTCGCATAGGGTAACACAGCTCCCACCAGTCTGTGCCCATGATGCGCTGCACGTTTCGAGCCGCCGTTTACCTCGATGTCGGCGTTTGTGGAGATGACCAGCCACCTAGAGTACAAAAAATGTGATTCACCAGCCGCCCTGAGTGGCCGAGCGGCTCTAGGCGCTACAGTCTGGAACCGCGCGACCGCTACGATCGCAGGTTCGAATCCAGTCATTTACCTGTGTGTGATGTCCTTAGGTTAGTTAGGTTTAAGTAGTTCTAAGTTCTCGGGGACTGATGACCTCAGAAGTTAAGTCCCATAGTGCTCAGAGCTATTTGAGCCATTGTGATTCACCCGAAAGGCCGACACGTTTCCGTTGATCGACGGTCGAATCCCCACAATCCCGTGCCCACTGCAGTCGTAATTGACGATGTCGTTGGGGCAACATGTGAAAATGTAATGGTGGCCTGCTGCGGAGGTTCATGTTCAACAATGTACGATGAACGGTGTGCTCCGAAAACATTTGTCCGTGCACCACCATTGTGCTCTTTCGGCAGAGACGCCACAGATCACCACCTATCCTACTTTTATAGAGCGGACAAGTCTCCAAACCCCACCTTCTGTGAAGGATCGTGTAGGGCGGACCATTTAGTGCCTACTGGTAGTTTCACTGACCTACCTGTTTCCCTAGATGCTCACGACAGTAGCACGTGAACATTCGACAAGCTTCGCCGTTTTCGAGATAGTCGCCCAAAGGGTCTGCGTGATAATAATCTGCCCCCTGTCAAAATTACTTATCTCAATAAATTTCCCCATTTGCGGCCAATATCTTTGCTAGGATGATCCCCCACCCGTGTTTACTCCGCTTACATATTTTTATTACCGCCTCACGTTCCCGCAACGTCACCAGGTGGCATCCAATGTCGTGGTGAGCAATCGTCATAATGTTTTGGCTTATCTGTGTAAGGTGACTGTCCGCAGCTCGTGGTCGTGCGGTAGCGTTCTCGCTTCCCGCGCCCGGGTTCCCGGGTTCGATTCCCGGCGGGGTCAGGGATTTTCTCTGCCTCGTGATGACTGGGTGTTGTGTGATGTCCTTAGGTTAGTTAGGTTTAAGTAGTTCTAAGTTCTAGGGGACTGATGACCACAGATGTTAAGTCCCATAGTCCTCAGAGCCATTTTTTGTAAGGTGACTACGCTAATAGGAGAACTTAAAACGGCATGTCGAATCACGCAGGTCTGCGAACTTTTCTGCCGAATAAGGCGATATTCGAGCTTGTTAATTGTGTATATAAGTTTTCCGCGGAACACAACAGTAAGAAACTCGGAGGGTACGAGATAACAAGTACCGACAGGGGTTAATGGAGAGTGTTGTGAAACTGCAATGAGCAGGCAGCGCGCAGAGGGCAGCGGTCAAGCTGTAAGGCAGAGGTCGTGCCGGTAGCAGGTAGCCGGCGTGGGAAGCGACGCGCAGATGTTATCTGCAACAACGCTACGGCGCATGTAATACCTCGAGGGCAGCGGCACCTGTCGCAATTTCCTGCAGATAGAGAGTATCCGAACAGTGCGGCTTTGTATCGAGCACACGCTGGGTGGCCCCTGAATTACGGCCAAGGCGGCCACCTCTAATCTTGCCCGTGTGACCGTGTGGCTATCACGGCGGCACAGCTCGTAGCTTGTGAGCGGCCGAGCATCGTTCGCAGAGATTCCGCGATCAGTTGGCTTTCCCGTGGATCGTACCATAGGTGAAGCTCGAGAAGAGAACAATATTCAAGACGAGCGCTGACGTCTCCGGCGGGTGAATCGAGGCAAAAGCAACAATCTGCAACAATGCAGGAACACTGGTTTGAGAATGGTCAGCGTTGTAGTCTTGCAGCTGAATCTGCATCTGTACTCCGCACGCTACCATATGGTGTGTGGTCGAGGGTATTTTGTGTACCACTTCCTCCCTCTCCTGATCTAGTCGCGAGTGGTTCGCAGAAAGAATGACTGTTGGTAAGACGCCATGTGTGCACGAATCTATCAAATTTTCATAGACTTTTAGCGAGATATACTTAGGAAGACGCAATATACTCGTTGACTCTTCTGGAAATGTGCCCTCTGGGAACTTTAAGACTAAACCACACCGTGATGCAGAACGACTCTCTTGCAGCACCTGCCATTGGAGCATGGAGCATGGAGCTGAGCATATCTGGACGCTACCGCACTTGCTAAATCGACCTGTGACGAAACGTGCTGCTCTTCTTTGGAGGGCCGGCCGCTGTGGACGAGCGGTTCTAGGCGGTTCAGTCCGGAACCGCGCCTTTGCTACGGTCGCAGGTTCGAATCCTGCCTCGGGCATGGATGTGAGTGTTGTCCTTAGGTTAGTTAGGTTTAAGTTGTTCTAAGTCTAGGGGACTGATGACCTCAGATGTTAAGTCCCATCTTAGAGCCATTTGAACCATTTCTTCTTTGGATCTTCTCTATTTCCTCCATCAATCCAATCAATATTCGAGTATTCGTCCGACGTGGGATTTGTAGGCTACCACCTCTCTTGGTGGACAACATTTCCTGAGAATTCTTCCAGTCAGTCAGTTGACATCCGCCTTACAAGGGATTAGTTTTATGTGATCATTCCATTTTAAACAGCTCTATACTCATACTACCAGATATTTAATGGATTGGCTGCTTCCACTGACTGATCTGCAATCGCATAATCATACAATAATGGGTCTTTCTGCCTATTTATTCGCAATATTCTACATTTGTTTATACTGACGGCCAGTTGTTAATTCCAGCAGGAAACGTCGACACTCTGCAGATCTTCCTCCATTTCACTACAGTTATCTAGCATTGCGACTCTCCTGTATACAACATCATCATCTGCGAAAGCCTCATGGAACTCCGAACGTTATCCAAAGGAATATTAATGGTTGTTACTTCCTCCATGTTCGGAGGGCGTGCTTATTCCGCAACTGTTTGTTTAATTAATGAAAACAGCTCAAGCTGCTGCTGAGAACTTTATTACGGCCACGACGTGAGGCACAGGACCAATCAAAAATGGCCTAATCTAAAGGACCAAACCAGCAGTGTCTCAAATTCAGCTCTCAACGGCAGCTGGAGAGGTTTTTATTAGACAAAATTAATGCTTCTATGACGTTACCTTGGGGAGCAGCGTGCGAAGCTACTTTTATATCTGAAAATTTCTCTTCAATGAGACAAACATGTTGCATTCTGTTTGCTGGAAATATTTTGTTCCAATCACACATACGATCTGATATTCCGTACGCTCTGAATTTTTTCATTGAAAGCGTTGAACTTTATAGAACACCTTCGGGAAGTCAAGGAACATCGCATCGCCGAGGACGCCTGTATCTACAGCTTTTTTCTGGGTTTCACACGATCGTTCTCGATTCTTGCAGGAGACTTTCGGTCTCCAGAAATACCAGAATAAGCGAGCAAAAAACCTGTTCCAACCCGACGTCAGAGATATATCCTATAGCCATGTGCGTCTGGACAACGATCTTTGGTGAAAACTGAATGGCCTGCCCCACTTGCGATCATAAGGAGCATTCAGCTCTAATCACCCTGCAACCGTTCGAGGGCTGCGAGTTGCGTATGTCTTTTGAACATCATATCCGCCGTAGCGTGCATTAGGCAGCAAACTGCGTGCGCATAATCTGCCACCAGATTCCGTGCATCATCATCATCTGTAAGAGACTATCTCTAAGTATCAGAGATCTCATTCCGGTCGCAAAAAAAGTCTTACCCCCATGACAATATGCTGCTGGTTCCAACACTCCCCTATCGAAAACGCAGTACCGCTGTCTCGAGCGCCACCGAGCGATGCTTTTTCGAAAACAGTAGAAGCTATTTGGTTCTAAACTGACCTCTCGTCATTTCTGTAAAATCATTTTTATGATAAATTTAGCATCACTGCATTATTGGATTTTCTGGAAAACGATGATTGTAATAACAATAATAACAAGAATAAGAATAAGATGAGTAAGAAGAATGACAATAAGCATTACAAGAATTCGAAATTGATCACGTTGAAGATTCTGCAAAGAATATGCACGAGAATTAAAAACGTTAGAGTAAGGAAGGGAGTCGTTGGTTCGGATCACAACAAAAGTCAATGTTTGGCCCCTACCATGCAGATCCAGACCCAAGGACAACCGATTTCCAAACGTTGATACAGTTTGCCTAAAGGCCAACATCGTGACATATAAAGTGACTCCAACAAGTGGCCAGACCTGCCCAACACATTACAGACATCAGCCATGAAATTAGGATACCCATACAGGGAACTTCAACACAGATGGTGGAAGATGGCATGCGATGAAGCCGTCGATGAACGAATCGAAAGGTGGAATATCAACCGCAGAAAAAAGAAAAAAAATGCTGTGAAAAATTTGCCTATGACAAGGGCAATGCCTTAAAAACTGAGCACGATTTCAAAAAAAAAAAAAAAAAAAAAAAAACACCCGAAATTCCTACAAGATATTTCGTTTGGACTTCTCTAGGTATAAACCAATAACATTGAGTTTTCGTGAAATTAATGAAAAACTGGAGACAAAAATTCGGGGAACTGGATGGTACTAGTTAATTACTTTCAAAATTTGTTTAATTTTGATCCTCCAGTGGAAAGATTGCCTTTAGCACCTGGAGAGGATGATATATCTGTAGCAACGGCGAGCGGAGGGGCCGCGCGGTTCAGGGCGCCATGTCACGGATTATGCGGATCCGCCCGCCGGAGGTTCGAGTCCTCCCTCCAGCATGGGTATGTGTGTTGCTCTTAACATAAGTTAGTTTAAGTAGTATGTAAGTCTAAGGACCGATGGCCTTAGCAGTTCGGTCCCTTAGGAATTCACACACATTTGAACACATTTTCTGTAGAGATGTTAAAAATAGGAAGAGTATGAATAATTTATGCACCCTCGTCAAAAGTATGGAAAACTGAAACGATTCCAAAGGACTGAGAGAAAACTATTGTAGGTCCGTTGTACAAAAAAGGGTTAGAGCGGACCACACCAACTTCAGAAGTCTATCTCTTCTGCCATTTATATACGAGATTCTATCCAAAGCTCCCTTGAACAGAACTGAACAGAAGGTGGATCATTTGATTGGTGACTATCAACCAGGCTTCAGATTTGGCGTCTGAAGAATGTTTAAGGATACTATTGATGGCCCACTCCATGGAGTGCTGTGTGCACAACGACCATATACGTGAAATTAAAAGGAAGGCCAGCGTTGGCCGTAACATTGATGGTTTATTGATAACAAAATCGATTTTCAATCACATAGTGATCATCTTCAGTGCTGTGGTGTACAAATTAAACTCATAGGCACTGGTATCAAGTTATGATCAGTAACCAAAGCTAAGAAACGAGCGGCTTCAGTTATCGTGATCGTTTCTTAGCTTTGGTTAGTGATAACAACTTGATACCAATGCCTATGTATTTAATTTGTACACCACAGCACTGAATATGATCACTATGTGATTGAAAATCGATTTTTCTATCAATAAACCATCAATATTACGTCCAACGCTGACCTTCTTTCTAGTTTAAGGGTGCGTCAAAGTGCCAACATAATTGTCACTTTTGTAGACATTCAGAAGGTGCGTGACCTTGTTGACAGACAGACAGTTATGGACACTGTAGAAGAGATAGAGTAGACAGAAAGACTAGAGAAATAAAGTGCCTGTCACAGACACATCATCTCAAGTATACGTTTCTTGGTGAAATATCTTATTCTTCTGAAGTACGTACGGCAGACCGACAAGGATATCACCTCTTCCCGCTTCTGTTTAACGTAGTGTTAGACTAAATTACTAGAGAATCTAGGAAAGAAACAGAGGGTTAAATATGGGGAATTCGGAACAGAGAATCAAAGTGAAGCGCCTAGCTATATAGCTGAACATCATCTCCACAAAGACTGATGAAGAAACCATAAGAAGTTACAGACATCCAAATATCATTTGAAAACACACATTTGCTCGAAAATTTACAACATAATATGAGAAGATACCAGCTACAAACGAAATTTATAGGACAATTTGATGAGTTTCTTCCTTTAAATACCTCACAGAAATCGTACTACCACGTGCACTACAAGGTAAAGCTTCACTGAGGAGACAAAAGCCTTGGGATACCTCCTAATATCGTGCACTACCTCCTTTTGGCCAGCGTAGCGCAGCATCTCAACGTGGCAAGGACTCAAGATGTCCTTGGGAGTCCCCTGCTGAAATACTCAGCTCTGCTGCCTCTATAGCCGTCTACAATTGCGAAAGTGTTGCCGGTGCAGGATTCTGTGTATCATAAATATTCGATAGAATTCATGTCGGGCGATCTGGGTGACCGTATCATTCGCTTGATCTGTCGAGAATCTTCTTCAAGCCAATCACTACGAATTGTGGCCCCATAACATGGCGCATTGTCATCTACAAAAATTTTTTCGTTGTCAGGTAACATGAGGTCCACGAATGGCTGCAGATGGTCTCCAAGTACCCGAACATATACATTTTCAGTCAATGATCGGTTCAGTTGGACCAGAGGACTCAGTCCAGTCCATGTGAAAACAGCCCACATCGTTACGGAGCCACCACCAACCAGCTGGCATAGTGTCTTGCTGACAACCTGAGTGGATGGTTTCGTGAGGTTTGAGCCACGTTAGAACCCTACCATCAGCTCTTATCAATTGAAATCTGAACTCATCAGACCAGGCCACCGTTTTCCTGTTGTCAAGGGTCCAACCGATATGGTCAAGAGTCCAGGAGAGGCGCTGCAGGCGACGAGTGCTGTTAGCAAAGACACCCACGTTGGTAGTCCACTGGCATAGCCCGTTAACGCCAGATTTCACCGCGCTGTCCTAACGGATGTTTTGGTCGTACGTCCCACATTGATTTCTACGATTATTTCACTTATTGTTGCTTGTCTATTAGCCGTCGGTGAGTCCGCAGCTCGTGGTCGTGCGGTAGCGTTCTCGCTTCCCACGCCCGGGTTCCCGGGTTCGATTCCCGGCGGGGTCAGGGATTTTCTCTGCCTCGTGATGACTGGGTGTTGTGTGATGTCCTTAGGTTAGTTAGGTTTAAGTAGTTCTAAGTTCTAGGGGACTGATGACCATAGATGTTAAGTTCCATAGTTCTCAGAGCCATTAGCCGTCGGTGACTGCATTGTCCGTGGCAAGAGACAATGCCTGAAATTTGAAAACTTTCAGGCATTCTCGGCACACTCTTGACACTGTAGATCTTGGAATATTACATTCTCTAACGATTTCCTAATGGGAATGTCTCATGCGTATAGCTCTAACTACGATTCCGCGTTCAAAATAGTTAATTCCCGTTGTGCGGTAATAATCAACTCGGAAATCTTTTCACACGAGTCATTTGAGTCCAAATGACAGCTCCACCAATGCGCTGCCCTTTTATACCTTGTGTACGCAATACTGTCACGATCTGTACATTCACATATCGCTACCCCACGCCTTTCGTCCCATCAGTGTATTTTAGAAAGAGCCACCAAACTCAAGAAGGAATACAGAAGAACTCGTAATCGCTATAAAAAACGAATAATATCCCGTAATGCAAAACTTCAGTGTTACAAGACATTGTTTTGCCCGAAGGACTGTATGTCTCAGAAACTACATCTCTAACACGCCGCTCAAAAATTGATGAAATTGCAGAGGAACAGCGAAAATTCTCAGAAAACATTTCTCGTCCCATTACTATAAATGGCACATGGATTAAAATAAAATGTGCAGAGCTATCTACATCAACAGAGTAGTTCATTAATGCAATACGCAGACGATGCATGAAGTTTTATGGTCCCATCTTCAGAATCGGCAACACTAGATTAACAAAAAAATTACTTAATAAAATAGTTAAAGAAGGTAAAAATCACCTGGTTAGAAGAAGTTAAGCACGACTTATGAGAACTGTGTCACAGAAAATACGATCAGAGAACGGAAACCCTCTGGAAACCTAGTTGCAAATCACACATTAGCAGAGAAAGCTCAAAAGCACTGAAAAACAATGGACTGAGGAACACAAGGAACAAAACAGCGGATTTATGAAGAGCTGTGAGAAGAGAATAACAATAGGAAGCTGTCAGACCAAGCAAGTTCA
The DNA here is from genome assembly GCF_023864275.1 of Schistocerca cancellata. Lineage (NCBI taxonomy): Eukaryota > Metazoa > Arthropoda > Insecta > Orthoptera > Acrididae > Schistocerca > Schistocerca cancellata. Next base: position 162,750,767 of record NC_064627.1, on the reverse strand, counting down.
AATGGCGGTCCTAGGCTTTGAGCACTATGAGACTTAACTTCTAAGGTCATCAGTCCCCTAGAACTTAGAACTACTTAAACCTAAGGACATCACACACATCCATGCCCGAGGCAGGATTCGAGGATTCGAACCTGCGACTGTAGCGGTCGCGCGGTTCCAGACTCAAGTGCCTAGAACCGCTCGGCCACCACCACCGGCAAATGCGGTCCTAGCATGGGCGTAACGAAGAAAGAAGAAGAATGACAATATGCTTATCAATGAATACATAGAACATAAGAAATGGGAGTCTTATTAACATTAAGCAGTTTTCTCATTACGCTCTTGTCAAATATGTGTATTCATATCTAACAGATACGTACGACAACAGAAGACGAGGATGAAAGTGGAGAAGTTGACTGGTCAGAGGAAGAGTGAGAAGTAGTACGGTAAGATTAACGGTTGAGCCGAAAAGAAGTAAACAGAAATAGAAAGGGCTGAGAAAAGCGAGAGAGAGGGAGGCAACGCCAATGACAAAACAAAGTTTAATCTTGAATTCATAGTTCAAATGGTTCAAATGGTTCAAATGGCTCTGAGCACTATGGGACTTAACATCTGAGGTCATCAGTCCCCTAGAACTTAGAACTACTTAAACCTAAGGACATCACACACATCCATGCCCGAGGCAGGATTCGAACTTGCGACCGTAGCAGCAGCGCGGTTCCAGACTGAAGCGCCTAGAACCGCTCGGCCACAACGGCCGGCCCGAATTCATATTGGTTTTGAGAAGACGCAGACTACATGGTTATTCGCTCCATAGTCTTAAGGCTGAATTAAAGGAGGAGATAGAGAAAGATTTATTTTTGTGCAAACGTAGAGTCAAATTGCTGGTGGGGACCCGGGTTATAATCCGAGTGCGGTGCACCAGTCAAGCTTTTCAAACTTTAAACGCAGATTATATTTAGCTGAGGAGCATATATGTATCATCTCAACATAGAGATCTAGCCAAAGTGGTATTCTGGTGCATTAGTCCATAGAAAAGACGAAGTTACGTATACCTCCTCTACTGCTGCTACCATGTTATACTGCTGTGCACGTAAAATCCAGAACCAAGGCGGAACTAAAGGAAAGGATGAACGTCTTATTTGTAGTTTTGGTAACCTATCTCTGAAAAATCTAAGTACTAGTTCCCGCCAGTTCTCATAGTCCCATTGTCTAAAAGCACATTTCTGCTTCTAACAACCTATTTTTTTCCTATTCCATTTCAGTAACTGTACCATCTTGCTTTTTCTCCTCTCTTCATTACTTTTAAGCTGTCATTTCACCATCTTCTTTTTACGTCTTTCTCTTTTACCTCTTCGGTTTTCTTTGCCAATCCAACCCAAAGTCTAAATCTACTTACCCGAATAATAGCCTACAATTATATTATTCCACTCTTCATGTCTAAACGATGTTTGTGGTTACATCTACCTCAGCTACTATTGATACTGTACTTCCTGTTATTACTTTTCCGTAATATCAGAGCCCACCACAAATAAGATATGTACTGTAACACACTTTGTCTGGATAGAATGTTTCATAGTTCGAAGACTGCTCAGATACAGAGAAAGCCTGTTTGTTTGCATGGCTCTAATGTTACCGCAATAACTAATTCAACAAGTAAATAAATGCAGTAGGAACACCTGTTCTTTGTTACCAGTTCCGGATTATAGCTTAACAAGCCACAGTTTAATTTTGTACCTGCCCTGGTAGTTAAGTCATCTTAGAGACTGACGATTCTGAATTCTACAAGTGCAGATTCATAGTCGGTATAGATCTGGCAACGATGGCGTAACAGAGCTCTCCCGGTCACACACACTCACACACACACACACACACACACACACACACACACAGAAACACAAGCGCGCCAGACACAGGGTCAACTATAGTCTCATATTTCAATAAAAAAGTGTTCCCTGCTAAAAGACAGTGTCACGTAGAATCAGCTCGGACACCAAGTCAAGTAGCGGAAGGGAAAACAGTCTACGCGACGCAGATGAGAAATGTTTGTGTGCATTTCTCGGTAATAGCACTGGCGCCGTGCGAATTAATTGAACAGGTTCACGAATGCAGTCACTAAAGCCGAAAATGTGGGACGAATTCCTTTGATAGGAATTTAAAGACTTCATAACAAGTTAGAACTAGTCCAATGTATGTTGCACAAGGGAAACTGAAGAGATTCTGTGCGTCGGCGTCCTTTTCAAGTGATTTCTGGTGATGGCTTAAGCCGAAACGCGATTAGCTGTATAGTTTGCGAAATAAAAATGTGATCAAAATGGAAAATTATATTAACAATTGACATAATGATTGCGTACACTTATAACGATTTTATGTCATTTTTTGCCAGTAAGAGATGTCCAAAAGTCCACGATCAAGTTCCTATTTTCTACCAAGAGCACAAAATGGGAGTGATAATTTTAGCAAAATAAAGCGCCTGAAAGACATATTTCAGATTATTTGTTTGGCTGACACTTTTGTACAGGGTATATAAAAAAGGATGGCGCAAACTTACACGGCTGCAAGTACCAGATAATACAAGCACAAATGTCAAGTAAACATGGGCTCTGAAACGCATACCTTAAGAGCTGAGAGATATTCTTGATTTTCAGTATTGTGAAACAAATTTCTTCTAGTGCAAGCTCTCTGCTTTCCACGTTTTGTTAAGGGGTAGTATGGACCAAACAAAGGAAAGAATGGCCAGTAAACATGTGCTCTAAAATGCATATCGTAATAACAATGAGCACCTGTTCATCTTCGGTACTTTGGAACACAACTCTTCTAATGAACAAGTGCTCATAACTTTTAAGGTATGCATTTTAGAGGACATGTTTATTGGACATTTTTTTCTTGTTTTGGTGCATACTACCACTCCACAAAATATGGAAAGCAAAGAGCTTGCAGTAGAAGACATTTGTTTCACAATATTGAAAATCAAGAAACCTCACAGCTCTTAAGGTGTGCGTTTTACAGCCCATGTTTACTTGAGATTTGTGCTTCTATTATCGTGTAGCTTCAGCCGTGTGAACTTGCGCCATCCTTTTTGATACACCCTGTATACAAATTGAGATGAAAAGTGGCCTTCACACTTAACATTATTTTTAAAGACCTTCAATGAACAGCACTTGAGCGGCGAAAATTACTCGACAATTAAATTTAGTATTCAAGCTATTACTGACAGTCACGATTAATAACTGGTCAATCACTACGCAATCTCTGTCCTGACTTCATTTTGCACCTCTTACAAAAATTCCACATCCTGATGTCAGAACATGTATTACGACCACCACGAAGAATACTGTTTCTTGCAGTCACAACACCATTGTACACATACGGAAAAAGTATTAGAGACTTCATTGTAACTCAAAATCTCAAACTCTCAAGTGCCCTTTTACATCAAAGCTGACAAATCGGAATCAAAAACTCTTAGAACTCTAGGGTCCACTGATATTTTTTTCAGTCAGCCCAAAACCTGGATCACACTTACATTTTCCAACCGCTGCTCCTCCAAACATAACGTATGTCTCCAGGAATCCGATCCATTGCACCTGGGGAATGATGTATTTCCAAAGACTCAGCATCTTTTAAAAGATAATTTCACGGTCGCTATTAGGCGAATGCGTTAAGTTCGCAACGGAACAGTTGATTGAGCAGTAACAGTTATAAACGGCTGTTCTCCCTCCTCCCCCCAACACACACACCCCACCTCCACCCCCCACCCCCTCTTGGGCAGCAACTATTTGAATACTAGACGGACGATGATTAGGGTTTGAGTTTTTATCCACGGCGGTCATTAGAGACGGTGCACAAGCTTGAATCGGAAAGGTCGGAAATCACCCGCGACCATTTCAAAGAAACCAAGCAACATTACCCTCAGGCGATTTTCGGAATAGCAAAATATGGATCTGAGCCCTGTACCTTTCGAATACGAGTACAGTGTCTTAATCATGGCGCCATTTAGCTCAGAGGTTTTCCATTGTGTTATTAACCCTGAGAATCCGCTCGACAGGAAAACATTCCATTAGCGTCATGTATTGAACAAGTCCCTTACTTGTACCCGTATTTCCTCCGCGGTTGTTTATTCCAAATGCTGAGCTGTTCTGCATTTATCCCTACGTTTTCTTAAAGCTTTGTCACTCATGGAACTCTCAGACAAAGTCTTGTCTTATCACACGAGAATCTCCAGCCACAGAGGACAGACGGAACGACGAGTAAACATTACGCAATATTTACGTGCGTCCTGCCGTTTCTCAGTCACGAAATAGAAAAAATCGTTCAAATGGCTCCAACCACTATGAGACATAACATATAACATCTGAGGTCATCCGTCCCCTGGACTTAGAACTACTTAAACCTAAATAGCCTAAGGCCATCACACACATCCATGCCCGAAGCAGGATTCGAACCTGCGACCGTAGCAGCAGCGCGGTTCCGGACTGAAGCTCCTAGAACCGCTCGGCCTCAGCGGCCAGCCACGAAATAGGATACTGGTATTTGCTCAGGGTATAACTTCTCTCTTTGCGCCAAAATTGAGGTGTGCTTGTCTGACTGCTAGATGCGCTCCGCATAGTTTATTTTCTACAAAAGCAAAAAATGAACAGCGTTCAGCAGCCACAACACGAACAAAATGCGACAGATAAGCGCACTGCGGAAACATCCAACATTACAAATGTAAAGACATCGAATAAAGACCCGTTTGCTAGACACGCTCGTGGAAATGGCGAAATACAATAGTGGAATGCGGACGTAAAAGCAGGGAAGAGGACATACGGTACCGCACAGAACATCAACAAAAGGGTGCGCTGAGGTACTTACACTATCTGATCAACAGTATTCAGACAGTTACGCATCATTATCATCACCATCATCATCATCATCATCATCACCATAATCATCATCAGCAGCAGCAGCAGCAGCAGCCAATTCTATCACCTGGTGATGTGTCCTCTTGGAGGCGACGAGCAACGCAGGATCCCTGCAGCCTGTTCCATTTCTGCCTATTTACAGCTTCCCGCTAACAGTTCAGTCCGGCTGTCTTTTTTAAGTCTCGGTTCCATCTGCCCAGTGGTCTTCTCCTTGGTCTATTTTGGTAAATTGGGCTCCAGTCTAGTACTTGTTTTGACCACCTGCCATCTTTTCATCGACCGTCATGATCAGCCCAGTGCCGTTGCAAGATACTCGTTCTTTCTGTTACTACTACTACTACTACGACGTGATCAGGCACAGTGGATAGCACGCATCTACAAGTTCCTCCTCCGCTGTATTCTGTCCATTGCTGCTATCTGCCATCCGTCCACATGTATTGACGCTTGGTTTAAATCTTCATGGAGTCCATCCCTCCAACGCTTCTTGGGTCCCCCTGGCGGTCTCTTTCCTGTAGGTTCAAAATGGCTCTGAGCACTATGGGACTTAACATCTATGGTCATCAGTCCCCTAGAACTTAGAGCTACTTGAACCTAACTAACCTAAGGACAGCACACAACACCCAGTCATCACGAGGCAGAGAAAATTCCTGACCCCGCCGGGAATCGAACCCGGGAACCCGGGCGCGGGAAGCGAGGACGCTACCGCACGACCACGAGCTACGGACTTCCCTGTAGGTGTGAAACCCTGGAGCGTACGAGGCCATCATCTGTGATCCTCCATCCGGGCCACATGGCCGGCCCACTGCATTCGTTTGGCTTTCACAGTTCCTGCTACGTTGGGCTGCTCTCAAAAACAAGGAGCTTATGGAAGTCTTGTTTCAAGATACTCCATGTCTCACAGCCATATAGAATAATAGGCTGGATCAGGGTTTTGTACAGTCGAATCTTGAACTGTCTGGAGAGATATCTGGACCGAAGCAGTTGTGCTAGGCTGTGGTAAGATCGGTTTCCTGCTTGTATTCTGGCATTGATCTCTGCTTCACATGACGAGTTCTCAGTGAAAAATTCCCCTAAGTATTTGACTTCATGCACTCTCTTGTAAGACGGATCCCCAACCTGCAGTGATTGTAGATGACCAGCAGTCTGACAATGAGCACGCGTCATAATGAGGTACTCTGTCTTGGATTCGTTTATGTTTAGCCCAAATTTGCTAGCAGCCTCCTTTAGTTCTTTCTTTTACGTCACTGATCTTCACTGTCGGAATGATATCAACTGCTTTCTTTCTGTCTTTCTTTGTGTAGCTCAGCATTGGCCTTTCCATTCCTCTTTGAGCTACTACGAATCTCACATCCATAAGTTATTACAGACAGTATAAATTGGTCGAAAACTGTTTTCTTCAGTTCGGCCGAGATCTCTGACTCCAAACTGGGGAGTATCTTCCATAAGCTTGCCAGACTAATTTAATACGTCGAAATACTTCTGGTTTTATGTCTCCTTTTATATGTAGCAGTTGACCCACATAGATATATTTTGTGACCTTTTGAAGTTGCTACTTCCAACGGATATTTCCCACCGGTGTGCATTCATTCATCGTGATTTGGGTTTTATCATAGTTCATTTTTAGGCGAACTTCATAGCAGACTGACTCAAGTTCACTATCCGATGTTCGTAGTTCTTCTGTACTATATGCAAATGGTACAATATCACCAGTGAACCTCTGATTATTTAATCTCTTTCCCAGAGTTTGGATTCCCTTTGTATTCGTATCTAATTTAGACATTGATCTCCCGACGGCTGCTCAAAATAGTTCTGGATTACAGAGTCATCTTGTTTTAAGCCTTGTTTTTCGATGGGAAATTCAACGGTTTCTTTAACTACATTCACAAATGATGTAGAATGGTTCAAATGTCTCTGAGCACTATGGGACTTAACAGCTGAGGTCATCAGTCCCCTAGAACTTAGAACTACTTAAACGTAACTAACCTAAGGACATCACACACCGATGCCCCAGGCAGGATTCGAACCTGCGACCGTAGCAGTCACCCGGTTCCAGACTGAAGAGCCTACAACCGCTCGGCCACAGCGGCTGTAGAGGTTTTGTATATGTTGTATAAGACTTTAATATAGGCCTTTTTTTTTTATTGCTCTTTTAGAGCCTCTAACAACAGCTGAATGATGGAATCGAATTTATTTTCAAAACCTATAAAGGTAAGGCAGAGAGGTTGGGTGGGACTCATTTGTTCTACTAATTGTTTCTTGTAGAGTAAGGATAAGATCAGTTTTACTAAACCCTACGCAGAAACCAGCTTACTCAATTGGTTGGGTCATGTCAAGTGTAATGTTCAATTTGGTAGTACGGTTGGGTCAGGAGGCTGATAGGCGATAGTTCCTTATATCTTCAGTACTACCTTTCTTATGTATTAGATTTATTTTGGCTTTATTCCAGACTCTTGACAATTTTCCATGGTGCGAAATATCTGAAAATATTTTAACCTTATACCAACTGAGAGGTCGTCACTATCTGGGGCAGTTCATTTTTTCATCTTGCTTGTAGCATAATGGACTTCTGAGGGGAGTATTTATGGGATTAGGGAAACAGAGGCATCCAATTCGTGTAGGACTAAGATGGTATCATTGAATTTACTGCACAAGTTGCAATAAAAGTTCTCAATATATTCGAGTATTTCTTTCTTATCCTTATTATTAAAAGACATTAATATGGCCACCATTCGCCTTTATGACAGTTTAAACTCGGCTGGGGACAATTTCAGTGAGGTGTCTCAATGTCTGCTGATGATAAATGACAGACCATTCTACCTCAAGAGACGAAACCAGAGAAAGTAGTGATATTGGACACTAGGATTTGGAGCGAAGTCTAGATTCAACTCATCCCATAGGTGTTCCATTGGGTTCAAGTCGGAACTCCCAGCAGCACAGTCCATTTCTAGAACATTGTCATCCACACACAATTGACTCACAGACGCTGTTTCTTGCCAGGGTGCACTGCAATGCTGATACAAACAATAGCCGTCACCGAACTGTTCCTCTACTGTATTCAGTACACAATTCTGTTAAAATTTGTTTACATACTTACACATTTAGCGTTTTCTTAAGCACTATGACGGGTTCACACCCTAATGACGAAAAATACCTCCATACCATAATACCACCTCCCCGTTCTTTACTATAGGTGCTAGAAATGATTGCAAGTAACGTTCTCATCCCATCAGATTAAATGGTGCTCTGCTAGATGAACGTGGGGAACAAGGAGAGAACTGACGTTACGTGCCGGACCACACACAGTGTTTGGAGTTCGAACTATTGTATATACACTATGTGATCAAAAGTATCCGGACACCCCCAAAAACATACGTTGTTCATATTAGGTACATTGTGCTGCCACCTACAGCCACATACTCCATATCAGCGACCTCAGTGGTCATTAGGCGTCGTGAGAGAGCAGAATGGGACGCTCTGTGGAACTCGCGAACTTCGACCGTGGTCAGGTGATTGGCTGTTACTTGTGTCATACGTCTGCACGCAAGATTTCACACTCCAAAATATCCCTAGGTCCATTGTCCCCGATGTGTTAGTGAAGTGGAAACGTGAAGGGACACGTACAGCACAAAAGCGTGCCGGCCGACATCGTCTGTTGAGACCGCCAACAATTGAAGAGGGTTGAAATGGGTAACATGCAGACATCTATCCAAACCGTCACACAGGAATTCCAAACTGCATCAGTATTCACTGCAAGTGCTATGACGGTTAGGTGGAAGGTGAGAAAACGTGGATTTCATGGTCGAGCGGCTGCTCATTAGCCACACACCACACCGGTAAATTCTTAACGACGCCTCGCTTGGTGTAAGGAGCGTAAACATTGGACGATTGAACAGTGGAAAAGCGTTGTGTGGAGTGACGAATCACGGTACACAATGTGGCGATCCGATGGCAGGGTGTGGATATGGCGAATGCTCGGTGAACGTCATCTTCCAGCGTGTGTAGTGCTAAAAGTAAACTTCGGAGGTGGCGGTGTTGTGGTGTGGTTGTGTTTCTCACTGACGGTCCTTGCACCCCTTGTTGTTTTGCGTGGCACTATCACAGCACATACCTGCGTTGATATTTTAAGCACCTTCTTGCTTCCCACTGTTGAAGAGCATTTCGTGGATGCCGATTGCGTCTTTCAACACGATCGAGCACGGCCTGTGGTGGAGTGATTACCCGACAATAACATCCCTGTAACGGGCTGGCCTGCACTAAGTTCTGACCTGAATCCTATAGAACACCTTTGGGATGTTTTGGAACGCCGACTTCGTGCCAGGCCTCACCGACCGACACTGGTACCTCTCCTCAGTGCAGCACTCCGTGAAGAATGGGCTGCCATTCTCCAAGAAACCTTCCAGCACCTGATTGAACGTATGGCTGCGAGAGTGGAAGCTGTCATTAGGGCTAAGGATGGGCCAACACCATACTGCATTCCAGCATTGCCGATGGAGGACGCCACAAACTTGTAAGTCATTTTCAGCCGGGTGTGCCGATACTTTTGATCACATAGCGTACTTTCTGCATACAGGTAGAGTTCAATAGTTATTTCATAAGGCGTTCTGTTCTTGATGTGTGTTACTGTGTTCCTCTACTAACAAATCTAACTAGTATAATTTAAGGCGTCTTATAATTTCTAGATTTCCTCAAGACTCGTTTATCGGTGTCTCATCGTTCCTGAAATAGTATTACGAGGTGTGTAAATGCACTCTGCATCATTTATCACCCGACGTGAAAGTAGAAGGATTCAGCAGTGCCCTTTGTTTGCTTTCTAGTGCTTCTGTGTTTAACTGTCCTAATTGGCTCATGTCTTGAGTTATTGTTCTCTTTATTATCTTTAAAACTTCGAATTTTAGTTTTTTATAGGTTCCTCTAGTTTGAAGTACATCCAAGTAAGATAACACCTGGACCAGACATCCGTCTGTTACGACATGAATGAGCAGCAGCAAAGTAGTGACAAATCATTTACAGTTATTTTTTACAAACAGAAAATTCAGAAATTATTGGTAATAAAGCAGAACTGCAATGGCCTATTTGAATAGCGTCGTATTGCAAAGCTGCCTTCCGCTTTCTCTGCCACTGTCAATACATTTGCGAAGTAAACTAATCAACAGAGACTTGGCAAATTTGGTGCGCAAACATCAGCAATGTTTCATGAACCAAACAGATGCAGTTTACACGGGTCATACACAATGAAACGATCTTTGGATTCACAATTAGCGAGATACAGGTATTTTTTTTAAAAAAAAGACAGGACTTAGACGAAATTACATTTCAGTGGATAACATTACTAATTTTAGAGACAAAATTTTTTATCAGTTGGATAACCGCCCTTTGATTACACAAGGACCCCACCGCCACTTATTCTATAAACTGTATTAAACTATGAACCATCATAAAAGAAGGTGCAATCAGAGGAAAATGACGAGAAGCAGCGCAGATACTTTTACGTATTTCTGTAACAAATGTAACGTATGCGCAAGGAAATAATGCAGTCGGAAGTCTGTAAATCGACCTGATCTAAAAACAGAAATACTTGCGATTTACAATTCGTGTTCACTGCTTCTGATCTCCTTGAATTAACTGATATTCTCAGGAACGTTACGAACTGATACTTGCAGGTTTATCAGTGTTCCAATTATTCTAACGCCTGCAGGAAAGTCTCTCATTAGCGATGTTAGTCGGTAACAGGAAAAAAAGTAGCCGTTTAAAAAACATTGGATGTGTCCACGTGAGATGGCATACTTTGTACAACAGTGCTGAAAACATGTATAGTAGAGACCGTTCCTCGTGAACCTATCGGAGGATTATCCATGTAGTTCAAGAAATCTTAGCACAATCGCGAGACTGCGAGGGTCTTTTCTTAAGCAACATTGACGAGCTTTTTACCACACCGACACATCTTCGTATTTAGTATACGAGATTTTCAGGAAGGTTTCCCGTTTACTTAAACTGAATGCCATTTTACTTTCAGTTATTTAGTACTTTTTGTTTCTATTAACGATAACACAAGTTATGAAATGAGAGTGGGACTCTATCAGTGCATCTGACCATCTTCCTTGTATATAGTAGAGGTCTCTCTTCACATAATACAACACTTCCGATAAATAGTGGCACAACATTTGGAGGTATCAGCGTTTGGTGCTTATGAGCGCTCAGTGGCGAGGTTAATAACGTTCGAGGTATCACTGAAGCAAAAGGGGAGGAAAAACCTACGTAAATATATGCAACAAAGCTTATCCTTTGTAGACATTATGTTCCGACATATCTGAAATTTGCTACTTCTACTTCTTTTTCATACTCATCACATAAAGTAACTGTTGGAAATTTATTCCGCCCTATTTAAAAAAAAGCTTTAAAACAGCATCATGTTGGATACATTGTTCTTCTTAGCGTTCTTCATGCATAATGATTATTAACAAATCTAATATTGCAAATGATTCACACTGTTTATAAGTGTATAATAGCTTGTACAGGGTGTAATGCCGGCCGTTGTGGGCGAGCGGTTCTAGGCGCTTCAGTCCGGAACCGCGCGATTGCTACGGTCGCAGGTTCGAATCCTGCCTCGGGCATGGATGTGTATGATGCCCTTAGGTTAGTTAGGTTTAAGTAGTTCTAAGTTCTAGGGGACTGATGACCTCAGATGGTTAAGTTCCATAGTGCTTAGAGCCTTTGAAGCATTTAAAGATCTGCAAAAGGAATAAACCGAAGAGCAAAACGACCTTGACGAGAGATAACTGATGTGTATAAACTAGAATCGGGGCTGATTCACAGTGCACTCAACTGAATATTACCTGGAATATTTAGGCTCAGTGCGTTGTTCGCTTTTAGTTTTTTTAACTGTTTTTCAATACGGTATTGCAGTGCCTGTGACATTCTGATAACGATGCAATGCCGCGACCACAGCCGTTACGAAACACATAAAATGAATTCGCAATTAACGAATAAGGACTACTATCACCTGTAGAATGGAATGATGACAGTGAAAATTTGTGCCGGACCGGACTCGAACCCGAATTTCCGGCTTATCGCGAGCGGTCGCCTTACCATTTGGCTATCCGTGCACGACTCACGACCAAACCCACACTTCCATGTCGTCAACCATGGTTCTACGACCTGAGCTCTTACATCGATTACGTATATTCCGGTACAGGTCAGATGTTGTACTGAATGTCGCTTGCCTGGTATCGGCAGATAAGTACTCTATTGCAGTGCCTGTGTTGTTCCGGTTACGATGCAAACTTCCTTTGGATATGCATGCATGTCCAAAGGAACAAGCACTGCGGCGACCGCAGCCGTTACGAAACACATCAGATGAAAAGATAACTCAATAAGAAATAACAAAGAATATTTACTAACAATACGTTACAAAATGGTGCTTAACTTTCGTACAGTTTGATATACGGCACTTAATGTCATAACACAATGACACCTAACATTGGAGTCTGTTAGCAGTCTACGGTATTATAAGTACCACCGATAGGAATGTTTGCAGATGCTGTGCTACTGGTTGTAGTACTCCACAAATAGCGACAGCTAAGTTGGAAGCTAGTTACCAGAATACTTTCACTGAACTAACTGCAGGCACCTTGACTAAAATGCCTGACTGCTTGTTGGTAGCTGTGTAATAGCTGGTGCAGAACTGTCTGGGTGTCCACAATGCGTTGTGTTTTGGTGTCTGTCGATGGAAGAATTTCCACGTCCACCAGTATGAGACGGAAGCGAAGTAGTCCAAAGTTGAGAGCATTCCGTATCAACTGTCCACACCATCGGCAGATGTGCACAACACCCTGTAGGAAGTACCCCAGGAGCAGGGAGAGGTCCATATTTGTGAGCGCCATCCGGAGGCTGCTGCACGGAATTGAGACGCGCCAGGTGAATGGTTTTACCTGTGTGGCGGTTGTGGTGGTGGGGGGAGGCGGTGGTGGCCTCTCGTAGTTGTTGTTGTGTGTCTCTTGTTTGGAGTACACAAATAATACCGTTATTATTGTGTGTCTGTGTGTGTTGATTGGGAAGGGGGGGAGGGGTGGACTAAACTTGTAAATATCTTTAATTCTGATGCATGATAGACTGAACTTCACATGTGACCAGAACTTCCAGTATCTGACTGTAGAAATTTTTTATGGCTTCACTCTTAGCCCTTCTTATGAGACCATTTTGTCAGCTGGTATGGTGAAGGCCACTGTATTTTGGGATGACCTAGCAATAATCTTCAGATAACATGGAAGATGGCAGAATCGTAACTGGCTTCAGTGTTCGATAGGTTGAAACTCCCGTTGGCCGAAAGAAGACTGAGGTAGGTATCCAAAAATTGCTCTTTCAGCAGGATAATGCATCAGCGCAAGGTTCAGCGATAACAATGACAAAACTGCATGAATTGTCTTTGAATTGGCTGTCGCAAGTGATTTCTTCCTGTTCCCTAACTTGAAACATTGACTTGCTGGGAAGAAATTTTCATCAAATGAGAAAGTTGCAGGCAACGAGTATTTTGCAGAGTTCGGAAGCACCCGTTTAAAAGATAGGACTGAAAAGCTGGAGGATCGCTGGACAAAGTGCGTATCCCTGAAAGGAGACTATGTCTAGCAGTAAGGTGCTCTGTTTAAAAAAAAATCTTGCTTTTTTTCACCAAACTTCTCAAACCACCCTCGTAGCTACAAAGCTTTTAATTATTGACTTGGGTGTCATGCGAATAGCAACTCTGTCTCGGGGGTCAAAGCGCAGCTCACGAGCCTTAAACTGATTCTGGTAGTGTAGGAGAGGAGGCAGTTAATCCGGGTCCGCTAATAAAGTTTCTAATTAGATCCGCGGATGGATGGACTGAGACCGCGGCCACGAGTGTGACTTCGCATGACGCCACAAAAACTCTGAAGAACGTACAAAAAGGAACCTTTCAGCATCATCAGTCGTCACCACCACCACCACCACCACCACCACCATCATCATCATCATTAGTATAATACAAGTAGATTAGAACGTGCAAATCAGGACATGTTTGTGCAGTCCCGGTGCTCTTGACCCCAAACCTCCATTCCTTCGCTTTCGCCTCCAGGACTCGTTAATTTCCCTCACGCCTCCCCTACCACCCCCCCCCTCCCCGATAAATCGCTGATTGTTATCATACAGCTGCAACGGAAATGTTGGCAACCTGCTTCTTATATCAATACGCAATGGAGGGCGCTAAGTTGGGGGCACCCTTTTGGTACAGCTCCGCGCCAGACTGCATCGAACACGCTAACCGACAGGGCGGCCCGGCATAACTCACCTCTGGACGTGTTCTGCGCTAAAAGCCCCCTTCCCCCACCCGCGCCGCCGTGCCTCTGCAGCGCCTTGCTCCCACTCCAGCGGCCCGCCGCTGATGAATGGCCCGTCTGCGAGGCGTTGAGCGGGGGGCGCGCGCTATTTTCTTCGTCCGCGCGACCGGTTTACTGGCTTGCAAATGAAAATTCAATATGCCGCGCGGCGACCATTAGTGAATTAGGGGCCCGTCTGGGCGTGGGTGTGGGGTGTGGGGGCCGACACCGAGCCGCCTGCTGCCGCCAGCCAGTGGCGCAGGCAATTCTGCCCACCTACCGCTCTGTTTATTTGCCGTTCTACAGGAAGTGAAGTGGTTTGTTAATTTCCTTTCTTAGCACTGAACTCCTAGTTAAGTGGTCTTTCGATCGAGGACAGTGAAGTTACCAGTAAGCGAACTCTGCACTTGATTACACTACTTTCTTGTTGTTCTTCTGTCTTGCTAGTGCACCCTTCTCGAAGCTTTGTTGTACACTTGTTTCCTGCTCACTGGAGGTAAATCCAACCTAGCTCCTCATCCGAAAACAGGAGGAAAGACGATAAACACAGCAGCCAGAAAAAATAACCTCTAATTAATGCTGACCAGACCTGATAGTTTTTGTCGCTGTGATTTCCTAGGAGTCAGCCAAGCTCGTGAAGACTTTATCGAATCATCAAGTGGGAATGACAAGATTTTTGGCCTGTAATTATGAAATTTCGATGAGTGTCATAGGTATGCAAATCTGTGCATATGATCTGCCAGCAGTTCCCTTACGTTCATTCCAGTGGCCTTCAGTTTTCTCCATTGACGATTTTAAACCTGATGCTTATGTTCAAACAGGCTACTGTATATAATCGGTACTTGCATTCAACAGAATGTGTGAGAAATGATTAATAAATTGGCTGATTCAGTAAAAAAGCCTTTTATAAGACAAATCCGTGTCAGGGGCTATAAGTGATTTTTCAGTTGGGGCTGGGCTGGACAGCTCAGGGCTAGGCTGGACAACTCAGGGCTGGACTGGACAGCTTGGAGCTAGGCTTTGCTGGACAACTCAGGGCTAGGCTTCACTGGACTATCTAGAGCTAGGTTTTACTGGACTACTCGGAGCTAGGCTTGGCTGGACTACTTGGAGCTAGGCTTGGCTGGACTATGTGGGGCTAGGCTTGGCTGGACAACACGGGGCTAGGCTTGGCTGGACAACTTAGCGCTGGACTGGACAACTCAGAACTGGGCTGGAAAACATAAAAATGGGAAATCTTGGTTGGCAAACTTGGGAAGTATTATAGGAGAGTGCAGATCTCATATAATGGACAGCAAAAATGTGTAATAATACCTCTGCTGCAAAAACAGAAGCCATCAGCCACAGAAGAACCACTGAATGTCTCATTTCAAAGTACAGCTAGAGAGCAGAAACATTGCAATTGGACATTTGATGGTAAGAATGGTTTTAAAAAATTATGATATGCACTGATGCGGGATAGGAAGACGTTTAAGAGTGCCTGATGTAGTGGATAACCATTGCTATTAATGTACATTGGCGATACGGTCTTTGTTAAGTTTGCCAAGTATGTTGAATACACTTAGTTGCAGGATAGGTGGAGACTGTTAGTGCCGGCCGGAGTGGCCGAGCAGTTCTAGGCGCTACAGTCTGGAACCGCGCGACCGCTATGGTCGCGAGTCCTGCCTCGGGCATGGATGTGTGTGATGTCCCTATGTTAGTTAGGTTTAAGTAGTTCTAAGTTCTAGGGTACTGATGACCATAGCAGTTAATTCCCATAGTGCTCAGAGCCATTTGAACAATTTTTTTGAGACTATTAGTGGTCTAAGTTTTCAGTCCAGTGTTCAGAGTTATTTGATGGAGATTGCTTTGATACTTCTCAGTTATTTGCTATGTCAGACATCACTGGTTATCAAAGACTGTTTCACTCAAACAGCACAGAAATATGACACATGTCTGCCCATTAACAGTTCCTTGCCAACAGAAGCGCAGTTACTTTATGTATGAAGATAGCTTGCATCACACTAACCTGGAGCATGGTGGTCAACATACAGATGTGCCTTTGCTATGTGCTGATAAGAAAAGTAGTAACGGATTGCTTCAAGTCCTCCACATACACTGGAAATGAGTGACAGTGTGCTTTGGCTAGAAAATTGTAGCTGAATTCCGGCAGCACAGAGGTTCAAGTTCCCCACTGGATACTCCTGATTTATGTTGCACTCAGTATTCCTAAACCATTTAAAGTGATTGCAGGATTAAGACATTATTACACATGCCACCAAAAAGCTGCTATAAAACTTTATTACGCTGCAAGTAGTTTAAACTGTTTCATAACCATGTGGCAGATTTTTAAGGTTAAAAGTGAGTTGTGTTTGGGAGGCTTGGACTATGCTGCATATAAGGGTCCACTTGCTTTCACAGCATTTATTGTACAACTAACACATTTTCAATAACAGACATGTTGCATACATAACTTTAAGCCTTAAAATCTGCCAAACGATGACGAAATTGTCGAAACAATACCACATACAATGAGAAATTTCACTGTAATGTGCACATAGATAAGTGCTTATGAAACACTTATAATAACACTGAGGTACACTGCAACTGACAGAAGATAAGCTGATCTGAAATTTTCTGTCATTATATCACCTTCATCAATGAGCCAAATTATTTCAGAAACATGTCATGTCATGTTTGTAGTAGTACAGCACTTTCTCGGATCTGCAGATGTGTCCTGCACCAGTTCAGGCGCCACCAGACTTCGCACAGGCCGACCACAGACAGTAGCAAAGACAAGTGTTTTTGTCAGCGATTGTCTGTGCAGACACAATCTTTCAGGCTCTTTCTGCTCTGCCCCATTGTGCATGGGTGCTGGTGAGCACATGAGAGCCAGTATAGACTACCCATTAAGTAGATCTATTGCACACATTCTGCACATACTTGAGCCTCTTCGCTATCCCTGTTCGTGAACAAAAGGCCAGGGAATTACAGTTGCATATGCTGTGGCCCGACTGAGTGACTGATTGACTGATTGCCTGTTTGCCTGTCTGCCTGCCTGCACCTCAGTTGTTTCCCCACCCTTGCCCACTGCTGTGCCCTGGGGAGTAGCCATCAGCTCGTCCATGGAAAGGTGGAGCAAGTACAGTCTACCTACCAAGTAGCTCTATTCCATGTATTCTGCGGAAGTGCAAACCACTTGGCTACCTCTACCCATGGGCAATAGGCCAGGATGGTACAAGTGCATAAACTGTGGCCTGACTGACTGCCTGTGTCTCATCTGTTTGCCCACGACAGCTCGTCAGTGCCCAAAGGTGCCCCGCTGCCTCCTTTAGTCCAGATGTTCTATGCATTCCAATCTTCAGCTACACGAAATATATACTGCCCCTGTTTGTTTTCTAATCTCATCCACTCATCCATTAATCCACCATCACTGTATTTAATCTTTTGGAATATTGCAACGAACTTTCTTGGACCATCCACCATCCTTCCCCCTGTTTTCATGCCCAGGCACATTCCATTCGAAATGATATCTTCAGCATCAATTTTTGCCTGGTCCATTTATTTATTTTCCTCTCTCTCCTCGTAATTCTCAACATTCACCTCTCCAGTTCTAACTTTTTAATAGATTTCGTGCTGAAAGTTCGTTTCTCACTGCCAGTCAGAAACGGTAACACACCACTACAGCCAGCCGTTGTGGCCGAGAGGTTCTAGGCGCTTCATTCCGGAACCGCGGTGCTGCTATAGTCGCAGGTTCGAATCCTGCCTCGGGCATGGATGTGTGTGATGTCCTTAGGTTAGTTAGGTTTAAGTAGTTCTAAGTTCTAGGGGACTGATGGCCTCAGATGTTAAGTCCCATAGTGCTTAGAGCCATTTGAACAATTTTTTTGAACACCAGTACAACAAAGGCGATTGCTTCACGGAACTGCTGGCATATCAAATGCACCATTTTGCTTTTCTGTAGCACGCCACTGGTAATTCATGGAGACCACAGTGTCTAGCTGATTCGATAAACAATGTACTGGACTGATGTAACCATCTGAGTAACAACAGTGCCTGTAATCAACAAGGTTGGACAATTATCTGTATAACCCTCTTCCTACAAGTCCAGTATCTTAACCACGTGTTGGGTGTTTTTTATTTCGCTGTACCTGTACCAGTGATTCAAACCCACTTTCCAGTCCTCCAGCCGTGGTTCTTTGCACTGCATGTTTGTACCCTCTATTCACCAATTACACTATTGCTACACACCGTATAGAGGAGTTCGAGGAATATCTTCCCATTATTACTAACAAGGGAACCTCCCCATCGCACCCCCCTCAGATTTAGTTATAAGTTGGCACAATGGATAGGCCTTGAAAAACTAAGCACAGATCAATCGGGAAAACAGGAAGAAGTTGTGTGGAACTATGAAAAAATAAGCAAAATATACAAACTGAGTAGTCCATGTGCAAGATAGGCAACATCAAGGATAGTGTGATCTCAGCAGCACTGTGGTCCCGTGGTTAGCGAGAGCAGCTGTGGAATGAAATGAACTTGGTTCAAGGCTTCCCTCTGGTGAAAAGTTTACTTTCTTTATTTTCGCAAAGTTATGATCTTTCCGTTCGTTCATTGACGTCTCTGTTCACTGTAATAAGTTTAGTGTCTGTGTTTTGCGACCGCACCGCAAAACCGTGCGATTAGTCGACGAAAGGACGTGCCTCTCCAATGGGAACCGAAAACATTTAATCGCAAGGTCATAGGTCAACCGTTTCCTCCACAGGACAACACGTCTGATATATTCTATACGACACTGGTGACGGCATGTGCGTCACATGACAGGGATATGTTGTCGACCCACCTAACTTGTACACTTGGCGAATGGGTAAAAAGATTCTTCTACCTTTTCCGATTTAGGTTTTCTTGTGGATGTGATAATCACTTCCAAAAAAGTGATGAAAACATAAGTGTTTTTCACATAAACTGAAAATAAAAAGGTAAAATTTTCATCCGAGGGAAGACTTGAACCAAGGACCTATTGTTCCGCAGCTGTTCACGCTAATCACGGGACCATGGCACTCCTGATCTTACTCTTTCCTTGTTGTTGCCTATCTTGCGCATGGACTACTCAGTTTATATATTTTGCTTATTTTTTCATAGTTCCACACAACTTCTTTCTGTTTTCTCGATTGATCTGTGTTCAGTTTTTCAAGGCCTATCCACTGTGCCAACTTATAACTAAATCTGAAGGGGGTGCGATGGGGAGGTTCCCTTGTAAGAGATGTGCTTCTGGCGTTGGTTCACAGTCGCCAGTCTTAATGGCACCGTTGTCAGAGTGCAGATTTGCTCTACATGGCGCACCTCAAGCCCATTATGCCAGTGATTCTCAACCTGTGGGGGCACTCACAGGGGAGAGGAGGTAGATAACACTAATGAGGGACGTAAGTGAAATCCTGGTTGTCGCTGGACAGAGCGGATCAGGTTGTGGAAAGGGGCCAAGGTCAGTCACTGTTAGTTACACAAGAACACACACAACTTTATTGCTCAAAGCAATGCACAGTTTTCTCTTTAACACAACAAAGATCAATTCACAGCTGAGGGCCCAAGTAACTTCTCCAGAATAAGTTTAAATGATTGCTTTTAAAACACCAGGATTTAGAGTAACGGCTGAAGGCCTTACTTAAGTAAAATTGCAATATATTCTCGCCTAAAGGCCGAAATACGAGGGCTATCCACAAAGTACATTACGTTTTGGAATTAAAAATAAATAAAGTATTGGAATTTTTTTTATTATATACAGATGAAAGCCACACTTAAATACTACTTTTCTACATAGTTGCCATTTAAATTAAGGCAATTATCGTAGCGATGGACGAGCTTGGAAATTCCTTCGTCGTAAAATTCGGCCGCCTGCGCCTTCAACCACGTGGTTACCTCTTCTTGAAGCTGTGCGTCGTCATCAAAACGCTGCATAGCCAACCACTTCTTCATTGCTGGGAATAAGTGGAAGTCGCTCGGTGCCAGGTCGGGACTGTACGGCGGATGAGGAAGCAACTCCCACTTAAAAGATTCGAGAACTTCACGAGTGGCATTTGCCGTGTGGGCCCGGGCGTTCTACATCTACATCTACATCTACGTCCATACTCCGCAAGCCACCTGACGGTGTGTGGCGGAGGGTACCTTCAGTACCTCTATCGGTTCTCCCTTCTATTCCAGTCTCGTATTGTTCGTGGAAAGAAGGATTGTCGGTATGCCTCTGTGTGGGCTCTAATCTCTCTGATTTTATCCTCATGGTCTCTTCGCGAGATATACGTAGGAGGGAGCAATATACTGCTTGACTCTTCGGTGAAGGTATGTTCTCGAAACTTTGACAAAAGCCCGTACCGAGCTACTGAGCGTCTCTCCTGCAGAGTCTTCCACTGGAGTTTATCTATCATCTCCGTAACGCTTTCGCGATTACTAAATGATCCTGTAACGAAGCGCGCTGCTCTCCGTTGGATCTTCTCTATGTCTTGTATCAACCCTATCTGGTACGGATCCCACACAGCTGAGCAGTATTCAAGCAGTGGGCGAACAAGCGTACTGTAACCTACTTCCTTTGTTTTCGGATTGCATTTCCTTAGGATTCTTCCAATGAATCTCAGTCTGGCATCTGCTTTACCGACAATCAACATTATATGATCATTCCATTTTAAATCACTCCTAATGCGTACTCCCAGATAATTTATGGTATTAACTGCTTCCAGTTGCTGCCCTGCTATTTTGTAGCTAAATGATAAAGGATCTATCTTTCTGTGTATTCGCAGCACATTACACTTGTCTACATTGAGATTCAATTGCCATTCCCTGCACCATGCGTCAATTCGCTGCAGATCCTCCTGCATTTCAGTACAATTTTCCATTGTTACAACCTCTCGATACACCACAGCATCATCTGCAAAAAGCCTCAGTGAACTTCCGATGTCATCCACCAGGTCATTTATGTATATTGTGAATAGCAACGGTCCTATGACACTCCCCTGCGGCACACCTGAAATTACTCTTACTTCGGAAGACTTCTCGCCATTGAGAATAACATGCTGCGTCCTGTTATCTAGGAACTCCTCAATCCAATCACACAATTGGTCTGATAGTCCATATGCTCTTACTTTGTTCAATAAACGACTGTGGGGAACTGTATCGAACGCCTTGCGGAAGTCAAG